>NW_012108742.1:738156-738454 GCF_000951045.1 Mandrillus leucophaeus
TCTCAGCCCAAAATCTCCTTAAGCTGATAAGCAACTTCAGCAAAGTCTAAGGATACAAAATTAATGTGCAAAAATCACAAGTATTCTTAAACACCAGTAACAGACAAACAGAGAGCCAAATCAGGAATGAACTTCCATTCACAATTGCTTCAAAGAGAATAAAATACCTAGAAATCCAACTTCCAAGGGATGTAAAGGATCTTTTAAAGGAGAACTACAAACCACTGCTCAGTGAAATAAAAGAGGACACAAACAAATGGAAGAACATACCATGCTCATGGATAGGAAGAATCAATAT
>NW_012108742.1:739317-766992 GCF_000951045.1 Mandrillus leucophaeus
ATTGTGGCACTATTCACAATAGCAAAGACTTGGAATCAACCCAAATGTCCATCAGTGACAGACTAGAGTAAGAAAATGTGGCACATATACACCATGGAATACTATTAAGCCATAAAAAAGGATGAGTTTGTGTCCTTTGTAGGGACATGGATGCAGCTGGAAACCATCATTCTCAGCAAACTATTGCAAGAACAGAAAACCAAACACCATATGTTCTCACTCATAGGTGGGAACTGAACATTGAGATCACTTGGACTCGGGAAGGGGAACATCACACACTGGGGTCTATTATGGGGAGGGAGGGGGGAGTGATTGCATTGGGAGTTATACCTGATGTAAATGATGAGTTGATGGGTGCTGACGAGTTGATGCGTGCAGCACACCAACATGGCACAGGTATACATATGTAACAAACCTGCACGTTGTGCACATGTACCCTAGAACTTAAAGTATAATAATAAAAAAAAATGCTCAATATCACTAATGATCAGGGAAATGCAAAACCACAATGCAATACCACCTTACTCCTACAAGAATGGCCATAACCAAAAAAATCAAAAAATAATTGATGTTGGCGTGGATGTGGTGAAAAGGGAACACTTCTACACTGTTGGTGGGAATGTAAACTAGTACAACCACTATGGAAAACACTGTGGATGAAGACGCCTTAAAGAACTAAAAGCAGAACTACCATTTGATCTAGCAATCTCCGTGTGAAACATACATCACCCCCTACATCCCAGAAGTTCTATTCCTAGGTATTTGTTCAAGGGAAATGAAATCTTATGACAACAAAAAGACATTATATGAAAAAGATACTTGCAAATGCATATTTATAGCCACGAAATCTGCAATTGCAAAAATGTGGTACCAGCCCAAATGCCCATCAATCAACAAGTGAATAAAGAAAATGTGGCATGTATATATACCATGGAATACTACTCAGTCATAAAAGGAATGAAATAATGGCATTTGCAGCAACCTGGATGGAATTGGAGACCATTATTCTAAGTGAAGTAACTCAAGAATGGAAAACCAAACATTGTATGTTCTTACTCATAAGTGGGAGCTAAGTTATGAGGATGCAAAGGCATAAGAATGATACAATGGACTTTGGGGACTATGGGGGAAAAGGTTAGGCTATGGGGGAAAAGGTTGGGGGAGGGAGGAGGGATAAAATACTGTACATTGGGTACAGTGTACACTGCTTGGGTAATGGGTGCACCGAAATCTCAGAAGTCACCATCAAAGAATTTATTCATGTAACCAAGCACCACCTATTCCCCAAAAATCTATTGAAATAAAAGAATAAAAAATATTTAAGATAAAAAATTAAAAAATAAAAGTTATAATAGAAAAATCAAAAAGAAAAGTGGTTAGAGCATAGAGGATGGTAAAGTTATAAAATACTAGAGTTGTAAGTAGGTAATCATTCCCAAAGAATGGACTGCAGAACAGTCATGAGGAATGTGAAAAGACAAAGAACAAATCTGAGAGCAAGCAGGTCAAGGACAACACACAAGCTTTCATCTAATCTGGGTTTTCAGCCTTTGCTGTCTCAAAGAAGAGCTGTGAAAGCAACATATTGAAGAGAACACGGAGAAACCAGGATCTCAGACATTCAGGATAGGAGAATATAATGATGCAACCACTTTGAAAAACTGGAAGTTCCATAAAAAATGAAACATACATCACCCCCTACATCCCAGAAGTTCTATTCCTAGGTATTTGTTCAAGGGAAATGAAATCTTATGACAACAAAAAGCTTGCACAAGAAGTTTCATGGCAGCTTTACATATAATAGCCAAAAACTAGAAACAACCCTCATGTCCATCAACAGAAGAATGGATCAATAAAATGTGATACAGTTATACAATGAAATACTAGTCAGAAATATAAAGGAAAAATAGATAATAAATAGTTAACTAGATAGATAGATAGATAGATAGATAGATAGGTAGATAGATAGATAGATAGATAGATCGACAGATAGATATATATGCAACAGGATGAATCTCAACATTGTGCTGAGTGAAAGGGAAGAGTTCACTTAAGATCTGAGCATTTCATTGCATGTAAGTTGTATCTTATATCTGTCAGATTCCAATCAGGAGACAGAACCACACAGTAATTTCAACAGGGGAAGTTTAATATAAAAAATTATTAACTATAAATGGGAGTTAATAGATACTAATAGATAAAGACAAACTTAAAGGATAAATACATAGAAGACATACATAGTAACCAATACCTCTAGCACTGAGGCACAGCACCTAGGGATGAATCAAATACAGAAGAGTCCTCCAGAGCTGGGATCCAAACTTTCACTGGAAAGGACACCCTCCACGTGTGGATGGTGAAGAAGTTCATGTAGACGCTATGCTGGTAGAACTCACTGAGAAGCTGCCTTCTGGGATGCTGAAGGAAGCCCTCAACAAGGTGTTGTACCTCAGAACTCACTGCAAAGCCTCCCACAGAGATGGTGAGCTGGGAAACTACTTCCTTGGTTGCTAGATGAAGCTGCCCAAAGAAAGATGCCATGCTGCAGAGCTCACTGAGAAACTGCCCATAGGGGTGGCCCAATAGGAAGCAATCCCCTGGGGTGCTAGGGAATGCTGCCCATGAGGAAGTATCAGCCAATTGTCCTATATGCTCCTGGCTGTCATGCACTGCTGAAGCAATCTCGCAGAGCACACTAGGAACCAGAAGAAAAGCCCTTTCATCCTCCAGCATACCTCCATTGCCCTCTAGTGACAAAACTTAACATTGTGCCAGCTGATAATGAAAAAAATGCTTCAGTATCACAAAGCAGGGCAATGAAGGATAGATCTAAAACTGAGAGGCAACAAATAGGTAACTAACACATGCCTCAAGAAGATGAAGAAGGGGGCGGGAGGAAAAGAGGAGGAAAAGGAGAAGGAGGAAGAAGAGAAGGTCATCTGTGGGATTTAAGGTATTATGGAAGATCAGAGACAAACGGAATAGATATGACGGGCTAAACATGAACAATAAATGATAGCTGGTGAACCTTGAGTATTTGCAAAGAGTGCACTAGGCGCAGTATTTCATTTAATAAAATATTTCTAGAAGTTAGTTATTGTTATTCTCATTTTGGTGAAGAAACTGGGACTCAAACGGGATGGACAACTTACCCGAAGGTCACAACACATCCAGATAGTAATAGACCCAAAATTTTCACCCACAACTCTGATTCCAAAGCCTCACTACATTGCATCTCATTGATGATACATAATCATGCCAATGCCAAAATGGAAAGTCAAGATTCTGGCCCCCAGTAATTGCTTTTCTAATTATCCCTAAGTCTGTCATTGAATACAAGAAGCTACAGGACTGATTTCAGGTGGCGCTGCATTTTTATAATCTTAGTGCGGAACTGGAAAGAGCAATTTGCCCATTCACCCAAGACTAACATCTGGCATAAAGTGAATTGCTTCTATAGACAGTAAACGAGAATAAGCTGGTATTTTTTGCTAAGTCAACTTTAAGACAGCTTTTCAAACAAACACACATTGCCTTTATTCCCAGGACAAAAACCAGAAACTCTACCTAATAGTCCCTGGCTGTTATAATTCTGATGCTTAATATACTTCTATCTATGTAAGCCATATCACATACCTTTCTAATAAGGCAAGGAATAGTGAATAACATCAATTATATCACAATTGTTTCTCTTATAAAGTTACCTAATATTAATAATGGTTATTTGTATTGGAGTTACCATTATCATTACCTTATATCATCCAATACCTATTCTGAAAGTCAAAGAATTATAATGTGGGTGGAGGGGTACTTGGAATTGTCTTGTATAATCACCAGTGACCCATGAGTACATGGTGAACATTAAAAAAATAAGATAATGCTCTCTATTCAATTATTATGCCATAACTGAATCATAATATTTATTCACTTTCTCCCTGAATGACTTCATCCAATTTCTAGACTTTACATATCTATGCTGATAATTTCCAGATTTGTATTTTCAGCACTGAACTCTCTCATGATCCAGATTTCTTATATCTGGTTGACTACTTAGATCTCAAATATGCTTCTCAGATTTAACAATTCCAAAACAGAACTTTTTGTCTGTTTTCCTCCAGTCTTTCACAGCTAATGAATGGCATTATTATCCACCTACTTGCTCAAGCTAAAAACCTAGATGTCATTCTTGATTCTTTTCTTTCCTTATCACCCAAATCCAATTCATCAGCTAGTCATACTATCCCTACCTCAAATAATGTATTAATATATCCATTTCTTTCTAGCTACACTGCCACACTGCCACCTTCCTACTCCAATTTACTGTCATTTCTCATTTAGACTACTGATATAGAACTGCTCACCTTACTTAAACCGATGACTGTCCTCAATTCATTCACATTACCGCACGCTGCCAAAAACTATCCAAAAGATTCTTAATGCATTAAGAATAAAATCCACGCTCTTTATCATGGCCTATTAGTCCAAACCCTAATTGCCTCCCTGTATTAGGATTCAATCAGAAAAGAGATCCACTATAAGTGATGTAGAATAAAGTTTATCATAAGGGTTTGACATTGAGCCCCTAGCAATTGTGAGAGCTAGCAATGATTCTATATAAGAGTGTTACTTGTATATCTGATGCTGGACTGGAAAGAAGGATGAATGGGAAATGTGAAGTGGGGAGAGCAAGAATGAGCTGAAACCTGCAAGGATGAGCTGGAGCTCATGAATATGAACTAGAACTTATATCTATCTTTTGCTACACTCAGTCCTCAATTTCAACATTGTGGGTGATTTGCAGAGGAAGTTAACACTCTTTATCATAGATTTAGGCCACATACCTGGTCTACAATTAGGAGGAGCTAAAGAAGGCATTTCAGCAGCAGTTGAAGTAGCCGTAGGCTTGGCTGCTATCACGTGCCACTAATGTGAGCCAACAGAGCAGAGACAGTGTGTGAACTGCAGCAGAACCTGACACTACACATACCGTCTGAACACAAACGCAACTGATGCTTCACTTATGCCTCCCAAATCTCATGGAAATTTTTTTTGTCACCAACCCTAAACAGAACTATACAAGAAAGGGAATTCTTGTAAATGCAGTTCCAGCTTAGCTAGGTTAACAAAGCATAAAGCCACTACTAACCACTCTTGTCAACATGGCCCAAACATACTTCTTTTAACCATACCTAATTTCCAAATAAAGATAAATTATGCTTCTGTCTCATATAATGCAAATATCCTTTGTAAAACTGAAAATATGTTAAACTTCTCAAGGGTCTATAACATTTCTTTGTCTATTTTTGGGTAGTATTTATTCTTCTCATAGCTGAGTCACACTCTCCCTTTGATATTCTGTAATTTAAACACTGAGCTATAAGAAGTGGTTAACTGATAAATGTTTAGCAAACAGCTCTCCAAAGGGGAAAAAGCCCTTATACATAGATTTTGCCAGTTTCTGTGGTATTAATACTCCTATCATGGCCAATTTTATCCCACCAAATGTGATATCACTGAACACAGAGTTAGGAAGAGGTAGGAGGCTGCACATCAATATGTAGTAGTTCCATTATACAGATACAGTATACATAAATAACTTCAGGAGTACAGATAATACTAAAATATAATAAAATAATTCAAAAATCATGAGACTTTGGGAGCTGGAAAGTGTATCTGTAGGGCAAGCTTGCAGGTTGGAAATTTAGGTAAGATTTGATGTTGCAGTCTTGAATCTTAAATCTGCAGGGCAGTCCAGCAAGTAGGAAACTGGCAGTATCTTTACATTACAGTATTGAGACAGAATTCCTTATTTTCCAAGAAACCTCAATTTTTGTTCTTAAGGACTTCAACTGATTGGATGGAATGCACTCATTTCATGAAAGGTAATCTTCTGTACTTAAAATCAACTGATTGCAAATGTTTGCCATGTTTATAAAATAGCTTCACAACATCTTTACTAGTGGTTGACAAAATAACTGGGCAGTAGCCTAGCCAAGATGACAGATAAAATTTACCTTCACACCATTTGAATGCAAATTGCTCTTATCTTTACTAACAAATATAGGGAAAAAGGCATTCATTAGTTCAATAGCTACGTGCCATGTGTCAGGTAATATGTGTTGATTTGTTCCTGTTGAGAGACAATTCTCTAGGGATCTCTCACATTTCTACACATTATGTATTACCTTTTGTTATGCACTATCTTTTCAAGAATGTTTTCTTAAAAACATCAAAAGCAATTGCAACAAAAGCAAAAATTGGCAAATGGGACCTAATTAAACTAAAGAGCTTCTGCACAGCTAAAGAAGCTATCATCAGAGTGAACAGATAGCCTACGGAACTGGAGAAAATTTTTGCAATCTATCCATCTGACAAAGTTCTAATATCCAGAATCTACAAGAAACTTAAACAAATTTACAAGAAAAAAAACAAACAGCCCCATCAAAAAGTGGGCAAAGGACATGGACAGACACTTCTCAAAAGAAGACATATATGCAGTCAACAAACACATAAATAAAAGTTCAACATCATTGACCATCAGAGAAATGCAAACCAAAACCACAGTCAGAATAGTGATTAAAAAGTCAAAAAACAACAGACACTGGCAAAGCTGTAGAGAAACAGGGTTGCTTTTACACTGTTGGTGGGAATGTAAGTTAGTTCAACCACTGTGGAAGACAGTGTGGCAATTCCTCAAGGATTTACAACCAGAAATACCATTTGTCCCAGCAATCTCATTATTGGATATATATGCAAAGGAATATAAATCATTCTATTATAAAGATACATGCACACCTATGCTTATTGCAGCATTATTTACAATAGCAAAGACACAGAATCAACTCAAATGCCCATCAATGATAGGCTGGATAAAGAAAATGTGGCACATATACACCATGGAATACTATGCAGCCATAAAAAGAAATGAGATTATGTCCTTTGCAGAGACATGGATGGAGCTGGAAGCCATTATCCTCAGCAAACTAACTCAGGAACAGAAAACCAAACACTGCGTGTTCTCATTTATAAGTAGGAGTTGAACAATAAGAACACATGGACACAGGGAGCGGAACGACACACACCAGGGCCTGTCAGGGGGTGGGGTAGGGGGAGGGAGAGCATCAGAATAAATAGCTAATGTATGCTGGGCTTAATACCTAGGTGATGGGTTGATAGGTGCAGCAAACCACTATGGCACATGTTTATCTATGTAACAAACCTGTGTGTCCTGCACAACTATCCTGGAACTTAAGATAAAATAAAATAGAATTTTTTTAAAAAAAGTTTGCTTAGCAAAAAGTCTTGGAAGATAGAAATAGTGTATCCCTCTGAGACAGAAGACAGATTTCTTTGTTGTATAGGATAGTAAAGAAAATGTCTCCTTCCAGAGAAAATATTGCACAGGTTTACCAGCAATACTTTTAAAAGGTCAAGGTTCCCTAAGCTTAGGGATCCTCAGCTCTAACATAGAATGTTCAGATTTTACCCAGGGTCCTCCACATTGCTTTATGAGACTTTTGAAGCAAGGAGAACCAATGCAAACATGAAACTCATGCTATTTGCTGTGATGTGAATCATACAAAGGCTACAGTCTCTGATGAAGGAGTCTCATATCATCTGCCAGCATGTATAAAACCGTAGTATGCTAATTTATTACCTTGAAAATATAGTAAAACCCCAGACACTTCACAATTCTTGATAGCTCCAGTCATGAAATCATATTTGGAATAGCAGCTGTAATTGGTTACATTTACGATAATTTGACGTTATTCTCCAAGACCCATTATCTTCTGTAGAGGACCAAATAGCAGTTTGAAGGAGGATGCGGTAGGAATGACTGTCCGGCATTCTTAAGTCCTTGATTACTGCACTAATGTCTTTATCTTTTACAGAAACACAGGCTTGCATGTGGCTTACTACTGGTAGGTAGAGACAGTTCTAATGGCTTCTACTTGGCCTTTCCCACCATATTAGCCCTAATTCCATGAAGTAGGGAATCAATGTGGAGATTCTGCCAGGCGCCAACTATGTCTGGCCTAACTCTGCATTATGGAACTGAAGAAATAAACCACACAGTGGTTTCTGAGACCCACCTGACTCACTATGAGAAAAATGTGAGCTACTGGTCTTACTCTGACTGGTGGACCCAGTAGTATTTTGGGTCTATAGACATTAGTATCAGTAGCGAGTATCCAGTAATATCCAAAAAGTTTCACTAGTCCCCTTTCCCCCAATGTACAGTCAACTTGGAAAATGGCTGCGGGCCCCTTTGGGGAAGACTAGGAGGAAGATTTTCAGTACAAATTTTTGGCGTGAAGCAGAGTCTTTTCTCAAGGTAAATGGCCTCTCTTCCATTTACAGAACCCTAGGTCATGAGCTGGCTCAAATCTGGGAATTGATTGGGAACTGTAACTCTGTATTGTGATGCTTCAAGTCAGACTTCTATCCACTAGACCTAGAGCTTTTCAGCATCAAAAAATCCAGGAAGATTTTAAAGGCTGCCTATCTATTTAAGTTTTAGGTAATTCGTGATTGATTAATCAATGCCAAAATATCTCTGTGGGTTAAACCATTTTGATTACTACTTCCTTTTGTTGCCCATTATGATAACCACTCTGACCTTAATTCTGGAGATTCAATGACTCAACCTGGTCTCTGCCAGTCCTTTTCCAGCATAACCATAAATAAGGAAGCCAAGTTCACTGGTAGGTCCACTATTCCCAGCCCACAAAGAATAAGCACCACAGAAGTCTTCAATGATGCTGAAGCTCCCCTCACAAGTGTATCTCCCACCACCTTGGTGAAAGAAGTGTCCTCTGGACTCTCTCAAAGCACATGTTTAAGAGGTAGGTGAGCAGAGCTTACAGGATAAATCCACTCAGAATTCCAAATCCTCTGAATCTTTGGATACCCTCTTTTGCAGCGTATCAGGAAAGTTTTAGTTTTTCACCTTCATTTAGTATATATCGCCTTTGGATTCAGGTTTTGGTCACAATCAAGCCAAATAAGAGCCACTCCTAAATGCTCAAGCTGATACATTGAACCCAGAATCTGAACTAGTGAACCCATATTAATAAATTCAGCCCAGGCCAGCATTATATTTCTTCTACCCTGATTCAACACCTTCAAGATCTACTCCCACATGTTTCCCAGATTTCTGTTTATACAAGTTGGAAAATACTGCAAATATTTTAGTATATATCACCCTACCATTTGGGTAACACTTTTTACCTTGCTCTCTGGATCCTGCAACTTTGGTTTAGTAATAGGTCTAGAAGCAATGACAGGTATTTGGGAGAAGCTCCTGATGAGGATAATCAGTCCCTTGCAAATACATCAGTAAAGGCAGGAGAGAATCTAATATTCTCAGGTAGGAGAAGAAGGGTTGCTCCTACTGGCAAGAAAAATGCAGTATAATTTAGAAGTTGAAGATCAGCTTCATCAAAAAGTACCGATTTTTCCTTATCCTAATTTTCAGGGTACCACTCCTTTCCAATCAATGTCCTAATATTAATAAAAAAAGACCTAGAGAAATTAGAAACCCAAATTATCCTGTCAATCAGCCCCTCCTGAGCTCAGACTTCAGGTTTTCTTTTCAGAAATCAGTCCTGCAGCTATAGGAGAAAAGTGTGTTTTTAGAACAGTTATAGAAGTTTCCAGGAACTTGAAGCCCTGAGCCCATCATTTTCTTTCTACTTGTAGAATCAACTACCCAATCCTGTTACACTCCTTGTTTTCATTTAAATGTTCCATGGCAGGGAATGGTGAGTCACCTAAAGACTTGCCTTCTATAGGCATTAAATTACAAGTGTCTACAGATGGTGATTTAAGTAAGCGTTTTACCTCTGCATGTTATGAACTAACAGTGTCTCCTTTGCCACTGGAAACAGGATTATTATCCCTCTAAATCTAACCTGAAGAGAGAACTGATTTCAGAGAATCCAGAACCAACTCAGAGAACCTAGAACTCACTCAGAGAACCAACCCTTCCTTAAGCTTCCATTCCTCTAGAACCACTTCCTGTACTAAATTCTGTGTCAGGTTAGGTTTCATCAAGATTTATTATAGGAGTTTGACTGTAAGCAATTATAGAAGGTAAAGAGTCTATATAAGGCTGTTGCCTCTACATCTGGTGCCCAGCTGGAGTTAGCAAAGTAGGTAATCTGGAAGGAAAGACAACTGGAGGAGAGCAGGAACTAACAGGAACCCCAAAGAACAAGTTGGACCCCAAAGAACGAGTTGAACACCAACAGATTAACTGGTACATGCATCTGTCTCTCACCACCTCTAAGCTTTCAACTTGGATTATATAAGTGACCTGAAGGAAAATCTAGTGCCCTTCACCACATACACATACACATGAACATGTACACAAACACACACACAGCACAGTATTCAGAGAGGCTTAGGAAACATTCTGGCAGTAGCTAAAGGAGCTGCAAGCTGTCCTACACCACCAAGTTGAGCCAGCAGAGCAGCTGACCTAATGTGTCTCTTTTCTATCCTTCAGTCCATAAGTGGTGGCTTCATCTTAGGGCTGATGTTTTCAGGGTTGGAGGATGTTTGTCAGCAGTCAGGGTCCAATGCTTCTTAGTTCATGTTCAGCAGGGCTTCCATCAGAGCATTCTAGTAAAAGGGACTGGATTCATTAGCTTAGGTCTTGTGCTCATACCTGTACCAATGACTGAGGCCAGGAATAAAATCTTCTGATTCATTTAAGCCAGTTGGGGACCTGGATATGGTGAGAGACCGATGCAGGCACCAGAGCAGGGAGAGAGGGGCTGCATGGGAAAGGGTTCCTGAAAAAAAGATCTGCCTACTATTAGTAAAAAGAGAGGGAAGGAATTGATGCTGGCCAAGCCACTAAAAATGTTCACTTCAGAGAGCAATGAGGAGCAAGAAATACTTTATACAGTGGAAAGAGTTGATATGAAGGTGGAAAAGTGAATGATAAGAAAAAGCTAAGTAAGGAGATATCTGGAGAAATAACACTTCCAGCAGAAGAGGTACCAAGTACAAAGGCTCTGAGGTGGAAATTCCAAGAACAGAAACATGTTGGTGTGATTGCAGTGGTGGGCAATGTCAGAGAGATGGGGCAGTGTGGTAACTTAGTATTATGTCAATTTAGCTAAGCTGGAGCTACATTTCCCCAAATTCCCTTCCTTGTATGGTTTCAGATTAGGGCTGGCCACATGCAATATTTCTGTGAAATTTAAAAAGCAGAAATAAAGCAGTAGCCATGTTTACATCCAGAAGACTGGTGTATGATCAGGCACTGTTGCATTTCTTACATACTTGTTGTTGCTCCACTGTCTCAACCTGGTGGTGTTGAATAGCCTGCAGCTCCTTCAGCTTTTGCCAGAATCTTCCCTAAGCCTCTCTGAAAACTGGGCCCCGGGCTCTAGGCTGTGGGGGGCAGGGGTAAGGAGGGTGAAGGGCATTAGCTTTTCCTGGAGGTCACTCATATCATCCAAGTTAAAGACCTGGAGGTGGCGAGAAACAGACGTAGGCATAAGTTCATTGAATGAGGTTTTCTTTTTTTTAATTTTAACAAAAATCATCATAAATAATGCACCCTTATCAGACTATACTGTTTTATTACCTTGAAAGCAAGTGGCACTTCACTATCTGTAATTATCTTGTTTACTTTTTGTCTTTTTTATTTTTTTGAAATGGAGTCTCACTCTATTGTCTAGGCTAGAGTGCAGTGATGTAATCTTGGCTCACTGCAACCTCCGCCTCTCAGGTTCAAGTGATTGTCCTGCCTCAGCCTCCCAAGTACCTGGGATTACAAGCCCCTGCCACCATGCCTGGCTATTTTTTGTATTTTTAGTAGAGACGGGGTTTCACCATGTTGGCCAGGCTGGTCTCGAACTCCTGACCTCAAGTGATCCACCCACCTCAGCCTCCCAAAGTGCTTGAATTACAAGCATGAGCCACTGCTCCTGGCCCTACTTTTTGTCTTGTTTTTAACTTCTGCATCCTTTGCTAGAATGTAAACTCAATGAAAGCAGAGACTTTGAGTCTTCTAATCCAAACTCCCAGAGCAACACCCAACACACAAAAGAATTCAAAAATACCTAAGGAATGAATGCATAAAATGGATGAAGATACGGTCTTCTCTTTCCATAGAAGGTAAAATGCAGAAGAGGTACTATGCTGCCATCAAACATTGACATGTTTTAATTCAGTTGGTGCAGAAATCAACTTTTTGTGTTGATTTTGTTCTTTCTTTTGTTCTGATTTGTGCCTTTCTTTTGTTCTGATTTGATCATTTTCTTAAGAGCTGAGTTCTACATGAAACAGTTGTGACCATAACATAATTGCTAAATGGCTATCATGCCTGGCATTGTAAAGCATCATAGGTGTTCGACTGAAATGTATAACCAATGATTCAGATTGCTATGTAATGGAACAGCCAACCTTTTAATGTTTCTCAATTCCCTAAGCAGCAGGTGCTGATTTTCCACTTACACATCCTAGAAACACAGGCATTGTTTTTCCATTAAAGAGTGTTTAAAGACCCTCTAAGAATTTCATCAGCTGACTATATTTGTTACAGTTTTGAAAAGGAAGGCAACAACAACAGAGCCTACAGCTAATCCTTAGGAAGACAAAGAAATAAACCTCCTCATCCACCCTCAGGATTTATTTTCTAATTTTCTTTTTGCTTTTCATCACCTGATTTTTATGCAGCTTAGAGAAGTATGCAGTAAAAAGGGTCACAGTTTCCAAAACATATGCTTTCTCAGGCAATCTTTAATGTACCAGGAACTATGGTAACTAGAAGTGCAAACTCCAGAAACATAGTGATCAACTCTGTGGCGCTGCTGCAGGACCTCTGTGCAAGAGAATGCTTCTAATCTTTTTTTTTTTTTCCTCCCATGTTGTGGAGTCCTAAACACTGATATTTTTATAGCACCCTGAAGCAGTGTGTGACATTTGATAAATATTTTAACAATGATAATCATACTTATCTGAAGAGTCAGCTATCCCAAGAAGAATGTAGATTTTAGATACCTGCATTCCAACTAATTTCTTGCTGGAAGTCATATACCTATATGGCTTCCTCCTGAAACCATCCCTCAACAGATGCAAGATACTCCCCAAAAAATCCTAGGGATAACAGGCAGGAGAGGATAATATAGAATTGAAAGTTACTTGAAATGATCAATACCCCAGTTCCAGACAATTATACACTAAACCACTGCACACATGTGCATCTCAACACTATTTCCAAGACCTCTAAAAATGATCTAGTTTTAATATCTCATTTTCCTCCATAACCAGAAAATGTTCTAGATAGCTTATAATTCTGTCTGGGAGAGTAGTTGTTAGAATTAAATTAGGTAAGGTGCATAGAAAGTGCTTAACTCATTGCCTGTACCAGGATGCTCCTTTAAAAAGACATAACAACTCTCTCCCAGGTATAGTAAAGAGGACGATAGTAAACTGTTAATTGGGTCTATCTGCCCCATTGCTTATACATGATTCGTGTGTTTATTACAAGATTGAAATTGTTCAACATTTTAGAGAAAGAGAAAAAGAGCACTAACATAAAATTTTGATATTTTAAGTTAAAACTGTAGTGTTTACTATGAACCTAAAGCTATGGCAAATAAAATCAGAGCTGAGAAAAGTAGAAGAAAGTCAGGAACAGTGCCTCTGTCTTTCGCCTGCAGTTGGCCATTTCCTCTTCTTTTGTATTTACACAGAAGGAGATGAACTACCATTGGTGCTTAAAAATTGTACTCTTAAGTAACTGCTACGGATTCAATGTTTGTGTCTCCCCAGAATTTATATGCTGAAGCCTTAACTCCCAGTGGAGTTAAACAATAGAAATTTATTGTCCCACAGTTTCGGAAGCTAGAAGGTAAAGGTCTGGCAGGGTTGGTTTCTAGTGAGGGTCCTCTTTGTAGCTTGCAGGCAGCAGCCTTCTAACTGTATTTTCACAAGGCAGGTGAGTGAGGAACACTTTCTGGTATCTTTTCCTATAAGGAAACTAATAATTTTGACCTAATTTAACCTTAATTACACTCCTAGAGGCCTCATCTTCAAATATAGCCCTGTCCAGTGAGGAAGGATGGATCCAGGTCCCACCTACAGAAGCAGTCTGGCCACAATCTGCCACAGTCACTGTGCTGTGCCCTGGGGCATAATGCCTAGTCCAAACTGCCCAGCCTCCCTAGCACTGGCAGGGGAAAACCACCGACTAGAGCTGTAGTAACAGTGGTCGCTTCTCCCCTTAGGGACTTGGTCATCTTAGGCAGACTGTAGGCTGCTGTACTGGTCAGCCGGGATTCCAAGCCAGTAGGTCTTAGCTTGTGGGGATCCATGGGGGTGAGACCCACTGAGCAAGGTTGCTTGACTCCCTGGCCTCAGGCCACTTTCCACAAGAATGGACAGATCTCCTGCTTCTCTGGAGTTCTGGGAGCCTCCAGATTATGTAAAAACTCCTATAGCTCAGTGCCAGCCCAAACAGATGCCCAACAGAGCAGCCATGCCATGGGTCTGCCCAATTTTGTGGTTGGGACCCAAGGCCCTGGCAGTGTAGGCTCATGAGGGAACCTCTTGACCCACGGGTTGCAAAAATCCATGGGAAAAGCTCGTGCCCCCAGTTGGTAGTACATTCCCTCACCTCCTCCCTTGGCTGGGGAAAAGAAGGTCCCTTTGCCCCATGCAGCTCCCAGGTGAAGCTGTCACCTCATTCTGCTTTGCCTTGCTCTCCGTGGGTTGCACCAGCTGCCTAATCAGTTCCAAAGAAAAAATCTGGGTGCCTCAGTTGGAAATGTAGAAATCACTAACCTTTTTGTTCGTCTCAGTCGGAGCTGCAGATGAGAGCTGTTTCTACTCAGCCATCTTGGCCTTTCTCCTTTCTTTTCTTCTTATAAAGCCACCAGTTCAATCATGAGGGCCCCAATATGATGACCTTATCTAATTCTAATTATTTTCTAAAGGTCTTACCCCCAAATACCATTAACATACAAGTTAGGAGATTAAGTTTCCAAAACATGAAATCTTATAGACAAATTCAAACCATATCACAGTCCAAGCAGACTAACACAGTAAACATCACCAGTTCCTTTTTCTTCTCTAAAATTTACAGTCCGTGATATATTTGAGATAATATATATGAAAATACCCTGAAAAGAGAACAAGTGCAAAAATGGAAGATGATAGTCACACTACTTGAAAATGTGAGTTTTGTATCTTTTTTTTTTTTTTGGTCTTCTGTCACTTACTGTATTTTGGGCATGTTTCTTTTTTTTTTTTTTTTTTAATATACTTTAAGTTCAACAGTACATGTGCACAACATGCAAGTTTGCTACATATGTATCCATGTGCCATGTTGGTTTGCTGCACCCATTAATTCGTCATTTACATTAGGTGTCTCTCCTAAGGCTATCCCTCCCCCAAGTCGCCAACCAATGACAGGCTCTGGTGTGCGATGTTCCCTGCCCCGGGTCCAAGTGTTCTCATTGTTCAATTCCCACCAATGAGTGAGAACATGCAGTGTTTGGTTTTCTGTTCCTGTGTTAGTTTGCTGAGAATGATGGTTTCCAGCTTCATCCATGTCCCTGCAAAGGACATGAACTCATCCTTTTTCATGGCTGCATAGTATTCCATGGTTTATAGGTGCCACATTTTCTTTATCCAGTCTATCATTGATGGGCATTTGGGTTGTCCCCAAGTCTTTCCTATTGTAAATAGTGCTGCAATAAACATACGTGTGCATGTGTCTTTATAGTAGCATGACTTATAATCCTTTGGGTATATACCAAGTAATGGGATCACTGGATCAACTTGTATTTCTAGTGCTAGATCCTTGAGGAATCACCACACTATCTTCCACAATCATTGAACTAGTTTACACTCCCACTAACATTAGTGTAAAAGTGTTCCTATTTCTCCACATCCTCTCCAGCATCTGTTGTTTCCTGACTTTTTAATGATCACCATTCTAATTGGCATGAGATAGTATCTCACTGTGGTTTTGATTTACATTTCTCTGATGACCAGGAATGATGAGCATTTTTTCATGTGTCTGTTGGCTGCATAAATATCTTCTTTTGAGAAGTGTCTCTTCATATACTTTTCCCACTTTTTGATGGGATTGTTTTTTTCTTGTAAATTTGATTAAGTTCTTTGTAGATTGTGGATATTAGCCCTTTGTCAGATGGATAGATTGCAAAATTTTTCTCCCATTCCGTAGGTTGCCTGTTCACTCTGATGGTAGTTTCTTTTGCTATGCAGAAGCTCTTTAACTTAATTAGATTCCATTTGTCTATTTTAGTTCTTGTTGCCATTGCTTTTGGTGTTTTAGTCATGAAGTCCTTGCCCATGCCTATGTCCTCAATGGTATTGCCTAGGTTTTCTTCTAGGGTTTTTATGATTTTAGGTCTAACATTTAAGTATTTAATCCATCTTGAATTAATTTTTGTATAAGATGTAAGGAAGTGATCCAGTTTCAGCTTTCTACATATGGCTAACCTATTTTCCCAGCTCCATTTATTAAATAGGGAATACTTTCCCCATTGCTTGTTTTTGTGAGGTGTGTCAAAGATCAGATGGTTGTAGATGTGTGGTGTTATTTCTGAGGGCTCTGTTCCACTGGTCTATCTCTCTGTTTTAGTACCAGTACCATGCTGTTTTGGTTACTGTAGCCTTGTAGTATAGTTTGAAGTCAGGTAGTGTGATGCCTCCAGTTTTGTTCTTTTTGCTTAGGATTGTCTTGGCAATGCAGGCACTTTTTTGGTTCCATGTGAACATTAAAGTAGTTTTTTCCAATTCTGTGAAGAAAGTCATTGGTAACTTCATGGGTATGGCATTGAATCTATAAATTACCTGGGGCAGTATGGCCATTTTCACAATATTGATTCTTCCTATCCATGAGAATGGAATGTTCTTCCATTTGTTTGTGTCCTCTTTTATTTCCTTGAGCAGTGGTTTGTAGGTCTACTTGAAGAGGTCCTTCACATCCCTTGTAAGTTGGATTCCTAGGTTTTTATTCCCATGGTAGCAACTGTGAATGGGAGTTCACTCATGATTTGGCTGTCTGCCTGTCTGTTATTGGTGTATAGGAATGCTTGTGATTTTTGCACACTGATTTTGTATCCTGAGACTTTGCTGAAGTTGCAAAGCTTAAGGAGATTTTGGGCTGAGATGATGGGGTTTTCTAAATATACAATTATGTCATCTGAAAACAGGGACAATTTGACTTCCTCTTTTCTTAATTGAATACACTTTATTTCTTTCTCTTGCCTGATTACACTGGTCAGAACTTCCAGCACTATGTTGAATAGGAGTGGTGAGAGAGGGCATCCCTGTCTCGTGCCCATTTTCAAAGGAAATGCTTCCAGTTTTTGTCCATTCAATATGATATTGGCAGTGGGTTTGTCATAAATAGCTCTTATTATTTTGAGATATGTTCCCTCAATACCTAGTTTATTGAGAGTTTTTAGCATGAAATGCTGTTGAATTTTGTCAAATGCCTCTTTTGCAACTATTGAGATAATCATGTGGTTTTTTGCATTGGTTCTGTTTATGTGATGGATTATGTTTATTGATTTGCATATGTTGAACCAGCCTTGCATCCCAGAGATGAAGTCAGCTTGATTGTGGTGGATAAACTTTTTGATGTGCTGCTGGATTCGGTTTGCTGGTATTTTCTTGAACATTTTTGTATTCATGTTCATGAGGGATATTGGTCTAAAATTCTCTTTTTTGTTGTGCCTCTGCCAGGCTTTGGTATCAGGATGATGCTGACCTCATAAAATGAGGTAGGGAGGATTCCGTCTTTTTCTATTGATTGGAATAGTTTCAGAAGGAATGGTACCAGCTCCTCTTTGTACCTCTGGTAGAATTCAGCTGTGAATCCATCTGGTTCTGGACTTTTTTTGGTTGGTAGGCTATTAATTATTGCCTCAATTTCAGAGCCTGTTATTGGTCTATTCTATTTCTTCCTGGTTTAATCTTGAGAGGGTGCATGTGTCCAGAAATTTATCCATTTCTTCTAGATTTTCTAGATTATTTGTGTAGAGGTGTTTAGAGCATTCTCTGATAGTAGTTTATATTTCTGTGGGGTCAGTGGTGATATCCCCTTTATCATTTTTTATTGCATCTATTTGATTCTTCTCTCTTTTCTTCTTTATTAGTCTTGCTGACAGTCTATCAATTTTGTTGATCTTTTCAATAAACCAGCTCCTGGATTCATTTTGAAGGCTTTTTTTGTGTCTCTATCTCCTTCAGTTCTGCTCTGATCTTAATTATTTCTTGCCTTCTGCTAGCTTTTGAATGTGTTTGCTCTTGTTTCTCTAGCTCTTTTAATTGTGATGTTAGGGTGCTGATTTTAGATCTTTCCAGCTTTCTCTTGTGGGCATTCAGTGCTGTAAATTTCCCTCTACACACTGCTTAAATGTATCCCAGGGATTCTGGTACGTTGTGTCTTTGTTCTCATTGGTTTCAGAGAATATCTTTATTTCTGCCTTCATTTCGTTATGTACCCAGTAGTCATTCAGAATCAGGTTGTTCAGTTTCTGTGTAGTTGTGCAGTTTTGAGTGAATTTCTTAATCCTGAGTTCTAATTTGTTTGCACTGTGGTCTTAGAGACAGTTTGTTGTGATTTCTGTTCTTTTACATTTGCTGAGGAGTGCTTTACTTCCAACTATGTACTCCATTTTGGAATAAGTGATGTGGTGCTGAGAAGAATGTATATTCTGTTGCTTTGGGGTGGAGAGTTCTGTAGATGTCTATTACGTCCACTTGGTGCAGAGCTGAGTTCAAGTCCTGGATATCTTTGTTAACTTTCTGTCTCGTTGGCCTGTCTAATATTGACACTGGGGTGTTAAAGTCTCCCATTATTATTGTATGGGAGTCTAAGTCTCTTTGTAGGTATCTAAGGACTTGCTTTATTAATCTGAGTGCTCCTGTATTGGGTGCATATATATTTAGGATAGTTAGCTCTTCTTGTTGAATTGATCCCTTTACCATTATGTAATGTCCTTCTTTGTCTCTTTGATCTTTGTTGGTTTAAAGTCTGTTTTATCAGAGACTAGGATTGCAACCCATGCTTTTTTTTTGCTTTCCATTTGCTTGGTAGATCTTCCTCCATCCCTTTATTTTGAGCCCATGCGTGTCTCTGCACGTGAGATAGGTCTCCTGAATACAGCACTCTGATGGGTCTTGAGTCTTTATCCAATTTGCTAGTCTGTGTCTTTTAATTGGGGCATTTAGCCTATTTATATTTAAGGTTAATATTGTTATATGTGAATTTGATCCTGTCATTGTGATGTTTGCTGGTTATTTTGCCTGTTAATTGATCCAGTTTCTTCATAGCATCGATGGTCTTTAGAATTTACCATGTTTTTGCAGTGGCTGATACCGGTTGTTGCTTTCCATGTTTAGTGCTTCCTTCAGGAGCTCTTGTAAAGCAGGCCTGGTGGTGACAAAATCTCTCAGCATTTTCTTGTTTGTAAAGGACTTTATCTCTCCTTCACTTATGAAGCTTAGTTTGGCTGGATATGAAATTCTTGGTTGAAAATTCTTTTCTTTAAGAATGTTGAATATTGCCCCCACTGTCTTCTTGCTTGTAGGGTTTCTGCTGAGAAATCCACTGTTAGTCTGATGGGCTTCCTTTTGTGAGTACCTTGACCTTTCTCTCTGGCCGCCCTTAACACTTTTTCCTGCATTTCAACCTTGGTGAATCTGATAATTATGTGTCCTGGGGTTGCTCTTCTTGAGGAGTATCTTTGTGGTGTTCTGTGTATTTCCTGAATTTGAATGTTGGCCTGCCTTGCTCGGTGGGCTGCATCCACTGTCCAACCAGGCCCAGTGAGTTGAATCAAGTACCTCAGTTGGAAATGTAGAAATCACCCATCTTCTGCATCAATCACACTGGGAGCTGCACACCGGAGCTGCTCCTATTTGGCTATCTTGGAACCTACTCGAGCTTTTTATCTTTTAAAAGCAACTTCTTTTCCCTAATACAGTATTATACTTTAAGATACATATCTTTGTAATAGACAAACAGAGAGTCAAATCATGAGTGAACTCCCATTCATAATTGCTACAAAGAGAATAAAATACCTAGGAATACAACTTACAAGGGAAGTGAAGGACCTCTTCATGGAGAACTACAAACCGCTGATCAAGGAAATAAAACAGGGCACAAACAAATGGAAACACATTCCATGATCATGGATAGGAAGAATCAATATGAAAATGGCCATATTTCCCAAAGTAATTAATAGATTCAATGCTATCCTCATCAAGTTACCATTAATTTTCTTCACAGAATTAGAAAAAACTACTTTAAATTTCATATGGAACTGAAAAAGATCCCATATAGTCAAGGCAATCCTAGGCAAAAAGAACAAAGCTGGAGTCATCACACTACCTGCCTTCAAATTATACTACAAGGCTACAGTAACCAAAACAGCATGATACTGGTACCAAAACAGATATATACATCAATGGGACAGAACAGAGGCCTCAGAAATAACACCACACATCTACAACCATCTGATCTTTGACAAACCTGACAAAAACAAGAAATGGGAAAGGATTCCCTATTTAATAAATGGTGCTGGAAAAAAGGGCTAGCCATATGCAGAAAACTGAAACTGAATCCCTTCCTTACACCTTATACAAAAATTAACTCAAGATGGATTAAAGATTTAAACGTAAGACCTAAAACCATAAAAACCTAGAAGAAAACCTAGGCAACACCATTCAGGACATAGGCATGGGCAAAGACTTCATGACTAAAACACCAAAAGTAATGGCAACAATAGCCACGATTGATACATGGGATCTAATTAAGCTAAAGAGCTTCTGCACAGCAAAAGAAACTGTCATCAGAGTGAACAAGCAACCTACAGAATGGGAGAAAATGTTTGCAATCTGTTCATCTGACAAAGGGCTAATATCCAGAATCTACAAGGGACTCAAACAAATTTACAAGGAAAAAACAAATATCCCCATCAAAAAGTGGGCAAACGATATGAAGAGACACTTCTCAAAAGAAGACATTTATGCAGCCAACAATCATGTTAAAAAAAAATCTCATCATCACTGGTCATTAGAGAAATGCAAAACAAAACCACAATGAGATACTATCTCATGCCAGTTAGAATGGTGATCATTAAAAAGTCAGGAAACAACAGATGCTGGAGAGGAGGTGGAGAAATAGGAATGCTTTTACACTGTTGGTGGCAGTGTAAATTAGTTCAACCATTGTGGAAGACAGTGTGGCGATTCCTCAAGGATCTAGAACCAGAAATATCATTTGATCCGGCAATCCCATTACTGCATATATACCCAAAGGATTATAAATCATTAACTATAAAGACACATGTACATGTATGTGTGAGAACCATCATTCTCATCAAACTAACACAGGAACAGAGAACCAAACACCACATGTTCTCAGTCATAAGTGGGAGTTGAACAGTGAGAACACATGGACACAGGGAGGGGAACGACACACACCGGGGCCTGTTGGGAGGTGGGGGGCTAGGGGAGGGATTGCTTTAGGAGAAATACGTAATGTAGATGATGGGTTGATGGATGCAGCAAACCACCATGGCATGTGTATACTTATGTAACAAACCTGCACATTCTACACATGGATCCCAGAACTTAAAAGTATGAAAAAAAAAAAAAAAGATGCATACCTTATAAGCATTTTCATTAGTAAGTTTGTTGTGGTTTCTTTTAGGCAAGTCTTGATTTCTCTTCCTAGGTGATTTTTGCCTTCATCTTGACACTGTAGAAAATCATTTGTCTAATCTAAAATTATTCTTCCAATATGAATAATAGTATTCAGATCTACTGCTCCCTCAATAACTGAAAGACTTGGGATTTCCTGAATAATGTCTTACAATGAAGGCTTTAAAGCTCAGCATATGTACTAACCAACTTTACATGAGTTTAACACATACTGGATAAACTTGCAGAGATTATATTATTCAATGGTGTTCTGAATATAGCTTGCAATTTTTATTCAAAACATATTTTCAGAATTCAAGGTCCTTCATAAAAACTAGTCTATCTAGTCTATCTTGCAGAGATTATCTGATTTGTTTCATGATACATTTGTATTCCTATTGTTAATAATAATAACATGGCTAGCACTTACTGAGCACTTACCATGGACTGAGACTATGCTAAATTCTTGACAGGAAATAATACAATTAATACTCACAACAACTTTTTGAGTAGGTAATACTGTTATACCTATTTTAGAGGCAAAGAAACTAATGCAGAGAAACATTACATAACTTTCTGATTAAGGGTCATAGTGCTAAAAATAAAGTAATATGCCATGAGAAAAGACAAGGGTAAAGGGGCACATCAGGGAACTACTGCTGTGGGATTAGACTGTACCAAACGTAACTGGTATCTGTGTCAATTTCCCCTCTGCTACTCTGTGTTCAGGAAGCAGTTATGGGTTCTGTGTGGGTTTAGACTAAGCTCTACTACTAGCATCCTGCTTCAAACCTGGGCTTCTTATCTTTTCGCATTCTGTCCCAGCACCTTCTCCCAGGCTGTCTGAGGTCACTAGGTTCTCTTCCTAGGGCAGCAGAGAAGTTAACACTCTCAGGGAGAAACCGCAACCAGTGGAAGACAGAACTGGCGAACAAATGCGCTGGCCACCACCTTTCAGGTGGCCAATCTGGAAGGCTTTCTGTACAGCCCAGAGGTCCCAGGAGGATCAAACCTTGTGGCCTACCACAGAGACAGGTAAGATACTATAACCGGTTATTCCTCCTTCCCTGCCTCACTTTGCCTACTCTCTTACTCCTGTTTTCTGAATTACCTCCCAAATAAACTACCTCTCCCACAGGTGCTTATCCCAGGCCCTGCTTTGGAGGATCCCAAACTATGAAACATTTAACCCTCTTAACTAAATGATATAGGATACCTAAACATATAGGTTTAATCCTTTCACTTTATCGAAATTACGTGGCATTCTCATTATATGGTGCTGATAATTTTTAATAATTTGTTTTTTAAATCCTAGGAATGAGCAGATATATTGTGAGGCTTTAAAAGAAACTATTTTTTAGTACTTGCTGAAATGTTTCACACTACAGAGAAAATCCTTTCACTCAACAAGATGCTGATTAGCTCTTCAGGTAACTGTTCCTATAGCAACACTTTACTCTGCAATACACTATTATTTTTCAAGTCCATCTTCTCAACCAGAGAGTAGAGTTCATTACACATAGCCATCTTTTCCAACTCTGCCACTCAGTGACATGCTTCCCATTTTTTAGCTTATTTCACAAGTTTTCTTTATTTCTTTTATATCAATAGTAAATTTAACTAATTGAAAACAATTCACTAAAGCTAGTCTGTATATTCTATATATTGGTATAAGATGTTTAAAAGTAATAATAATAGCAATTTCTTAGAAACCAAATATTCAACAAATATTCTACAAATGTGTTCCAACCTACCTCTACTGGCAGAGAAGGTGAAGAATGTGACAACTCACAGGAGTGGAAGGCTCTCTAGCCAGGATGATCAATTCATACATTCATTTATTCAGTAAATATTACTAAGCACCAAGTATATTCCAATCAAAGTGGTAACATCCAGTAGGAAGTTGGATATATAGGTCTAATGCTTTGGTTTCTCTTTAGAACAAATAAATAAATACTTCACCTTTTACTAAAGACATATATGTCTGGAGTTCAGAGGAGAAATCTGGGCCAAAGATGCAAATTGTGAAAGTGACAATATTTAGACGCCAACTACAGTCATGGGAAGGAATGGCACCCTGAGGGAAATGCATAACATGAGTCAGAGCCCACAGAAAAATAAACACAGCATAGGAAACATGTTCTCCTCTCTCAGCCCTCAGTTTCTCTACCTACAAAATGGAGAAAATAATACTTCCTACCTGATAAAGTATTCTAAGAATTAAATCAGGTTATTCAATTTAAATGTTCATGTAAATATTTAGCACATTGTCTAGTATAGAGAGAGGGATAAGTAAATGTTTCCTGTTTTCATCAACCTTGGGGTTGAAAACAGCATGTGGCACTATGCACAGTGGCTAACGCCTATAATCGTAGAACTGTGGGAGGCCAGGGCGGGTAGATCACTTTGAGCTCAGGAGTTTGAGAGCAGTCTGGACACATGACAAAACTCCATCACTACAAAAAAAAGTACAAAAATTAGCTAGGTATAGTGGCCTGGACCTCTAGTCCCAGCTAACTGGGAGGCTGAGGTGGGAGAATAGCTTGAGCCCAGGAGGCAGAGGCTGCAGTGAACTGAGATCATGCACTGCATTCCAGCCTGGGAGACAGAGTGAGATTCTATCTCAAAACTCAATAAATAAATAAATATAAAACAGCATGCGACATCATAAAAACTAAGGAAAGAGAACATTTCAAGAAAAGAGGTGTTATTTACAATGTGGAAAGTGGCTAATAATTAAAGTTCTGTACGAGTCCTGCAAAAACCTCAAAGAAACAGATTTTGTCCCCATTAATGCCTTCCTTTAGTCTTCTGTCAATGCTGGATGCTCCTGACAACACAGCTGGTACACGGATCACTTCTGTGTTTCCTGGGCAGTGCAGTATCCTGACTGTAAGTGGAAAGGCAGAAGTGGAACCAGCCTCAGAATATTTGCTTGGCTGATTTGACTGCCTAGTTTGCAATGATTTTCCCTCCTCTTGCAAATAACTGTCTCCCAGCATGTGAAATAATCTAATTAAAGGAGCCCAGAATCTAATTAAAGTAAGGCACTTTAAAGTAAAGGCACTCCCATGGCCTTGTGATTGCCACAACCAGAGGGCAACTGACCCCATGTTTGACCATTGAGTGTCCTATTCCTAACAACTTAAAACTGAAGTGAGAATGAGGAGCAGTTGCTCTTTCTGGAGGCAGGAAACTTGAGCTGTAAGATATACTTGTGTGCTGTTAGCAACTGTGAACCCCGAAAATTTGAGACTGGTCTCAGTTAATTTAGAACGTTTATTTGCCAAGGTTGAGGATCCACACCTGTGATACAGCATCAGGAAGTTCTGACGACATGTAACCAAGGTGGTCGGGGCACAGCTTTATTTCATACATTTTAGGGAGACATGAGACATCAATCAATATATGTAAAAAGTACATTAGTTTCATCCAAACAGGTGGGTGCAAGTCAAAGAAGACCCCCTCCCCGGGGGGCTTCCAGGTCACAGGTGGGTGAGAGACAAATGTTTGCATTCTTTTGAGTTTCTGATAAGCCTTTCCAAAGGAGGCAATCAGACTATGCATCTATCTCTGTGAGCAGAGGGATGACTTTGAACAGAATGGGAAGCAGGTTTGCCCTAAGCAATTTTCAGCTTGAATTTTAGCTTCATGATTTTGAGGGCCCAATATATTTTCTTTTCACGTATCCCATCCCCCACCAACCTTTTCTTTTTAAAAATGTTTTGGAGAAAGTATTTTAGAAGAAAATGAGTCTCTGGTCTCAGGTTTTATCTGATCTATCATGGTTAGGATGGTTTATTCCTAGATGAGTTAGGTCCCAAGGTTTTCAGCAGGTTGTGAACTCTCATGTCATATGAAGAGAAAATAGTGGGAGGAAGGGAGAAAAACAACAACAAACAAAAGAACAGTCCTGGAAAAATTGATACAGGCCACATTACTCTGGAGTCCATGCATTAATAGGCAGGTATGAAGTCTCACATGTATGTAAATAGGTTGCTGTTATTTTCTTCTGAAGTTTAAGTTGTCTGGCTTCAGTTCACAGGGGTTTAAGAAAGCACAGCTTAGTTTTCAGTGACTCCAAATTAGGAAAAATGGGGGGAAAAAAGGAAAAAAATATTTTGAAGATGTGTAGCCAAGAAAAATTAAAATTTGCTCCAAAATACAGAAAATAATAAAAATTGAAAACAAAATTAGACAAGACTAGAATCTACCAACAGGTGTACTATATTTTGAAATATAATTTTTCTCTCTCCAGTTTTCCATTTTTACTAAAGACAAATTATGATAGGACTGGTTTGCTTTATTAAACTTGGCCTAATTATTTCTATACAGTGCAGCAAGAATACTTATTTTTTACATAGGCTTTCAAAATTGGCTTTGGTGGAACTTGTTCTGTAAGAGGAATCTCAGATAAGACTTAAAACTGAGCCCAGCCATGGATTTGTGTCATCAAATATCTATGAGTTGGGTGAATTTCTTCTCCTCTTGAGGTTTCAAGATAAGCCTGGGGCTTCTGGGCCCAACAGAAAGTGACATTCTTTACTTACTGCAGGTTAGAAACCCTGTACAGGGACTGTGCACACAAAATATGAGGCCAGTTTTTCCAAGGGCTTTATTGGCTACATAAGTCAAGTTTGATTCCTTAAATGAAAGCACACCATTTCAGTCAAAGCTTTGGTAAAATAACCAATTTATCTGATTGTATCCTGTCACAAATGGAAACATTCTTACTGCACTTATGCAAATAACTGTATTGCCATAAGTTAAGAATATCCACAGATAGTTTCCAAATTCTGGAGAAATCAGGCAAAGGGAAAAAAGTCTGCTCCAAATTTTGTTCATGGGAGTATACTAAATTGTTAAAAGCTGTGAATAGATCAAAAGAAGTTTCAAGATTCTAAAACAACAAAACAAAGGATTAGCAACGTTTAAAGCAAAAGTCAAAAAGATTGAGTCTTCTATCAGTTCAGTTTAGGCAGTTAACTCCTGTTCTGTTTGATATTCACAAACATTTCAGCTCTCCATGAGTCCAGAAAGTTTTTTTTTCCTCTATTCTAATGTCACAATCTCCAAAGTTATCAGAAACTTGCATTTAAGAACACTTGTCAGAGTTCTGTAGCTGATTATAGAATCACCTCATAAAGAGGACCAAAACAAGACAACAATTGTCCGTGGATGAAAAGTTTTAGGGCAGCCATAGTCAAAGACACAATTCACAAGGAAATTTGTTACCTCTGTGGCACACAATAATTATCATAATAATTATAATTATTACTAACAATGTAAACTAAGTTATATCAGAATTATAGGAGTTTCCCATAATTCTGGAACACATACCAATGACATTTGTACGAATACAGCCCAAAGAAAATCAAACACAATTTTATATTTGACAATGCTTCCTGTATAATTTTTGTACCCAATAAGCCAACTTGTGTCATTTTTGGAGTTTAGGGAATGTGATATCTTAAAACATTAATTAGGTCAGAAAATAATTTATAACTTAATTTTGGAAAGTTTGTCAAATATCAAAGGCTTAAAACACAATATCAAAAAATAGGATCACAGGTCATTGTAAAATAAGTCATTCATTTAATCAACGTGATAACGCAAGGATTTAAAAAATAATGTGAAAACCTTCATTCTTTGAGAGAGGAGACTTGATTTTCCAAACAATAAGCCCTAATAAAAACAGCATGAAGCCAATAAAATTTGTTTTTCAAAATTTTATAGACAATCTGCAAAATTTTGATCTTGACCATAAGATGCATCTTCCATTACATAAAAGTTTTTGTGTTTTTTAATAAATCCTCTTATTGTGACTTACACCAACCATTCATGACATGCTTGGACTTTCTGGTTTGACCTGAATATCCCGGCCTCTTAAACAACCAGTCATTTTATTTTAGGACAAAATTTATCATGCAAAATTCTCTCTCTCTCTCTTTCTTTTTTTTTTTTTTT
>NW_012108742.1:768382-769604 GCF_000951045.1 Mandrillus leucophaeus
GTACTAGAGGGAAATTAAGATAGATTTAATTGCCAATTAAACATAAAATTATAGAAATTATAAAGGCCTTTTAAATATATACATATACACATACACACACACACACACACACAGAGAGAGAGAGAGAGAGAGAGAGAGAGATCCTATAGCTTTTACTTCAGAACTTTTAGCCATGAGATAAATACAAATTCACCAGGTTGCAGAAAGAACTCATTGGATCTAAACAGTGGTTTTTTTATCTTAATAGAAAAATAACAGCAGATTTAGAGCAGGCAGAAAAGAAAAAAAAATAGAGAAAAAGAGGAGTTAGGAATTCTATAGTTTACAGACTGACCTTAGGGCTCTTTTTCCTTAATGTAAATGTGCACAAAACCCATATTATTTCCATTTTACATAAACTTTGGCAAGTAGAGGTGCCATAAAACTTCCTGAGTTCTCAAAAGTGGGTCATTCTCCTTGTTTTCTCCAAATTATTAGATTATTTGTTTCCTGCTTTTTTTTTTTTTAAATGAGGAACTGAGCTGTAACCTAGAGCTTTTGTATGGTGGATCAATATGTGCTGCTTGTGGGCAGGACTGCACAGTATGTCATCATTGAGTCATTTCCAACCTCTTACATGTCTCAGGTTCCCTCTCCAAAGGTCTATGACCTCAGAGATGGCTGAAAATGCCAGGTGATTAGCTCTTATATGTGTTTCCTGAACAAGCCATTTTTAAAATTAATTTTTGTTTAGGATTTCCTTGCAGAGCCGCTGCAAGTCAGGGGGACTCAAACCCTCAGACACTCTGACAAGGCCTTTGGTCACACAGGGGCACCTTTCAGCTGGGAGGAGTAATCAATTTCTCTTCAGAGCTGAGAAAACTCAGTTTTTCATCAACATATGAAAATAGCAGTTCAGTTCCTCACACAAATGCACACAGACAAACCGAATTAAGATTAGATTTGAGAGAAAAAGAAATAAAGAAGATCCTTTAGAATGCATCTCCATACTAGAATTAGGATCCTTAAACAACAACTTCAGACCAGAACAAACAATAACACAACAAAAAACTCCAACGTATAATCACTGAGCATTCTATTGGTAAGGACAAAATAAGACCAGCTTGCTGTTAATCTTAACTTTATCCGAGACAAACTTTAATTCAGTTAAGGTTACCTAGGGATTGGTCTCAGGCTGAAAACTGCTCTCTACCATCCTAGAAGCAGGAAAAAAAAAAAAAAA
>NW_012108742.1:774204-775977 GCF_000951045.1 Mandrillus leucophaeus
TTTTTTTTTTTTTTGAGACAGAGTTTCCCTCTCGTTACCCTGGCTGTAGTGCAATGGCACAATCTCAGCTCATTGTAATCTCTGACTCCCAAGCTCAAGCTATTCTCCTGCCTCAGCCTCCTAAGTAGCTGGGACTACTGGAGCCTGACACCATACCCAGTTAATTTTTTGTGTTTTTAGTAGAGACAAGGTTTCACCACGTTGGCCAGGCTGGTCTCAAACTCCTGACCTCAGGTGATCCACTCACCTCAGCCTCCCAAAGTCTTGGGATTACAGGAATGAGCCAGCACACCTGGCCACAAGATTCTTTCTCATACATAATTATTTATCTTTAAGCTTTCTTACCATACCACACCCAAAAACACCTCTTTATTTTTGTAAGTTTCTTTACATCTCTTTTATTTCCTGGTTCCTTTAACCTTGTTTTATATATAAGCTTTAAATAACTTTGAATTAGACAGAACTTGTTCACCTTTTCTAAAAGGACTTTTTTTTTAGCAAGAATGTTTTCCTACAATATATATTTATTGGAAAATAGTCAAATAATAAATATCTATTATTTAATTTAACTTTAGATTCTAAATTATGACAGTTTGTCTACAAATATTTATCCCATTATTTACCTAATTATTTTATTTTAATTGTCTACCTAGATTATTAATGAAAACTGTGATAGTCATGATTTAAAGTTATGAAACTGCCATTGCAAAATTATAACTGAGACGATAATAAAGATGTGACCTAACTGACTCCATCTTGCTTTTAACCTCCAAGCTATTCCAGTTCATTCCTGAACTTTGGGAGGAACATAGTTTATAGTTTAACTTTGAAACAAAGTTGAAAACTAGTCCTTTTCCCAAAACAAACCTCCTTACTGCCTGTGGACCAGACTGCTGAAAGCTACAAGATTAGAAGTTTTGGTAATTTTACTAAATAATTCAAGATGCAGCTATTTTCATTAAACCAATATCAATGTCTTATTTATTAAAGATTACATGAGCCAAGATCATTCTGTCTTGGGGTGAGTATATAGTTTTGTAATCCCTGTGCCAAATTGTGATACCTTATGGTATTTGGCAGGCATAAGGATGAAATTGCTTGATTAATAAATGCAAACAAAAAATGTGTCTTGGCAATTTTTAAGACATTTCTAATATTACTTTATCAATAATTTTAAGGCTAACTTATTTATTAATAATTTTACTTAAGTTACATAAACTTGAAAAAGCATCTGACTAGCCTTTTTGGTGTCTGATTTCAGTGCTTTTATTTTATTTTTTAAGCCAACAAATAGAGCTCTTTTATAGATTTTTAGTAGTGAAATATTGTGTACACAACACAAAAATACATAGATGCATTAGGCACACCAATAGAGTACATTTTATAGATTCATAAAAACCTAGACTTTCAGATTCTTGATAACCTGTTTTACCACCCTGGAGAGCTGTCAGCTAACTAGCATTAAATTTGCATATTAAAGGAAACAACTCAGGTGAAAGTCAAATAACAAAATTTACATTATAAGGTGAAGAGAGAAAAATTTTGGTGTACTAGAGGGAAATTAAGATAGATTTAATTGCCAATTAAACATAAAATTATAGAAATTATAAAGGCCTTTTAAATATATACATATACACATACACACACACACACACACACACAGAGAGAGAGAGAGAGAGAGAGAGAGAGAGATCCTATAGCTTTTACTTCAGAACTTTTAGCCATGAGATAAATACAAATTCACCAGGTTGCAGAAAGAACTCATTGGATCTA
>NW_012108742.1:776887-783332 GCF_000951045.1 Mandrillus leucophaeus
AGGAAAAAAAAAAAAAAATCTTTCCTATTGGAAGTGAGCTCAAACTCCATAAAAGAGTTACCTACCTTCCATTGTCATGGAAGCAGGAAAAAAAAAAAAAAAAAATGTCTTCCTGGTGTTGGAAGCAAGTGAAACTCCAAAGAAAGATGAGTTGTACAGCAAAATAAATTGTAGGTCTCAACCAAATTTGGGGAGATCAGGGATTCTCTGGAGGGGATGCTTTCAGACCTCAGCAAATTGTCCTATTGGTTTGAGCCATAAAGTTAGCTCATGCTGGTACCAAGCACCAATAAGAGATTTGTCAAAGGTCAGGGGCATCTCTACTCAGAATCCCCCATGGTTGCCAAAATGTGAACCTCCAACATTTAGAAAGCTTATTTTGCCAAGGTTGAGGATGCACGCCCATGATAAAGCATCAGGAAGTCCTGATGACATGTGCCTAAGGTGGTCAGGGCACAGCTTGGTTTTATACATTTAAGGGAGGCATGAGACATCAATCAATATATGTAAGAAGTACATTAGTTCTGTCCAGAAAGGCGGGGGCAACTCAGAGAAAGTCCCCCCATGGGGAGCTTCCAGGTCACAGGTAAGTCAGAAACAAATGGTTGCATTCTTTTGAGTTTCTGATAATCCTTTCTAAAGGAGGCAATCAGAATATGCATCTATCTCTGTGAGCAGAGGGATGACTTTGAATAGAATGGGAGGTCCAGCTTGAATTTTCCTTTTAGCTTAATGGTTTTGGGAGCCCAAGATATTTTCCTTTCACACAGCCATATTTTCATTTTTCATTTGGACCAAAAGTCAGAGGAAGTCAGTCAGCAACCAGAGGAAAGAATGAGGCAGTCAAACAGGAGCAAAGAAAAACGGTTCTTAGGGTATCTAATTTCTGGTTCCAGTTCTAATCTAAGGCCTGGGTACAGACCTGTTCTTGCAATCCATAAGTCACTTTTGTGTCCTTTATTACTAAAGTAGTGGAAAGAGTTTATTAGTTCACCCAAAAGAGTCTTAACCTAACACAGGAGGCTCCAGGAAAGAATTAAATCGACAGCGAAGAAAATAATTCCCTCCGATATTTGCTTTGATAAATCCTAGATTTAGTATCAGATAGTTTTCTACATACAAGAAAATTGCTGGGAGCTGTTTTCTAGGGCTTCCAGGTACCAAGAACTGGTTTTTTATGAATTGCAATTAGTAGTTTGTTTGAGGGGAGGAGAATTAGAAGTGAACTAAGGAAATTAGATTAGGGTATTGTAAAAAACAAAGTGAGGAAATTATTGTCCCAATTTATTTCCTCCCAGTTTACTCTTCATCAACAATTCCAAAGTACGCACCTCAAGTATAATTATTCTCAGGTCATTTCTTCAGACTACACTATACCACTTCTTGGAAAATCAGTTATTTTGTGATTTTCAGAGAAACATTGATTTATTAATAAAAAATGAAAAACCAGGGGTTTCTCCTCAATCTTCTCTGCAATGAATATTTAAAACAAATAAACATAATAAAGATAATGTCCTATTATACTATCAACACCACAAACAAAGCTGAAGGAAGCCAATTCATAAAGACAATTGAAGCTCCCATTTCTGACACTCACTTACAGTGTTATTCAATACAAGGCTTAAATTCTCTAGAACTAGTTTTTTTCATATTTAAAATGAAAGTTGGATTAGATAATCTTTTAAGGTATCTTCAAGCAATAAAAATTACATTCTACTTAAACTCATTAGCCAAACATCAGTGTCACACACTGTGTTCCTAGAGAAGCTAATAATGATAGAGTGCTGACACATAGAATATGCTTTATCACAAGAACCTCATTACTCCAGTCAGGCTGCCCCACATGGTGGACAATTCAAGATGAGATTTTGGTGGGGACATAGAGCCAAACCATATTGGTGCAATCTATGCATAATAGGAATGCAAGAGGTAAAACCAAAAAAGAGAGAGAGAGCAGGAGGAAGGATGAAGGAATATTTGAAGAAATAATGACTCAGAATTTTCCCCAAATTAATGTCAGAACCCAAACTACACATCTAGGAACTAGAAAGCCTAGAAATAATTCCACACTCTTACCATCAACTGATCACCGACAAGAGTGCAAAGAATGCACAATAAGGAAAGAATAGTTTTTATAATAAATGATGTTAAAGAAATCAGATACTCACATGCAGAAGAATGAAACTGGACCCTTATCTCATACCATATACAAAAATCAACTAATAATGAATTAACAATGTAATAATTAAAAACTGAAACTATAAACCTACTAGAAGAAAACATAGGGGGAAAGCCTCTTGACATTGGTCCGGGTAAGTATTTTAAAAAGCACATGCAATAAAGCAAAACTAGACAAGTAGGACTTCATCAAACTAAAAATCTTCTGCATGGCAAAAGCAACAATCACCACAGTGAAAAGGCAACCTACAGAATAGAAGAAAATGTTTGCAAGCCATGTATCTGATAAGGGATTAATATGCAAAATACACAAAAATCTCCTGCACTCCAACACTAAAAAAAAGAAAAAAAAATTTAAAAGTTGGCAAAGGATCTGAAGATACATTTCTCAAAAAAAGATAAACAAATGGCCAACAAGTATATGTAAAGGTGCTTAGCTTCAATAATCATCAGAGAAATGCAAATCAAAACCACAATTATATGTAACCTCACACCTGTTAGGATGTCTGTTATCAAAAAGACAAAAGATAAGATACTGTTGGTGAGAATGTAAGTTGGCTCAGCAAATTTAGGAGGCTCCTCTAATATAAGAGGAATCTATTCTTTCAGTAGAGTAGGTTCCTCCAAAAATAAAAATAGAACTATATATGATAGAACAATCTTAGTTCTGCATATATATCCAAAAAAAAATTACTGTTTCCAAGAAATATCTGCACATCGATTGCAGCATTTTTTCCAATAGCCAAAATATGGAAACAACCTAAATGTCTGTCAACATATAAATGAATAAAGAAGATGAGATTGCTGGTAAGATTGCCAAATAGCAACAGCCCTAGTCTGCAGCTCCCAGTGAGATCAATGAAGAAGGCAGATTATTTCTGCATTTCCAACTGATGTACACGGTTCATCTCACTGGGATTCGTTGGAAAGTGAGTGCACCCCATGAAGGGTGAGCCGAAGCAGAGTGGGGCATCACCTCACCCAGGAAGCTCAGGGGGTCAGAGAATTTTCTCCCCTACCCAAGAGAAGCCATGAGGGACTGAGCCTGAGGAATCGTGGACTCTGGTCAGATACTGCACTTTTCCCATTGTCTTTGTAACCCACAGACCAGGAGATTCCCTCCAGTGCCTACCCTGTCAGGAACCTGGGTTTCAAGCACAAAACTGCAGAGCCATTTGGGCAGACACTGAACTAGCTGCAGGAGTTGTTTTTTGGGGGTTTTTGTTTTTTGTTTTTTGGGGTTTTTTTTGTATTGTTTTGTTTTGTTTTTTTCTTCATACCCCAGTGGTGCCTGGAATGCCATTGAGACAGAACCGTTCACTCCACTAGAAAGAGGTGCTGAAGTGAGGGAGCCGAGTGGTCTGGTTTGGTGGGTTCCACCCCGACAGAGCCCAGCAAACGAAGATACACTGGCATGAAATTCTCATTGCTGGCACAGCAGCAGTTGGAGATCAACCTGGAATGGTAGAGCTTGGTGAGGGGAGGAGCATCCTCCGTTGCTAAGGCTTGAGTTGGAGGTTTTACCCTCACAGTGTAAACAAAGCCACTGGGAAGTTTGAACTGGGCAGAGCCCACTAAAGCTCAGCAAGGCTGCTGTTGCCAGACTGCAAGATTTCTCCTTTGTGGGCAGGGCATCTCTGAAAAAAAGACAGCAGCCCCAGTCTGGGACTTATAGATAAAACTCCCATGTCCCTGGGATGGAGCACTTAGGGGAAGGGGCAGCTGTGGCTGCAGATTCAGCAGACTTAAACATCCCTGACTGATAGCTTGAAAGAGAGCAGTGGACATCTCAGCACAGCTTTCAAGCTCTGCTAAGGGTCAGACTGTTTCTTCAAGTGGGTCCCTGACCTCCATGTATCCTGACTGGGAGACATCTCCCAGCAGGGGCCAACAAGACACTTCATACAGGAGAGCACTGGCTGGCATCTGGCAGGTGCCCCTCTTGGAGAAAGCTTCCAGAGGAAGGAACAGGCAGCAATCTTTGCTGTTCTGCAGCCTCCGCTGGTGATACCCAGGAAAACAGGGTCTGGAGTGGAACTCCAGCAGACCTGCAGGAGAGGGGCCTGTTAGAAGCAAAATTAAAAAACAGAAAGGAATAGCATGTCCACTCAAAGACCCCATCCTAAGGTCACCAACATCAAAGAACAAAGGTCCATAAATCTACAAAGGCTGCAAAGGGTGCAAAAAGGCTGAAAATTCCAAATAGCAGAATGCCTTTTCTGCAAAGGATCGCAACTCCTCGCCAGCAAGGAAAAAGAACTGGATGGAGAAAGAGTTTGACAAATTGACAGAAATAGGCTTCAGAAGGTAAGTAATAACAAACTCTTCTGTACTAAAGGAGCATTTTCTAACCCAATGCAAGGAAGCTAAGAACCTTGAACAAAGGTTAGACCAATTGCTAACTAGAATAACTGTTTACAGAAGAACATAAATGACCTGATGGAGCTGCAAAACACAGCATGAGAACTTCATGAAGCATACACAAGTATCAATAGTCAAATCGATAAAGTGGAAGAAAGGATATCAGAGATTGAAGATAAACTGAACAAAATAAAGCAGAACACAAGATTAGAGAAAAAAGAATAAAAAGGAATGAACAAAGCCTCCAAGAAATATGAGACTATGTGAAAAGACCAAACCTACATTTGATTCATGTACATGAAAGTGACGGGGAGAATGAAACCAAGTTAGAAAACACTCTTCAGGACATTATCCAGGAAAACTTCCCCAACCTAGCAAGTCAGGTCAACATTCCAATTCAGAAAATACAGAGAACACCACTAAGACACTTCTCAAGAAGAGCAACCCCAAGACACGTAATCATCAGAATCACCAAGGTCAAAAGGAAGGAAAAAATGTTAAGCACAGCCAGAGAGAAAGATCAGATTACCAACAAAACAAAGCCCATGAGACTGACAGCGGATCTCTCTGCAGGAACCCTTCAAGCCAGAAGAGAGTGGGGGTCAATATTCAACATTCATAAAGAAAAATTTTTTCAACCCAGAATCTCATATCCAGCCAAATTAAGCTTCATAAGCAAAGAAGAAATAAAATCCTTTACACACAAGCAAATGCTGAGAGATTTTGTCACAAACAGACCTGCCATACAAGAGTGCCTGAAGGAAGCACTAAACATGGAAAAGAAAAACCAGGACCAGCCACTGCAAAAACATACCAAATTGTAAAGAACATCGAAACTATGAAGAAACTGCATCAAGTAACAGGCAAAATAACCAGCTAGCATCATAATGACAGGATCAAATTCACGCATTTGGTTACCTTTAAGGTTAACCTTAAATGTAAATGGGCTAAATGCCCCCATTTAAAAAATACAGATTGGAAAATTGGAAAAAAAGAATCAAGACCCATCCCTGTGCTATATGCAGGAGACATATTTCACGTGCAAAGACATACATTAGCTCAAAATAAAGGGATGGAGGGATATTTATGAAGCAAATGGAAAGCAACAAAAAAAAAAAAACCAGGAGTTGCAATCCTAACCTCTGATAAAACAGACATTAAACCAACAAAGATCAAAAAAAGACAAAGAAGGGCATTACGTAAATGGTAAAGGGATCAATGCAACAAGAAGACGTAACTCTCCTAAATACACATGCACCCAATACAGGAGCACCCAGATTCATAAAGCAAGTTCTTAGAGACCTACAAAGAGACTTAGACTCCCAAACAATAATAGCGGGAGACTTTAACACCCAACTGTCAATATTAGACAGATCAACGAGACAGAATATTAACAAGGATATTCAGAACTTGAACTCAGCTCGGGACCAAGTGGGCCTAATAGACATCTACAGAACTCTCCACCCCAAATCAACAGAATATACATTCTAATCAGCAGCTCATCACATTTATTCTAAAATTGACCACATAATTGGAAGTAAAACACCCTTCAGCAAATGCAAAAGAACTGAAATTATGACAAATAGTCTCTCAGAGCACAGTGCAATCAAATTAGAACTCAGGATTAAGAAGCTCATACAAAAAGGCACATCTACGTTGAAACTGAACAACCTGCTCCTGAATGACTACTGGGTAAATAACGAAATGAAAGCAGAAATAAAGATGTTCTTTGAAACCAATGAGAATGAAGACACAACATACCAGAATCTCTGGGACACATTTAAAGCAGTGTGTAGAGGGAAATTTATAGCAGTAAATGCCCACAAGCGAAAGCTGGAAAGATCTAAAACTGACACCCTAACATTACAGTTAAAAGAACTAGAGAAGCAAGAGCAAACACATTCAA
>NW_012108742.1:783382-836501 GCF_000951045.1 Mandrillus leucophaeus
CTAAAATTGACACCCTAACACCACAATAAAAGACCTAGAGAAGCAACAGCAACAAATTCAAAAGTTAGCAGAAGACAAGAAATAACTATGATCAGAGCAGAACTGAAGGAGATAGAGACACAAAAAATCTTTCAAAAAAATCAATAAATCCAGGAGCTGCTTCCTTGAAAAGATTAACAAAATAGATAGACCACTAGCCAGACTAATAAAGAAGAAAAGAGAGAAGAATCACAAATACGCAATAAAAAAAATATAGGGGATATCATTACCGATCCCACAGAAATACAAACTCACATCAGGGAATACTATAAACACCTCTACACAAATATACTAGAAAATCTAGAAGAAATGGATAAATTTCTGGACACATACACCCTCCCAAGTCTAAACCAAGAAGAAGTTGAATCCCTGAATTGACCAATAACAGGATCTGAAATTGAGGGAGTAATTAATAGTCTACCAACAAAAAAAAGTCCAGGACCAGATGGATTCACAGCCAGATTTTACCAGAGGTACAAAGAGGAGCTGGCACCATTCCTTCTAAAACTATTCCAATCAAAAGAAAGAGAGAATCCTCCCTAACTCATTTTATGAGGCCAGCATCATCCTGATACCAAAGCCTGGCAGAGACACACACAAAAAAGAAAATTTTAGGCCAATATCCCCAATGAACATCAATGCGAAAATTCTCAATAAAATACTGGCAAACTGAATCCAGCAGCACATCAAAGAGCTTACCCACCACAACCAAGTAGGCTTCATCCCTGGGATGCAAGGCTGAATAAACATATGCAAATCAATAAACGTAATACATCACATAAACAGAACCAAAGTCAAAAACCACATGATTATCTCAATAGATGGAGAAAAGGCCTTCAACAAAATTCAACAGCCCTTCATGCTAAAAACTGTCAACAAACTAGGTATCGATGGAACATATCTCAAAATAATAAAAGCTATTTATGACAACCCCACAGCCAATATCATACTGAATGGGCAAAAACTGGAAGCATTCCCTTTGAAAACTGGCACAAGACAAGGATGCCCTCTCTCACCACTCCTATTCAACATAGTATTGGGCTTTCTGGCCAGGGCAATCAAGCAAGAGAAAGAAATAAAGGGTATTCAAATAGGAAGAGAGGAAGTCAAATTGTCTCTGTTTGCAGATGACATGATTCTATGTTTAGAAAACCCCATCGTCTCAGCCCAAAATCTCCTTAAGCTGATAAGCAACTTCAGCAAAGTCTCAGGACACAAAATCAATGTTCAAAAATCACAAACATTCCTATACAACAAAAACAGACAGAGAGCCAAACGATGAGTGAACTCCCATTCACAATTGCTACTGAGAGAAGAAAATGCCTAGGAATCCAACTTACAAGGGATGTGAAGTACCTCTTCAAGTAGAACTACAAACCACCTCTCAAGGAAATAAGAGAGGACACAAACAAATGGAAAAACATTCCATGCTCATGTATAGGAAGAATCAGTATCATGAAAATGGACAAACTGACTAAAGTAATGTATAGATTCAGTGCTATCCCCATCAAGTTACTATTGACTTTCTTCCCAAAATTGGAAAAAACTACTTTAAATTTCATATGGAACCAAAAAAGAGCCTGCATAGTCAAGAAAATTTTAAGCAAAAAGAACAAAGCTGAAAGCATAATGCTACCTGACTTCAAATTATACTACAAGGCTATGGTAAGCAAAACAGCATAGTACTGGTACCAAAACAGATATATAGACCAATGGAACAGAACAGATACCTCAGAAATAACACCACACATCTAAAAGCATCTGATCTTTGACAAACATGACAAAAACAAGCAATGGGGAAATGATTCCCTGTTTAATAAATGGTACTGGGAAAACTGGATAGCCATATGCAGGAAACTGAAACTGGACAACTTCTTTACACCTTATACAAAAATTAACTCAAGATGGATTAAAGATTTGAATGTAAGAACTAAAACCATAAAAACCCTAGAAGAAAACCTAGGCAATAACATTCAGGGCATAGGCATGGGCAAAGACTTCATGACTGAAACACCAAAAGCAATGTCAACAAAATCCAAAACTGACAAATGGGATCTAATTAAGTTAAAGGGCTTCGGCATAGCTAAAGAAACTATCATCAGAGTGAACAGACAACCTACAGAATGTGAGAAAATTTTTGCAATCTATCCATCTGATAAAGGGCTAATATCCAGAATCTACAAATAACTTAAACAAATTTACAAGAAAATAACAAACAACCCCATTCAAAAAGTGGGCAAAGGATATGAGCTGTCACTTCTCAAAAGAAGACACTTATGCAGCCAACAAACATGAAAAAAAAAGCTCAGCATCACTGGTCATTAAAGAAATGCAAATCAAAACCACGATGAGATCATTAAAAAGTCAAGGAACAACAGATACTGGAGAGGATGTGGAGAAATAGGAACACTTTTACAGTCTTGATGGGAGTGTAAACTAGTCCACCATTGTGGAAGACAGTGTGCCAATTCCTCAGGATCTAGAATCAGAAATACCATTTGACTCAGAAATCCCATTACTGAGTATATACCCAAAGGATTATAAATCATTTTACTGTAAAGACACATGCACACATACGTTTATTGCGGCACTATTTACAATAGCAAAGACTTGGAACCAACCCAAATTCCAATCAATGATAGACTGGATAAAGAAAATGTGGCACATATACACCCCGGAGTACTATGTAGCCAAAAAAAAGGATGAGTTTATGTCCTTTGCAGGGACATGGATGAAGCTGGAAACCTTCATTCTCAGCAAACTATCACAAGAACAGAATACCAAATATCACATGTTCTCACTCATAAGTTAGAGTGGAACAATGGCAACACATGGACACATGTAGGGGAACATCACACACCAGGGCCTGTTGTGGGGTGGGAGGCTAGGGGAGTGATAGCATTAGTAGAAATGACTAATGTAGGTGACGAGCTGATTGGTGCAGCAAACCACCATGGCATGGGTGTACCTATGTAACAAAACTACACCTTCTGGACATGGACCCCAGAACTTAAAGTATAATAAAGAATAAAAATAAAAATAAATGGATAAATAAAATGTGGTGTGTACATACACACACACACATATACACAATGAAATATTATTCATCTTAAAAAAGAAAGAAATCTTGCCTTTTTTGTGACAACATGGATAAGCCTAGAGGACCTTATACTGAATAAATAAGCCAGGCACAGAAAGACAATACTACATGATCTCACTTACATGTGAAATTTAAAATAATCAAACTCACATAAGCAGAGAGTAGAATAGTGGTTGCCAAGGGCTAAAGGAGGGAGTAATGAGGTGATGTTGGTCAAAGGTGATTAAGTTTCAGTTATGCCAGTTGAATAATTTCTGGAGATCTAATGTACAGCACGGTGACTGTAGTCAACAATACAGTGTTATATATTTGAAATTCACTAAGAGGGTAGATCTTAAGTGTTCTCTTCCAAAAACAAACAAAAAAAAAAACAGAAGAAAAGGAAATCTTAGCTATGTGAGGTGATTGTACTAGATTGTATTAGTCCATTTTGCATTGCTATAATTTATATTATTTATATTATTTAAGCTGGGTAATTTATATTATTTAAAAAAGAGGCTTATTTGGCTTACAGTTCTGCCAACTGCATGAAAAGCACCATCATCTGCCTCTGGTGAGGGCCTCAGGAGCTTACAATCATGGTAGAAGGTGATGGGGCAACAGGCATGTCACATGGTGACAGAGGGAGTAAAAGAGATGCCATACTCTTTTAAACGACCAGCTCTTCAGTGAACTAATAGAGTCAGAACTCACTCATTATCATTGGGAGGGCACCAAGCCATTCATGAGGAATCCACCCTCATGATCCAAACACCTCCCACTAGGCCCCACCTCCAACAATGGGGATCACATCTGAACATGAGATTTGGAGAGGGACAAACATGCAAGCTACATCAGTGATGCATATGTTAATTAGCTTGATTATGATCATTTAACAATGTACACATATATCAAAATTTCAAGTTGTATACCTTAAATAAATACCATTTTATTTGTCAATTATACCTCAAAATCTGGGAGGAAAAAAGCATCTTAGATTTGACAAATAATGTAGTAATTCATCCTGCTTGGACCTACACCCAAAATAAGGGCTTCTAACCACCACGTCTCAAGTTTATATCTTAGAAATTCACGTGAAGAGTTGGGAGTATGGAGTAGACCCATTCTCAGCTACCTAGAAGTTGTGGTCCAAATTATACAACGAAGAAAGAGCCTCCCAAAGACTCTCTAGGCCCATCTTCTAATGCAGCAGCTTCCTCCCACATGTGAGTTCCAGTGATTTACAGGTTCTCCCATTTCACCAACCAGATGAATCACTGCCCTCAAGGGGTGAGGCAAGCCAAGGGGTGAAGAGAATGAAGGAGGATACATCCCTAAAACATTCTAAAAGATAAAATCAAAAGAAAAACATTTCCATTCCATACTATAAGGTAGGTACTGCTGAGAGAAAAGAAATAGCACTCACTGTAAAGATCATACTCAACATCAAGAAATTATTTCCTTGGAGTTGCTAAATGAGATGAGTGACAGGAAATGATCCCAGTGTAGAGAAGTCACATTTAATCAGAAAAAAATATTGGAAAAGGGCAAACAAAAACAAGAACCTGGGCAGGAGTCATCGTCAAACTGCCCTTTATGGATCAGATTATTAATTGCCAAATATTTACTGAGCAAATTCTGAACATTCGAGTGTTCTGAAAGCCCATAGAATACAAAATTAAAGACATATTCACTATGGGAAAAGCATAATGAAGTGAGGGATTAAGGCAAGTATTTCCCATATAATGAAGTATAGATAAAAAAGTATAAAGAAAGTGTTTAATAGCACTATATTGATAGTATGATACCAAACAAAATTTTGCCCTTAAAGGATATCATTGGTCATGTTATTACTTTTAAAGATATTTTTATTTAGTTTGTACATTAATACATATATTTTAGGAATAATTTGTGATATGACTCAATTTGTTTAGTCTTTAAAATCACATTTTAATAAGGTATCACTGTACTGCACAGATCATCTTTTAACTAAGATCTAAAAATTCATCTTTGCTTATCAAGTTAATTGTGGTATAAAAATAAACTATTGTTGAAATATATGTGCATAAGGACTTGATATGATCTGTTGAGAAGTAAAGTAACTACTTCAAGTTAAAAATACACGAAGTAGTCAGATAGCAAGTTCTTAATAAGTAACAGTTGAGTTGAATACATCTAACATGAAAACATTGATAAGATTTATGAGTACCTAAGACACATGAATAAAAATTGAAGCATTATATCAAAAATTGACAGTCAAAATGTGTGGGTACCCCTTAAATATGATTCTCAGGCCAACAATTATATTAAAATGGCTTTTGCAGAAGACAGCAATTGACTCTTTACACATCTTTTTAATATATAAAAGCCTGCTATTGACAGTTCTGTATTACTGAAACTCTCCTCCTTTACTTTCTCCAATTACTATCTCCTGGTTCCTCTCCTATTTTACAAATAATTTGCAATTTTGCCATAGGCCAACTTCTATATATTACTCTACAAACTCTTTCTGAGCCAGTTCTTCATTCTTCACGGTTTCAATGCTCTCCTACATGCTGATGACTCCCAAAGACCAACCTCTTTCCCAAGCCCTCCATATCTCCAACTACCTATCAGATGTCTTACATACATGGTAACACATATAAAACACAGTGTCTTGCTGTCTAGTCTGCTCCTCTCCGCACCTGTATCATCCACTGGCTCTTTATTCTGTTTAGCAAAAACTAAAGATTACCTTTACTTATCCCATTTTAACCCCTAGAAATAAATGTTTTCATTCTCTGAATTTAGAAAAGGGAAAGATGGAGTATATTTTGGTCAAAGGAAGAAGTGATATTAGAATCAGTTTTAATCTCATTCCAATCAATCAGTGACAACCTCACTTCAGAAACCACACTCCCAAAAGTAGGGCATTCAGTGACAGCTTCTCAAAATCACCAATCAGTGACAGCTTCACTGCAGTAACCATGTCTACCTGGCTAACAGGCAACCAATCTCTAAAATTCCTACCAATAAGAAGTCCACAATTCATTATTTCCATGCTTCCTTAAAAGATATTTGCTTGCTTAGAAAGACTGTATACAAGCACAGCAACCTCTTCCTTAATAAGTAATAAATTAATCTTTTTGTTTTAGGTACTAAATGGTGGATTATTCCTTTGACCCCCCTAATTCAGTCTCTGAACTCCATTAATTCTGCTCACAAACTATTTCTCAGTTTCTTCTCCATTACTCCACATTTATTGTTCAGTCTATGGACTATCCAATCCCCCTCCCAATATTTACCTTAAATACAATTTATGAATGCGGTTCCTCTGCTTAAATTCACTCAGTGTTCTGTTATTGTATATATAAAACACTCACCTCCTTTCTAATCTCACCACTTCTTTTTACTTTTTAATGTCACTTACAGTTGACAGTCTCTGCCTCTCCAAAATGCCCTTCTCCGTTTAGGTAAATTATTTTCAGTCTTCAAAATCCATTCATTTTTTTTTCATTTCTGTAAATGTTTTAACCCCCTAGACAATTTACCTACATCTGTGCTCCCTTTCCTCTATGAGTCTTTGTTTCTTTTTGATTGTTTGTTTGTTTGAATCAGTCTATATTTCTGTTTCTTTTTGGTTGGTTGTTTGTTGGTTTGTTTGAACCAGTATCTCCCCATGCCTCTACCCTCCAGCCTCTGGCAACTGTCATCGTACTCTTTGCTTCTATGCTTTTGACTTTTCCTCTGTGTCTCTATTAAAGCACTTGTCACATTTGTTTGAAATAATTTGTTTATAAAACTGTCTCTCCCACATTCTCCATTGCTTCAGACTCCAGCCCAGAATAGGGTCTCAGTAAATGAATGACTAAGGTAGGACTGAAAAATTAATTTTTATAAGTACGTCCTCTTGATTTTCCTTCTTTCATAAGAAACTTCCTTCTTTTCATAAGAAAACTTTTTGAAACTACGGAAATATTCAAGAAAGACTATTTAAGGATATTTAAATATTCAAGAAAGATTATTTAAGGATATTTAAATTAAATCCCTAAAATCTTTTTTGAATCTTATAATTTTAACTATCACTTTGATGATAGAAATCTTCCATTTAAGGAAAAAATTATTTTACTGATAATGTAACATGAATTTAACTAATTAAGAAAAAAGTTTACTTCATTTGAAAGCCTGGGTCATCTAAATGTAAGTCCAGAAGTTATTTGAATCATGAGAAGGCTACATTTAAAGTTCTTTTCCAACAATTCTTAATTTGAGAAATTTTGTTTGTTTATTGGCTGGTTTTTTTTTGTTTGTTTGTTTGTTTTTTGGATATGGAATTTTGCTCTGTTGCCCAGGCTAGAGTCCAGTGCCACAATCTTTGCTCACTGCAACCTCCACCTTCCGGGTTCAAGTGATTCTCCTGCCTCAGCCTCCTGAGTAGCTGGGATTACAGGTGCCCACCACCACGCCTAGCTAACTTTTGTATTTTTTAGTAGAGATGGGATTTCACCATCTCAACCAGCTTAGTCTTGAACTCCTCGCCTCAAGTGATCCACCTGCCTCAGCCTCCCAAAGTGCTGGAATTACAGAAGTAAGCCACCATGTCCGACGATAATGTTTTTAATATAGTCTGAGAGCAAATTAAGTATCAACTAAAATTTCAAGTATTTAAGTTTTACCTTATTTTTTTTTAAGTCAGATTTTTTATAAGATTTTGTTTTCCCAAAACAGCCTTAACACTCCAAGTTAGCCACCTGATTGCTTATTCTAATTCTAAAGCCAACTTCATCTGTTGATGATTTGGAAACAGTACTGTTGAAGAAATAATTCAGGATTGGTTCTTCATAAGGATAAAGGATGACATTGTCATCGCGGACGTGCCAGCTTGAGAAAGCTCAACTTAATTTTTGGAACAAATAGAGATCCCATTGTACAGGCATGCAAAAGTGGCTCAACAATTCAACAACAACTCAAAACAATTAAGTAGAGACCAACCAAGTTGTAAGATTGCATGTCCCTCATAGCTCAGAGAAAAATAATTTTATGAGAGAAATGAGAACAATTAGTCCTGAATATATTGCGTTCAAGGATCCCTGCTGGCATATCAGTCAATACCCTCAAACTAAAAGGAAAAAAAACTTAATAAGAAAAAGATAAAAAGAAAAATAAATAAGCCAAAATGACCAGAGTTTAAATTTACCAATATTGTATTTAAAAAGGTAACAATAATTGAAATTGGGGGAAAACAGGGAGGTGGAAGATAGAGTGGAAACTTTGTTCTTCAATTATTATGAAGGTAGTACTAATTTTAATTTTTAAATATAAAAGCTGAGATCCTCCAACATGTAAATGTTGGCCCCAATGGCACAAAGTTAAATTTGAGTCCTAATCAAATGTTTCACTATAGATTCTGTGTTGTATATCATGTTTTCAAAAAGGGCCACAGCAATATTTCCAGGGCTACATGCTGTCTCAGAACATTGCTACTCTCCTTGAATCTGATAGAAATTTATAATTGCCTCAATGAATGGGATGCAACAAAAATGATGCAGCATGACTCTTGAGGCCTAGCTATTGTAAGGAATCCCAAACTAGCACCGCAGAAAGATCACCTGAAGAGGCACACACGGAGAGGAGCTCAGGTCCCAGGACAACAGCCGGCATTAAATATGAAAATTGGAACATCAAGCACGGTCATATTAGTTGTCTACTGCTGCATAATAAACTACCCCAAAATTTTATTTCATACAGCTTCTATCCATCAGGAATCCAGGGATGCCTTAGCTGGGTGGTTCTAGTTCAGAATCTGGCATGAAGTTGCAATCAAGATGTCAGTTGGAGTTCAATCACCTGAAGTCTTGACTGGAGCTGAAGGATTTTCTTCCAATGTGGCATACTCACATGCCTAACAAATTAGTGCTAGATGTTGGCAGAGGGCTTTTAGTTCCTTACATGTGTATCTCTTTCCACAGAACTACTTGAGTATCCTCACAACACAACAGTTGGCTTACTCTGGGCAAATGATTCAAGAAGGAGCAAGGTGGAAGTTTCAATGTCCTTTATGACTTATCCTCAGAAGGCATACTTTATCATTTTTACAATATCTTGTTAATTAAACTGGCCATCCTATTGTTGTTGGAGGGAACTGCCCAAGGACATGAATATCAAGACTCGAGAATCATGGGGGGCCAGTTTGGAAACTGGCTATGACAGAGGTTTAACATCCGAGTAATAGGAATCCTTGCAAAAGAGAAGAGAGGAAGTAAATCATCAGAGAAATAATACAAGAAAAAAAAAATACAAGGAAATTTTCCAAAACTGAAAACAAAGAATTTAACAGATTGAAATGACCCACCAACCACCCATCATAATAGAGGGAAAATTTCAGGACACTGAAAGCAAAAACAAGCTTTCAGGGGAAAGAAAAAATATTACCTACAAAGGATCAGGAAACACAAGAGCTTCATACTGATCAATAGCAACACTGAAAACTAAAAGGAATTGTGATCAAAATTATCAAGGAAAATTATTTTCAACCTAGAATCCTATACCTAGTCAAACTGTCAAAATAAATGTGAAGTAAAATAAAGACATGCAAATTCTTTAAAAAATTATCTCCATTGCACTGTTTCTCAGAAAACTACCAGAAGAGGTATCTCTACTAAAATGAGGAATTAAAATAGGAAAGAGCATTGTGGAGATAAACAAAATAATAGCAAAACAAGAAAAAGGATTCCCAAGGACAATGGCAAAAGAAGATCTCAGATGAAACTCTCTATCGGACATAAAGGAGATATGAATTGGTGGGGGTCAGGGGGAGAAGAGCATTAAAGCTTCATTTTCTACTGTGAGAAATCAATAGATAGTGTCTGAAAACTTAAAGAAGCAGTGATATAAACATGTTTTTTAGATACATGAAGGTAAATAGTAAAATAGGAATCATCTTGAGGAGATGAAAAGTATAGTAGCCTTTGAGGAAAGGGAATAATGGGGAGGAAATCAGCTTACTGTTACTTATAAGAGCTGTGAAATTATTTGATTCTTTAAACTACAAATATATTGTCATGCACCACATAATAACATTTTAGTCAACAACAGACGACATATACAGCAGTGGTCTCAAAAGATGATAGTGGAGCATATATAAAAACCTGATCTATTGCACTTGATTTTGGCATCACATATCAAGTAGGGGAAATGACTGATACTTAGTAATGATGCTGGAAATTTGGTTTTCCAGATAAAAATATATTTATAAATAAATATACATATACACAACCTAGGCTTGTGTAAGTACATTCTATCATGTTCAACAATGACAAAATCTCCACATGACACATTTCTCAGAATGTAGCCTCATTGTTAAGCAATTCAAAACAGTATATTTAACTGCTAATGTTTTTAATAACTGGTAATTTTAAAAAGACAGAGATATTAAGAAAAGATGGCCCCTTTTCTGTCTCTAGTTATCATTGGATTTTAAGAATAAATATAAAGATAGAGTATATGCTGTACCAAAGATTCTAGACTTCTTTTTCAAAAATTATAATGAGATGAAGACTTGATAGACTGGTAGAGAAAGGAAAGAGGAAAAAAAAGTCCAAAATCCTAACTTTAAAAGGTTTGTTATTCACAAGATAAACATGTCAAGTTATTTATCCAGAAGGAAAGAAAAACAATTTATGCTTGTAATTATAGCTATAAACTCAGCTATTCCTTTAGTCAATGAAAATCACAGTGTTCAGATATTGTTAAAATTCTTTTTAAATTTCCTCTTGAATAATTTTGCATATCTAAAAGTTTCTCACTGCACCATTCTGTTCTTCTTTCACTTAAAATTATTTAAATACAACTCATTTTTCCCCTGCTACATTTTTCCACTGCATGGAAAGTAAGGCCAGAAGACCATTAATCAAAGCTGATAATTAATGCCTTGCCATAAGATTTCTTTTAACTATATTAAGTGTTTCACATATTATAATATTCCATTATTACTTTATGTACTCACTAGTTGCCTGGTTCTCTAAATAGTGGAATGTCAGCCAGGTTTGTATTTTGCCATCAAAATGTTTGCCTATGTAGTTCATAATCTTGTTACTTTGCACACAAAGCTAACAAATGGGTATAGTTCATATTTTTCTCTCAAATTTCTGGGGAAAAAAGTGTGCTTTTATTAGAATTGTTAGCAAGGCAAATTTTCTTTTAGTTGATTTGGTGTCTTTTGACAGTTTAATGTGAAATCAGTCTTCTCAGAATGGAGGACAGAATAAATCTGAAGAGATTAATTGAAGATATTTGGTTAATTTTTAATTAACTACTATATCACATCATACATACCAAATGTATCAGTCCAGTTGGAGTCCATTTGTAATACTGGTATAAGAAATAATGACAGTTAATCATCTAACATATAATAATCTAGAGATAGTTGGTTCTAGATTTAGTACAATGGTTCAGCAATGTCATTAAGGGACTTTCACTGTGGTATCTTCTATGTGTTGATTTTTAGGCTTTTAGAGTTTAACACTTATAGATTGTAAACTCAGAGTTCCAAAATGGCTGCTACAGGTTCAAACATCACATTCTCAAACTAATGTCGTGAGCAGGAGATAAAGGATAAACGGATAGATCATAAAAGAAAATTTTTTCTCAACAACCCCAGGCTGACTTTCCTTTATGCCAAGTCACATGACAACACATAGCTGTAAGGAAAGCTTGGCAAATGTTGGTGGAATTTCCACAATTGGTTTAGATTAATTGTGATTTATCTTCTAGGGCTATGCATTAGTTTCCTATTGCTACTGTAATAAATTACCATGAATGTAGTGAACTAAAACAACACAAAGTTATTGGCTGACAATTCTGGAAGTCAAAGTCCAAAATGAGTTTCACAGGACTAAAATCAAGGTGTTGCAAGGGCTGAGTTCCTTCTGAAGGCTCTAGTGGAGAATTTCCTTGTGTGTTCCATCTTTTAGAGGCTGCTGCATTTCTTGGTTCATGATCCCTTTTTCTCATTGCTCTAACCTCTGCTTCCATCATCATATCTCCTCTGACTTTCTTGCCTCCCATTTTCCCTTAAAAAGACTTTGCAATTACACTGGGTCAACCCAGATAATCCACAATTATCTCCCAATTTCAAGATCCTTAATCACATCTGTAAAGACCCTTTTGTCATAAACAAAAACATATCCACAAGTTCCCAGGACTAGAAAGTAGTGTTCTTGGTGGGGGATGTGGGGGTGGGGAGAGGGCAGTGAGCATTATTCTGCCTACCACAAGCTGATCACATTGCAAATCAAAAAAATAAAAAGATTCTGTTATCAAGGCAAAAGCCTACTGGATAAAAATCTATCAATGTCTGCAACTCTCCACCTGTACTATACTCATCCCTCATCATGTTCATTTCTCTCCTCTACAACAAGTGTTAGATAGAAAAGAATAATAAGCATTTTGCTTGTATTTAGTCATGAATAAATATTTTCTTCCAGATGCTAACATGGAATATAATTTCACTGCAGCACAGCTACAGGTCAAAAGTCAGACTTTCAAATGTGTTATTTGATAGTGCTATCACAAATGTATTAAAATGTATAGAAGCACATTGGCTACCAAGATGGCCGAATGGAAACAGCACAAGTCTGCAGCTCCCAGCAAGATCATTGCAGAAGGTGGGTGATTTCTGCATTTCCAATTCAGATATCCAGCTCGTCTCACTTGGACTGTTTCGACAGTGGGTACAGCCCATACAGGGCAAGCAGAAGTGGGGTGGGGCATCACCTCACCCACAAAGTTCAAGACATCAGGGAACTCCCTCCCCTAGTCAAGAAAAGCCATGAAGGGCTATGCTGTGAGAAACAGTACACTCTGGCCCAGATACTACACTTTTCTCAAGGTCTTCAACCCCCGGGGACCAGAAGATTCCCTTGGGTGTCTGTGCCACCAGCCCCTGAATTTCAAGCAAAAAACTGGGCGGCTATTTGGGCAGACACTGAGCTAGCTGCAGGAGTTTTTTGTTTTTTGTTTTTTGTTTTTGTTTTTTTTCATACCCCAGTGGCACCTGGAACACTAACAAGAGAGAACTGTTCACTCCCCTGGAAAGGGGGCTGAAGCCAGAGAGTCAAGAGGTCTAGGTCAGTGGATCCCACCCCCATGGAGCCCAGCAAGCTAAGATCCACTGGTTTGAAATTCTCACTGCCAGCACAGCAGTCTGAAATAGACCTGGGACACTTGAGCTTGGTTGGGGGAGTGGTGTCCACCATTACTGAGGCTTGAGTAGGGGGCTCTCCTTTCACAGTGTAAACAAACCCCCCGGGAATTTTGACTGGGGTGGAGCCCACCGCAGCTAAGCAAAGCCACTGTAGCCAGACTGCCTCTTTAGATTCCTCCTCTCTGGGCAGAGAATCTCTGAAAAAAAGGCAGCAGCCCCAGTCAGAGGCTTATAGATAAAACCCCCATCTCTCTGGGACAGAGCACCTCGGGGAAGGAGTGGCGGTGGGCACAGCTTCGGCAGACTTAAACGTCCCTGCCTGCTGGCTCTGTAGAGAGCAGCGAACTTCCCAGCACAGCATTTGACCTCTGCTAAGGAATAGACTGCCTCCTCAAGTGGGTCCCTGAATCCCGCACCTCCTGACTTGGATACACCTCCCAGCAGGGGTCAACAAACACCTCACACAGGAGAGCTCCAGCTGGCATCTGGCGGGTGCCCATCTGAGACAAAGCTTCCAGAAGAAGGAACAGGCTTTGCTGTTCTGCAGCCTTTGCTGGTGATACCCAGGCAGACAGGGTCTGGAGTGGACCTCCAGCAAACTCCAGCAGACCTGCAGCAGAGGAGCCTGTTACAAGGAAAACTAACAAACAGAAAGGAATAGCATTAACAACAACAAAAAGGACATCCACTCGGAAACCCCATTCTTGCTACCAGCAGAGCAGTCTGAAGACAACCTGGAACACTGGAGGTTGGTGCAGGGAGGGGTGTCCACCATTACTGAGGCTTGAGTAGGCAGCTCTCCTTTCATAGTGTAAACAAACCCACCAGGAAGTTTGACTGGGGTGGAGCCCACCAAAGCTAAGCAAAGCCACTATAGCCAGACTGCCTCTCCAAATTCCTCCTCTCTGTGCAGGGAATCTCTGAAAAAAAGAAAAAAAGTAGCAGCCCCAGTCAGGGGCGTATAGATAAAACCCTTATCTCTCTGGGACAGAGCACCTGGGGGAAACGGCAGCTGTGGGCACAGTTTCAGCAAACTTGAATGTCCCTGTCTGCTGGCTCTGAAGAGAGCAGCAAACCTCCCAGCACAGCATTCAACCTCTGCTATGAAACAGATGGCCTCCTCAAGTGGATCCTTGACCCCCACATCTCCTAACTGGGAGACACCTCCCAGCAGGGGTCAACAGACACCTTATACAGGAGAGCTCCAGCTGGCATCTGGCAGTGCCCATCTGAGACAAAGCTTCCAGAGAGAGGAATAGGCATTTCTGTTCTGCAGCCTCCGCTGGTGATACCCAAGCAAATAGGATCTAGAATGGACCTCCAGCAAACTCCAGCAGACCTGCAGCAGATGGGTCTAACTGTTAGAAGGAAACCTAACAAAAAGAAAGGAATAGCATTAACATAAGCAAAAAGGACATCCACTCAGAAACCCTATTCAATGATCACCAACATCAAAGACCAAAGGTACATAAATTCATGAAGATGAGAAAAAATAGAGCAAAAAGGCTGAAAATTCCAAAAACAAGAACACCTCTTCTCTTCCTAAGGATCACAACTCCTTGCCAGCAAGAAAACAAAACTGGACAGAGAATGAGTTTGATGAATTGACAGAAGTAAGCTTCAGAAGGTGGGTAATAACAAACTCCTCCGAGATAAAGAAGCATGTTCTGACCTAATGCAAGGAAGCTAAGAATCTTGAAAAAATTTTACATGAATTGCTAACTAGAGTAACCAGTTTAGAGAAGAACATAAATGATCTGATGGAGCTGACAAGCACAGTACAAGAACTTTGTGAAGCATACGCAAGTATCAACAGCCAAATCAATCAAGTGGAAGAAAGGGTATCAGAGATTGAAGATCAACTTAATGAAACAAAGTGTGAAGAGAAGATTAGAGAAAAGAGAATGAAAAGGAACAAACAAAGCCTCCAAAAAATATGGGACTATGTAAAAAGACCAAACTTACATTTGATTGGTATACCTGAAAGTGACGGGGAGAATGGACCAAGTTGGAAAACACTCTTCAGTATATTATCCAGGAGAACTTCGCCAACCTAGCAAGACAGACCAACATTCAAATTCAGGAAATACAGAGAACACCACAAAGATATTCCTTGAGAAAAGCAACCCCAAGACACATAATTGTCCGATTAACCAACGTTGAAATGAAGGAAAAAAAAATGTTAAGAGCAGTCAGAGAGAAAGGTCGGGTTGCCCACGAAAGGAAGCCCATCAGACTAATAGCAGATCTCTTGGCAGAAACACTAAAAGCCAGAACACAGCAGGGGGCAATATTCAACATCCTTAAAGAAAAGAATTTTCATCCCAGAATTTCGTAACTGGGCAAACTAAGCTTCACAAATGAAGGAGAAATAACATCATTTACAGACAAACAAATGCTGAGAGATTTTGTCACCACCAGGCCTGTCCTACAAGAGCCCCTGAAAGAAGCACTAAACATGGAAAGAAACAATCAGTACCAGCCCCTGCAAAACATACCAAATTGTAAAGACCAATGACACTATGAAGAAACTGCATCAACTAATGGACAAAATAACCAGGATCAAATACACACATACCAATATTAACCTTAAATGTAAATGTGCTAAATGTCCCAATTAAAAGACATAGACTAGAAAATTAGATGAGTCAAGACCCATCCATGTGTTGTATTCAGGAGACACATCTCATGTGCAAAGACACACATAGATTTACAATAAAAAATGGAGGAATATTTATAAAGCAAATGGAAACCAAAAAAAAGCAGGGGTTGCAATCCTAATATCTGATAAAACAGACTTTAAACAAACATCAAAAGAAACAAAGAAGGGCATTATATAATGGTAAAGGGATCAATGCAACAAGAAAAGCGAACTGTTCAAAAACTATGTGTACCCAATACAGAAGCATCCAGATTCATAAAGCAAGTTCTTAGAGACCTATAAAGAGACTTAGACAATAATAGTGGAAGACCTTAACACCCCACTGTCAATATTAGACAGGTCAAAGAGACAGAATATTAACAAGGATATTCAGGACTTGAACTCAGCTCTGGACGCAGCAGACCTAATAAACATCTACAGAACTCTCCTACTGAATTCAACAGAATATGCATTCTTCTCAGCACCATATTGCACTTATTCTAAAATTGACCACATAATTGAAAGAAAAAACTCCTCAGCAAATGCAAAAGAATGAAAACCATAGCAGTCTCTCAGACCACAGTGCAATCAAATTAGAACTCAGAATTAAGAAACTCACTCAAAACCACACAACTGCATGAAAACTGAACAGCCTGCTCCTGAATGACTACTGGGTAAATAATGAAATTAAGGCAGAAATAAAGATGTTCTTTGAAACCAATGAGAACACAGACACAACGTACCAGAATCTCTGGGACACAGCTAAAGCAGTGTTTAGAGAGAAATTTATAGCACTAAAGGCCCACAGGAGAAAGCAGAAAAATCTAAAATTGACACCATAACATCACAACTAAAAGAACTAGAGAAGCAAATGCAAACAAATTCAAAAGCTAGCAGAATACCAAAAAAAAAAATAACTAAGATCAGAGTAGAACTAAAGAAGACACAGACATGAAAAACCCTTCAAAAAAATCAGTGAATCCAGGAGTTGGCTTTTTGAAAAGATCAACAAAATAGATAGACTGCTAGTGAGCCTAATAAAGAAGGATAGAGAGAAGAATCAAATATACATAATAAAAAATGAAATAGGGGATATCACCACTGATCCTTCAGAAATACAAACTCACATCAGAGAATACTATAAACACCTCTATGCAAATTAACTAAAAAAATCTAGAAGAAATGGATAAATGCCTGGACACATACACCCTCCCAAGTCTAAACCAGGAATAAGTCAAATCCCTGAATAGGCCAATAACAAGTTCTGAAACAGAGGAAGCAATTAATAGCCTAACAACAAAAAAAAGTCCAGGACCAGACAGATTAACAGCTGAATTCCACCAGCAGTACAAAGAGGAGCTGGTACCATTCCTTCTAAAACTATTCCAAAAAATAGAAAAAGAGGGACTCCTCCATAACTGATCTGATGTGGCCAGCATCATCCAGTTACCAAAACCTGGCATAGACACGACAACAAGAAGAAAATTTCAGGCCAATATCCCTGATGAACATTGATATGAAAATCCTCAATAAAATACCGGCAAACTGAATCAAGCAGCACATTGAAAAGCTTATGCACCACGATCAAGTCAGCTCCGTCACTGCGATGCAAGCCTGGTTCAACATACACAAATCAAAAAATGTAATCCATCACATAAACGAACCAATGACAAAAAAAAAAAACATGATTATTTCAGTAGATGCAGAAAAGACTTTCAATAAAATTCAACACTCCTTCATGCTAAAAACCCTCAATAAACTAGGTATGGATGAAACATATCGCAAAAAACTAAGAGCTATTTATGACAAACTCACAGCCAATATTATACTGAATGGGCAAAAGCTGGAAGCACACCCTTTGAAAACTAGCACAACACAAGGATGCCCTCTCTCACTACTCCCATTCAACATAGTATTGGAAGTTCTGGCCAGGGCAATCAGGCAAGAAAAAGAAATAAAGGGTATTCAAACAGAAAGAGAGAAAGTCAAATTGCCTCTGTTTACATTACAGATGACATAACTGTATGTTTAGAAAACCCCATCATCTCAGCCCAAAATCTCCTTAAGTTGATAAAGCAACTTCAGTAAGTCTCAGGATACAAAATCAATGTGCAAAAATTACAAGCATTCCTATACACCAATAATAGACAAACAGCCAAATCATGAGTGAACCCCCATTCACAATTGCTTCAAAGAGAATAAAATACCTAGGAATACAACTCACAAAAGATGTGAAGGATCTCTTCAAGGAGAACTACAAACCACTGCTCAAGGAAATAAGAGAGGACACAAACAAATGGAAAAACATTTCATGTTCATGGATATGAAAAATCAATATCCTGAAAATGGACACAATGCCCAAAGTAATTTATAGATTCAATGCTATCCCTATCAAGCTATCATTGACTTTCTTCACAGAATTAGAAGAAACTACTTTAAAGTTCATATGGAACCAAAAAAGAGCCTGCAGAGCCAACACAATCCTAAGCAAAAAGAACAAAGCTGGATGCATCATACTACCTGACTTCAAATTATACTACAAGTCTACAGTAACCAAAACAGCACGGTACTGGTACCAAAACAGATATATAGATCAATGGAACAGAACAGAAACCCCAGAAATAACACCACACATCTACAACCATATGATCTTTGACAAACCTCACAAAAACCATCAATGGGGAAATGATTCCCTATTAATAAATGGTGTTGGGAGAACTGGCTAGCCATATGCAGAAAACTGAAACTGGACCCCTTCCTTACACCTTATACAAAAATCAACTCTAGAAGGATTAAAGACTTAAACGTCAAACCTAAAACCATAAAAACCCTAGCAGAAAACCTAGGCAATACCATTCAGGACATAATGGGCAAAGGCTTCAAGACTAAAACACCAAAAGCAATGGCAACAGAAGCCAGAATTGACAAATGGTATCTAATTAAACTGAAGAGCATCTGCACAGAAAAAGAAACTATCATCAGAGTGAACAGGCAACCTACAGAATGGGAGAAAAATTTTGCAATCTATCCATCTGACAAAGGGCTAATATCCAGAATCTGGAAAGAAGTTAAACAAATTTACAAGAGAAAAACGAACATCCCCATCAAAAAGTGGGCAGAGTATATGAACAGACACTTCTCAAAGGAAGATATTTATGCGGCCAAGAAACATATTTAAAAAAAGCTCATTATCACTGGTCATTAGAGAAATGTAAATCAAAACCACAATGAGATACTATTTCACATCAGTTAGAATGGCGATCATTAAAAAGTCAGGAAACAACAGATGCTGGAGAGAATGTGGAGAAATAGGCATGCTTTTACACTGTTGGTGGGAGTGTAAATTAGTTCAACCATTGTGGAAGACAGTGTGGCAATTCCTCAAGGATCTAGAACCAGAAATACCATTTGACCCAGCAATCCCATTACTGGGTATATAGTCAAAGGATTATAAATCATTCTACTATAAAGGCACATGCACACGTATGTTTATTGTGGCACTGTTCACAATAGCAAAGACTTGGTACCAATCCAAATGCCCATTACTGATAGACTGGATAAAGAAAATGTGGCACATATACACTGTGGAATACTATGCAGCCATAAAAAAGGACGAGCTCATGTTCTTTGCAGGGACATGGATAAAACTAGAAAACATCATTTTCAGTAAACTAACACAAGAACAGAAAACCAAATACCACTTTGTTCTCACTCATTGGTGGGAGTTGAACAATGAGTATACATGGACACAGGGAGGGGAACATCACACACTGGTGCTTGTCAGGGTGTGTGGGGCTAGGGGAGGGATAACATTAGGAGAAATACCTAACGTAGATGATGGGTTGATGGGTGCAGCAAACCACCATGGCACATGTATACCTATGTAACAAACCTGCACGTTCTGCACATGTGTCCCAGAACTTAAAGTAAAATAAATAAATAAATAAATAAATAAATAAATAAATACTTAGAGATAAATGAAAATAAAGAAAACAGCCCGGTGCAGTGACTCATGTCTGCAATCCCAGCACTTTGGGAGTCCAAGGTAGGTGGTCTGCTTGAGCCCAGGAGTTCCAGAACAGCCTGGGCAATGTGACAAAACCTCTTCTCTACAAAAACATACAAAAATTACTTGAGTGTGGTAGAATATGCCTGTAGTCCCAGCTAGTTGGAAGGCTGAGGTGGCATGATCACCTAAGCCCAGTGAGTTTGAGGCTGCAGTTAGCAGTGATTGCAGCACTGCACTCCAGTTTGGACGACAGAGACCCTGAGAAAGAAAAGAAAAGAAAAGAAAAGAGAAAGGAAAGAAAGGAAAGAAAGGAAAGGAAGGAAGGAAGGAAGGAAGGAAGGAAGGAAGGAAGGAAGGCAGGCAGGCAAGCAAGCAGTGCCAAAAGAGAAATGTATGCCTATAAATGCTTACATTAAAAAACAAGAAAGATCTGAAATAAAAAACCTAACTTTACAATTTAAGAGGCCAGAAAAAGAAGAAAAACTAAACTCAAAGCTAGCAGAAGGAAGGTAATAATAAAGAATAGAGCATAGATAAACAAAATAGAGAATGGAAAAATAATAGAAAATCAACAAACCGAAAGTTGGCTCTTTAAAAAAAAGTTTAAAAAAAAAAAGACAAAACTTTCACTGTATGGACTAGGAAAAAAAAAAAAAGTAGGCCGAAATTACTAAAATCAGAAATAATAGAAAGGAGATTACTACTCATTCTATAGAAATAAAATGGAATATGAGACTACTATGAACAATTTTAGGAGAACAAATTGGATAACCCAAATGAAATGAACAAGTCCCTGGAAACAAAACCTACCAACTAAGCAATGAAGAAACAAAAAAATCTGAATAGCTCTATAAATAGTAAGAAAATTGAATAAGTAATCAAATACCTCTTAACAAAGAAAGATCATAAACCTAATGGCTTCACTGGTAAATTATACTAAACATTAAAGAACCGATGCCAATTTTTCTCAAGTTTTTTCAAAAAAAAAATGAAGAGGAGAAAATGCTCCTCTTTTTAAGAGGTCAGCATTAATCTAACACCAAAGCCAGACAAAGACACCATAAGAAAACTACAGATATCCCATATAAACATTGATGCAAAAATCCCCAACAAAATGCTAGCAAACCAAATTGAGTATATTAAAAGGATTGTACGCCATAATCAAGTGAAATTTATTTCTTGAATGAAAGGATGGTTCAACATATGAAAACTGATCAATGTAATCAATCACATCAACAAAATGAAGGGAAAAAACACAGAATCTCAAAGCAGAAAAATTACAAAATTTAATGCCCTTTTTATGATAGAAACACTCAACAAACTAGGAATAGAAGGAAGCTATCTCAATATAATATAAGCCTATATTAAAAACATACAGCAAAGCAAAGGTGTCTGCTTTCACCACTTCTATTCAACATAGCAATGGAAGTCCTAGCCAGATCAAGTAAGCAAGAAAAATAAAAGTCATCCAAATCAGAAAGGAAACAAAATTATCTCTGTTCATGGATGATAGACTCTTATATGTAGAAAGACCCGAAGATTCAACAAAAAAAATTTAGAAGTAATTAAATTAATTCAGCAAAGTAGTAGAATACAGAGAACACACCAAAATCTGTGTGTTACAAATTCTATACGCTAAAAATGAACAATTTGGAAAGGATATTAAGAAAACAATTATATTTCCAGTAGCATCAAAAAGAATAAAGTACTTCAAAATTAACTTAACCAAGAAAGTCAAGAACTGTAAAATATTTCCAAAGAAATTAAAGGAAACATAAATGAATGGAACAACATCGTATATTCATGAATTGGAAGACTAAATATTGTTAACATCTCAAAACTACCATAGCAATCTACAATTTTAATACAATCTCCGTCAAAATCCCAATGACTTTTTGGCAGAAATAGAAAACCCCATTCTAAAATTTATGAGGAATTTCAAGGGGCTCTGAATAGCCTAAACAATCATGTAAAGGAACAAACTCAGATGATTTACCTGAGTTCAAAACTTACTACAAAGCTAAGGTAAAATAAAAGTGTATGTCTGCCCAATGGGTCAGTAAAAAAAGAAAACAAAAAGAAAAAAGAAACACTGTAATATTGGCATAAAGATAGACATGTAGACCAATCAAATAAAAGAGGAAACCCATAAACAAACTCTCACATTTATGGTCTAATAATTTTCACAAGGGTGCCAAGGCCATTCAAGAGAGAAAAGACAGTCTTTTCAACAAATGCTGCTTAGAAAACTGGATATCCACTTGCAAAAGAATGAAGTTGCACTTTTACCTGATACCATATATAAAAGATAACTCAAAATCAATCAAAGACTGAAATGTAACACCTAAAACTATAAACTCTTAGAAAAAAACCACAAGACAAAAGCTTAATGGCGGTGGATTTGGCAACAATTTCTTGGAGATGACACCAAAAGCACAGGAAAAATAGGCAAAATTCATGATTTTGTTTTCAATTTTGAGACTACAGTTTAATAGAATGTGAATCTAAACTCCTACATTTACAACAAGCAAACCCTTAAAATTACTGATTGATTCAAAATGGTTTTATGGAAAAATTAATTTGTAACAAAAACTTGGCACTGGGTGCAAAGGCTCCACAGGTTTTTTTGTGCTTTGGGGTTTTTAGTTGTTGTTTTGTTTTGTTTATTGGGTTTTTTGTTTTGTTTTGTTTTGCCGTTTTTTAACAAAAGTTCCAAGGGACAGGACAAGGGGCTCAGATATCGACAACAGCAGGCATTTTCTCTTCCTCTACTTCAAGGGAGGTCGGGGGAAAACTGGTTGCATAGCTTAATCAAACACTATCTTGAGGCCTGGCTGAAGACTCCAGGTATTTTACAGCACCTAAACCCAGTAGTTAGGTGATAGAAGTCTGCTTCTTCTCCTTCAGTGTTTCAATCTTGTCTTTCTCTCTCTAAGATCAAGTTTTGTTTCCATAAGGATGATGGGAGTGCTGTGACAATGGTGCTACACTTCAGGACACAACTTGGCACGGACATTTTCTAATGATGCAGGACTCACAAGGGAAAAGCAAATTAAGAATACATCTGTTTAGGGATAGGAACAGGGTTGGGGGTCGTAATCTGTCCACCTGTGTAATCTTCTTGTCCACTTGTATCTCATAAACCCAGATTCACCAGTTTCCTATTTAACATAACACTGGCATACTGATTGTCAAAGACAATAGGGATATATTCTCCAGGTTGTATAGTTGATCACTGATGAGTTGGGAAGTTTTCCCTACAGCTCCATCTCCCACCACTGCACACTTGATGGCCTACATCTCGGCCGCTGGTTGGGCTGGCCATGGCAGAAATACTGGGCTCAAGGTGCTGCTGGTGGGGCACAGATGCAGGCTACCAGCACTGGGTGCGTGGCCACTGTTGGCAACGCCTCACCCTCCTCCAGCTGGAAGCAGAAGCCTAGCAGCTTCCCTCAGCCAAAGCTGAGGGAAACTGCCCAAGAATAATTTTAAATGTCTTTAAATCAAAAGACTATACTAACAAAGTACAAGAGTAATGTACACAACGAGAGGAAATATTTGCAACTTGTGTATCTAATATGCGATTAATATCCAGAATATATAGAGAACTCCTAAAACTCAACAGCAATAAAAGAAAACAAATAACCTTATTCAAAAATAGACAAAGGATTTGCATGGACATTTCTCCAAAGGAGACATACAAATAGCCAAGATGTTCAACATCATCAATCATTAGGGAAATGCAAGTCAAAACTGCAAGATACCACTTCACTTCCATTAGGGTTGTTAATATTAAAAAGAAAAAGAAAATAACAAATATTAGTGAGAAAGTGGAAAAGTTGAAACCCTTGTGCACTGCTGCTCAGAAAGTAAAATAGTACAGCCACTGTAGGAAACAGTATGGCAGTAACTTTGAAAAATCAAAAACAGAGTTACCATGTAATCCAGTGAATCCTTCTGAGAGATATTTGTACTTCCATGTTAATAGCAGTATTATTCTAAATAGCTAAAACATAGAAACAACCCAAGTGTCTATTGGGTAATAAATGGATAAGCAAAATGTGGTACATGCATACAACTGAATATTATTCAGCCTCAAGGAGGTAAATTCTGATACATGCTACACCTTGGATGCACCTTGAGGACATTATGCCAAGTGAAATAAGCCAGTTACAAAGAGACAAATACTTTACGATTCCCCTTATAGGAGGTGTCTAGAGTAGTCAAATTCATAGATACAGAAAGCATAGTAGTTGCCATAAGGCAGAAATTTAAAATAATAATAATAATTAATAAGTACTGCATTTATTCACTCCAAGAAAAGTAAAAGCTAAGGCCCAGAATGTGGCAAGGCAAAGGTTAAAAAGAAAAGAACAAGTTTTCCTCTGCCTAGCAGCTCACTTCAAGGACAGTTAGAAGATAATGCTGTCCGAATAGCCAAGGCCGAAAAAATAGACTCCAGACACACCCCCTCCCATCCAGAGCATGGTTGAAAGAAAGTAAAGAGAAAGACAAGTTCTTTTACTGTTACTCTTTTCCCAGGCTTCTTAAGCATGATTAGCATGATTGTGTTTCACAGATGTCTGTATTTAGCCAGTTCTTGTTTTTCTTTTAATGCAGCTACAAGGCCACAGGCTAGGTCACAAGTTAATGTTATGCTATAGATTATGTGACCTATTACTGTATGATTAACTGCTTTTATTTTGCTTCTGTAAGGTCACTTATAAAAACCCAACTCTGTCTTCGTTCAGGGCTCAGCTCTTGGATGTGAATCCTCTGAGCCAGTGTGTTCCTAAAATAAACAAATCCTCCTGTACTCCATATTGGTCTCTCCATTCCTCAGTTTACCACAACATTTTTGGTGACCACGAAGGGACTGGAGACAGCAGGCTTACTGTCTCCTTTGCCTCTGGGGGCTGGAGCATGGGCCTCGGGAAACCTGTGACCCCAGGCACCGCTGGGAGAACTTCAGCCCAGAGGGGAGATCAGCTCTGCCCTGACCCGGTGCCCCTACCCAGCAGCGCCACGGAACCTAAAGAGAGGCTACACAATGATTTCAAAACCAGCATGCTTCAGGAACTGCAGTAGGTTTTGGAGGCCCAAGGTAGGACCCATCCCCTGGACAAAAGGGGAGCCTGATCACCTCCTGGGATGTGCCAAATAGTCTGACCCAGAGGGTCTGGGGGCAATGGGAGTGGTTCGTCAATTCGGATGAAACTCACACCCACCCCACTGACACAGGATGCAAGAGTGGATTCCTCGGTAAGTCAGGATTCCTAGCTAAGTCAGCTAGGAATCTGGAGATGGCAAGAGTGGCTTGCCACCCCAACTGGGAACTGGAGGTGGCAACAGTGGCTTGCCAACTGCAAAACTAGAGGGGGCAAGAGTGGCTCACCACCCCAATTACGAACATGAGAACTAAGTGTGTGAAAGTGTGTGAAGGGAGGGGCTTAATTAGGCTCATCAGCTGCGAAATGGGGAGTCACAGATCTTAATGTGGACTGTGTGCTCCAAGAAACTGTGGGGCTGACTAAGACTAGTGGCAATCTGCATACAGCTAATAGGAGCTGCCCTACAGCTCAGAGTTGTCGCAGAAATAAGGAACTCTCCAAAGCCAAGCAGCATCTGAAAACGCCCATAATAGGAGACGGTGTCGTTGGCCAAAACTAGAGAAGAGTGTGCAAGAGTGAATGTGCTGTGTCGTAAAGAGAGGAATGGGAGGAAAGTCATAAAAACGTCAAAACTTACTCTATTGGAGTGCATGTTACAGAACCTTAAGAAAAGTTTTGCAGGGGATTATAGAGTTAAGTTAACCTCTCCGAGGTTGAGAACTGTCTGTGAATTAGAATGGCCTGCTTTCCGCGTTGGATAGCCGACCGAAGGAACTATAGACAGGAAACAATTGGCCATGTATTTAAGGTGGTGACAGGGGTCAGAGGACAGCCAGTGTACCCAGATCAAATTCCTTTATATTGACTTATGGTTAAATATAATATAGACAAAACTGGCATAGATCCAGCCCAATTCAATGGCTTATTGCAAAAAAGCCAAAACTGAAAGTAAGAGCAGCTTCGCCAGCAGACACAGAGTTAAAGGGAGAATCCCAGAGAGAGCAAGAGAAGCCAGTTTTGCAGGAGCCTCCAGAGGTAACAGAAATTCTTTCTCCATATGTCCTAGCCTATCCCCCCTTTCACCAAGACCAACAGCCCTCCAGGAACCAGATTCAGGAGCTAACACCCCCCAGATCTCACCTCAAAAGGGAGGATCAGAGCCTCGAGAGGTTAGGAAAAGAAGTCAAGAGACTCAAGCGGGCCGTCTTAGATCTGGCCGCACTCAAGCTACGCAAATGCCTCTGAGGGAGATGCGAAGACTTATCTATGATGATGACCAGGATCCCAACTGGGACCCGGAGTATGCAACTCAGCTTCAGCATTGCAGAGGTACCAAGAGGCACTTCAGTAGGAGCTAAGAGTTGGTAGAAGGAAAGCAATTAATATAAGGAAGATTTCAGAAGTGCTTCAGGGAGCTGAGCAGAGCCTAAGTCAGTTGTATGAGATACTCTGTGAAGCATTCTGGCTTTACACCCCATTTAACTCTGGGGCTGCTGAACATCAGCACATGGCGAATACTTCATTTGTAGGGCAAGGCCAGGGTGACATCAAGCAGAAGTTGCAGGCATGAATACCAGTCTATAAAAGTGGCCACAAAGGTGGATGTTAACTGTGACCAGGGAACAAAACAGGAAAGAGCAAAAGCAACAAGAGCAGCAGCTAGGCATGCCAAGGGTTAAGTCCCTCTCCCCAGTCCATCTCTATCTGGAAAAAGAGAGGGCCAGGGACTGATGCCAGAAGAAGAGCAAAGAAGAAGGAAAGGAGAAAGTAAGAGTACGTGTGAGAATGGAAAGAAGAAAGTAAAAAGGAAATCAGAAAGAAACAGGAGAGAGAGATGGCAGTGCTCAGGGGCAGGGCCCATGCCATTGCCCAGCCCTGCCGGCTGGCTGCAGGAGCAGGAGAACTCAGAAAGCAAAAAGGAAAGTAAATCGAAGGCTTAAGAAAAAGGTCAATCTGTTGGCAACAGCTCTTATAGAAAGAGAGATTAGCAATGTGAGAGAACACAGCGGACACAGACGTAGATGTGGAAGAATTCAAGTTAGGCAAGGATTCAAGAGCCGGACAAGTCTAGAAAGAGATTAATGTGTGAGATGCAAAAAGAAAGGACACAGGAAGGATGAATGTTCAGAAGGCAATGGCCAAGGCTGCGAGACAAAGAGGCCATCGGCCAAGGGCTGCCGCACCTTGGAGGAACCAAATACTGATCTGATCAGGCTGGCAGGAGCTGAAGAATGTAAGGACTTGGATAGACTGGGCACCTTCTCATTAGGCTTCCAGGAGCCCATGGTCACATTAGAAGTTAAAGGCAGCAGGATTCTGACATATCTGGATTGCAATTTCTCACTGATGGCTAAGCCACTAGATGGAGTTACAAAGGGAGGAGAAAAAGAACCCCTCCTCTGGGAAACTGAACAGGAGAAGGAGCCATGCCTTGTGAAAACTTGTTTATAGACTTCACAGAACTTCCCTGTGCCGGCTATCAGTACCTGCTAGTGCTTGATTGCACCTTTTCAGGGTAGGTTGAAGCTTTCCCCATCGGGACAGAAAAAGTATGAGAAGCGACTGAAGTACTGTTAAAAGACATTATCCCCAGGTTTGGACTGCCTCTAACTTTACAGTCAGACAATAGGCCAGCATTTGTAGCTGAAATAGTGCAAAATTTAACAAGACTGTTAAAAATAAAATGAAAGTTACATACACTCTCTCAGCCGCAAAGTTCAGGAAAAGGTCAAACGCATGAACCAGACACTCAAGCAGCTACTGAAGAAATATTGCCAGGAAATTCATTAGACATAGAATCAGGTTTTTGCCTATGGTCCTCCTCTGAGTCAGGTGCACCCCAACCAAACAAACTGGGTATTTGCCCTATAAGATTGTGTTCAGTCAGCCACCCCCAAATCATAGGTCGAATTAAAGGTGACCTCCAGGAACTAGGGGAATTAACCTTAAGAAAGCAAATGCAGGCTTTAGGAATAGCTATACAAAGTGTTCATAATTAGGTACATGAAAATGCCTATAAGCCTCACACCCCTTTAAATCTGGTGACTCTGTTTAGGTTAAAAAGTAGAATCTAATTTCTCTAGGATCCATATAGGGTGAGCCCTATATTGTAACCTTGTCCACTCCCACTCCTGTTAAAGTTGCAGGTGTTGTGTCTTGGATCCACCACAGTCAGCTAAAACCAGCAGCTCAGGACAAGTGAACCAGCTAGCAGAACCCAGATCAGCCAACCCAGCTGATCCCAAGATGAGACCAAGTTGTTGCTGAGGGCGACAGCCCTGCTCTGGTCACTCCGGAGGCTGACTAGTCTATACACAACTGAAGCTTGAGGAAACAACAAGCCCTGCTCTAGTCACATACCAGAAGCTGACTAGTCTATGCACGGCCAAAGCTTAAGGACTCATCAAGCAAGTAATATAGTTAGAAATCTTAGGACTAGTGGTTTTCCTGTATATTAACTGTTTTATTATTGTTTTGTCATTATGCTCAACCCTTTTCCCAGATAAGGACCTCTTTTGTCCTTGCTGGATATGAATATAGTGTACATTGTTTTATTGTTGTTACCACCCTTAACCATGCTAGAAGGAACACCTATAGAGGGGTGTCTCCACTGTACACATACTACTTGATCAGGGAACAATATAACTAGAACCCTATTGTACTATACTTATTATGAGTGTACAAGGATTCACTTAGGAGTTTGTACTTATAATCAGACCACCTATTCAATTTGTGACCCAGGAAATGGCCAGCCTTATATATGCTATGACCCTAAGTCTCCACCTGGGACTTAGTTTGAGATTCATACCAAGTCAAAAGGAGGAAGTCTTATAAGTCAAACCCAAGCCTCTCTTTCCAGAGGGGGTGCTATATCCATATACTTTGATATTTGTCAGTTAACATCCATGAACCCAACCTATTTCACAATCTCTGGTCCTACAGGGTACTATACAAACTGCCAGTACAAAATTGTATGTGCTCTCCCTGTTTATTCTTCCAACGCCTGCTTACCAGAACTGCACAACGCAGTTCACTGACACACCATCACCAAAGCCAAATCCAATCTTGCTCATCAAAGTACCAGCAAAACCGGATTGTAAGACAAGCACTTGCAATACTGTAAATCTTACCATCTTAAAGCCAGATCTACCTATATGGACTACAGGTTACTTCATGGCTTTACAAAGCTACGGTCGAAAAGCTAAAATAACTTTGTATATTCTAAAGAGGACTCGAACCAAGCAGTCAGCCCAGCAACAATTCCGAGTCTTTAAGTCATTCTTTGAGCATATAACCAGAAGTTACCAGAGCCTCCTCCTTTAGCCAAAAATCTATTTGCTCAGCTGCCTGAAAACATTGCTGGCAGCCTGGGAATTTCCTCATGTTATGTTTGTGGAAGTACTAACATTGGAGACCAATGACCTTGGGAAGCAAAAAAGTTAATGTCTCAACATAACTTTAACTTTAACTGACTCTTTCCCCAAATAGATGCCCACAAGTTAAGCGCCTGGCTCTTAAAAACTTCTATTATTAGGAGATACTGTGTTGCTCACTGGGGAAAGGCTTTTACAGACCCAATAGGAGAACTAAACTGCTTAGGACAGCAGTATTATAATGAAACATTAAGGAAAACTTTGTGGCAGGGCAGAGATGACTACAAAGTACCTTATCCAAATCCATTCTCCTGTTTCTCTTCTCTAAACCACACTTGGTATCAACTTTAAGCTTGGCAAGTACCCCCCGGTCTTTATTGGATCTGTGGGCTATGGGCATATAGACAGTTGCCAATTAAATGGGCAGGTGTCTGTGTGCTTAGAACAATTAGACCATCTTTCTTCCTACTGCCACTGCAACAGAGAAAAACTTTAGGGTATCCTGTGTATGATGAACTTAGAAGAAGAAACAAAAGAGATGCAGACATAAAGAGAGATATAAAAATAGGAGATTAAAAAGACACAGATGAGCCCCCTGAAAAAATAATTCAATACTATGGGCCAGCTACCTGGGCACAAGTTGGGTCATAGGGATACCGCGCTCCTATTTACATGCTTCACCACATCATAAGGTTGCAGGCAGTACTTGAAATCATCACTAATGAAACAGCAAATGCATTAGATTTACTGGCCCAGCAAACCACAAAAATGAGAAATGTTATCTATTAGAACAGACTACCTCCTAGCCCAGGAAGGAGGAGTATGTGGAAAGTTCAGTCTCACTAATTGTTGTCTGGAAATCAATGACAATGGAAAAGCAATTACAGAAATAACTGCAAGAATGAGAGAATTAGCCCATGTTCCAGTTCAACCCTGGAAAAGGTGGTCCCCAGATTCTCTCTTTGGAGGCCAGTTTTCATTTTTCAGAAGGTTCAATACTTTAATAGGAGTGGTTCTGGCCGTGCTAGGAAGTTGCCTAATACTCCATTGTCTCTTACCTCTCCTTGTTAGAAGCATTCAATCAACTATAGAGGCAATAGTAGCTAGGCAAACTACCTCTCAGCTAATGGCTCTGTGTAAATATCCACCTCTGTCTAAAGAAGAAAACTTGTCTCTTCAGGCACAACTAAGTAATAGTGATGCCTTTTATTAAACTTATTTTATAAAAGGCATCAAAAGGGGAAAAACTGAGGCAGAAATTTAAAATAATAATAATAAGTACTGCATTTATTCACTCCAGGAAAAGTAAAAGCTAAGGCCCAGAATGTGGCAAGGCAAAGGTTAAAAAGAAAAGAACAAGTTTTCCTCTGCCTAGCAGCTCACTTCAAGGACAGTTAGAAGAAAATGCTGTCCAAATAGCCAAGGCCAAAAAAACAGGCTGCAGACACACTCCTCCCTTCCAGAGTAAGGTTGAAAGAAAATAAAGAGAAAGACAGGTTCTTTTACTGTTACTCTTTTCCCAGGCTTCTTAAGCATGATTAGCATGATTGTGTTTCACAGATGTCTATATTTAGCCAGTTCTTGTTTTTCTTTTAATGCAGCTACAAGGCCACAGGCTAGGTCACAAATTATGTTATGCTATAGATTATGTGACCTATTACTGTATGATTAACTGCTTTTATTTTGCTTCTGCAATGCCGCTTATAAAAACCCAACTCTGTCTTTGTTCAGGGCTCAGCTTTTGGATGTGAATCCTCTGAGCTGGAGTGTACCTAAAATAAACAAATCCTCCTGTACTCTGTATTGGTCTCTCCATTCCTCAGTTTACTGCAACAGCCATGACCTGGGGGAAGGGTAAATGGGGAGTTATTGTTAAATAAATGCATTGTTTTAGTTTTGTAAGATGAAAAGCATTCTGGAAATGGATCATGGTGATGAAGGTTGTACAAAAATATGAATATACTTAATACCACTGAATGTACACTTAAAATGATTAACAAAATACATACTATGTAATACATATTTTACCACAATAAAAACTTGGAAACAGATGTGGCTGGCAAGATGGCTGAATAGGAACAGCTCTGGTCTGCAGCTCCCAGTGAGATCAATGCAGAAAGCCAGTGACTTCTGCATTTCTAACTGAGGAACCCAGCTCATCTCATTGGGACTAGTTAGACAATGGGTGCAGCCCACAGAGGGTGAGCAGAAGCAGGGTGGGGTGTCACCTCACCCAGGAATCACAAGGGGTCAGGGAACCCCCTCCCTTAGCCAAGGGAAGCTGTGAGGGACTATGCCATGAGGAATGGTGCACTCTGGCCCAGATACTACAATTTTCCCATGATCTTCACAACCCACAGACCAGAAGATTCCCTCGGGTGCCTTTGTTGATGTTGATGCTATTCCACCAGGGCCCAGGGTTTCAAGTACAAAATTGGGTGACCATATGAACAGACACCAAGCTAGCTGCAGGAGTTTTTTTCGTATCCCAGTAGCACCGAGAACACCAGTGAGACAGAACTGTTCACTCCCCTGGAAAGGGGGCTGAAGCCAGGGAGCCAAGTGGTCTAGCTAAGCGGATCCCAGCCTCATGGGATCCACTGGCTTGAAACTCCCACTGCCAGCACAGCAGTCTGAAGTTGACCTGGGATACTCAAGCTTGGCGTGGAGAGGGGCATCCACCATTAATGAGGCTTCAGTAGAAATTTTTTCCTCTCACAGTGTAAACAAAGACTCCCGGAAGTTCTAACTGGGCAGAGCCCACCGCAGCTTGGCAAAGATGCTGTAGCCAGACTGCCTCTCTAGATTGCTCATCTCTGGACAGGGCATCTCTGAAAAAAAATGGCGGCAGCCCCAGTCAAAGGCTTATAGATCAAACTCCCATCTCTCTGGGAATGAACACCTTGGGGAAAGGGCAAATGTGGGTGCAGCTTCAGCAGACTTAAATGTCCCTACCTGCTGGCTCTGAAGAGAACTGTGGAGCTCTCAGCACAGTCCTCAAGCTCTGCCAGGGGACAGATTGCCTCCTCAAGTAGGTCCCTGACCTCTCTGCTTCCTGACTGGGAGACACCTCCAAAGAGGGGTAGACAGACACCTCATACAGGAGAGCTCCAGCTGGCATCTGGCGGTTGCCCCTCTAGGTACAAAGCTTTCAGAGGAAAAAATGGTCAGAAAGCTTTGCTGTTCTGTAGCCTCTGCTGGTTATATCCAGGCAAACAGGATCTGGAGTGGACCTCCAGCAAACTACAGCAGACGTGCAGCAGAGGGGCCTGACTGTTAGAAGAAAAACTAAAAAACAGAAAAGGATAGCATCAACATCAACAAAGAGGATGTCCACATAGAAATCCCATCCAAAAGTCAGCAACATCAAAGACCAAAGGTAGATAAATCCACGAAGATGAGGAAAACCCAGCACAAAAGGACTGAAATTTTCAAAAATCAGATTGCCTCTTCTCTTCCAAAGGATCACAACTCCTCGCCAACAAGGAAACAAAACTGGACAGGGAACGAGTTTGATGAATTGAAAAAAAAGTAGGCTTCAGAAGGTGGGAAATAACAAATTCTTCCAAGTTAAAGAAGCATATTCTAACCCAATGCAAGGAAGCTGAAAACCTTGGAAAAGGTTACAGGAATTGCTAACTGGAACACCCACTTTACAGACTAACATAAATGACCTGATGGAAACAAAAAACACAGCATGAGAACTTCGTGAAGCAAACACAAGTATCAATAGCTGAATCAATCAAGCAAAAAAAAAAACATGATATCAGAGATTGAAGATCAACTTAAGGAAATAAAGCATGAAGACAAGATTGGGGAAAAAAGAATAAAAAGGAACGAACAAAGCCTCCAAGAAATATGGAATGATGTGACAAGACTAAACCTACATTTGATTGGTGTACCTGAAAGTGACGGAAAGAAGGAAACCAAGTTGGAAAGCACTCTTCAAGGTATTATCCAGGAGAACTTCCCCAACCTAGCAAGGCAGGCCAACATTCAAATTCAGGAAATACAGAGAACACCACAAAGATACTCCTCAAGACGAGCAACCCCAAGACACATAATCATCAGATTCACAAAGGTTGAAATGAAGAAAATAATGTTAAGGGCAGCCAGAGAGAAAGGTTGGGTTACCCACAAAGGGAAGCCCATCAAACTTAACAGGGGATCTCTGCAGAAATGCTACAAGCCAGAACACAGTGGGGGCCAATATTCAATATCTTTAAAGAAAAGAATTTTCAAGCCAGAATTTCATGTCCAGACAAGCAAAGCTTCATAAGTGAAGGAGAAATAAAATCCTTTACAGATAAGCAAATGCTGAGAGATTTTGTCACAGCCAGGCCTGCCATACAAGAGCTCCTGAAGGAAGCACTAAAAGAAAAACAGGTACCAGCCCCTGGTAAACATATCAAATTGTAAAGACCATCGACACTATGAAGAAACTGCATTAACTAACAGGCAAAATAACCAGCTAGCATCATAATGACAGGATCAAATTCACATATAACAATATTAACCTTAAATGTAAATGGACTAAATGCTCCAATTAAAAGACACAGACTGGCAAACTGGATAAAGAGTCAAGACCCATCAGTCCTGTATTCAGGACGCCCATTTCACGTGCAAAGACACACATAGGCTCAAAATAAAGAAATGGAGGAATATTTACCAAGCAAATAAAAAGCAAAAAAAAGCAGGGGTTACAATCCTAGTCTCTGATAAAAACAGACTTTAAACCAACAAAGATCAAAAAAGACAAAGAAGGGCATTACATAATGGTAGAGGGATCAATCCAACAAGAAGAGCTAACTATTCTAAAAATATGTGCACCCAATGCAGGAGCACCCAGATTCATAAAGCAAGTTCTTAGAGACCTACAAAGAGATTTAAACACTCACACAATAATGGTGAAAGACTTTAACACCCCACTGTCTATATTAGACATATCAAAGAGCCAGAAAATTAACAAGGATATACAGGACTTGAACTCAGCGCTGGACCAAGCAGACCTAATAGAAATCTACAGAACTCTCCAACCGAATTCAACAGAATATGCATTCTTCTCAGCACCACATCGCACTTATTCTAAAATTGACCACGTAATAAAAAGGAAACAACTCCTCAGCAAATGCAAAAGAATGGAAATCATAGCAGTCTCTCAGATAACAATGCAATCAAATTAGAAGTCAGGATTAAGAAACTCACTCAAAACTGCACACCTACATGGAAACTGAACAACCTGCTCCTGAATGACCACCAGGTAAATAATGAAATTAAGGCAGAAATAAATAAGTTCTTTAAAACCAATGAGAACACAGACAAAATGTACCAGAATCTCTGGGACACAGCTAAAGCAGTGTGTAGAGTAAAATTTACAGCACTAAATGCCCACAAAAGAAAGCAGGAAAGATCTAAAATTGACACCCTAACATCACAATTAAAAGAACTAGAGAAGCAAGAGCAAACAAATTCAAAAGCTAGCAGAAGACAAGAAATATCTAAGATCAGAGCAGAAATGAAGGAGATAGAGACACAAAAAACCCTTCAAAAAAATCAATGAACCCAGGTGCTGGTTTTTTGAAAAGATCAACAAAATAGATAGACCACAAGTCAAACTAATAAAAAAGAAAAGAGAGAAGAATCAAAGAGACACACTAAAAAATGATAAAGAGGATATCACCACTGATCCCACAGAAACACAAATTATTATCAGAGAATACCATAAACACCTCTAAGCATCTACACTAGAAAATTTAAAAGAAATGGATAAATTCCTGGACACATATACCCTACCAAGACTAAACCAGAAAGAAGTCAAATTCCTGAACAGACCACTAAAAAATTCTGACATTGAAGAAGTTAATTAATACCCTACCAATCAAAAAAGCCCAGTACCAGATGGATTCACAGCTGAATTCTACCAGCAGTACAAAGAGGCACTGGTACCATTCCTCCTGAAACTATTCTAACCCACAGAAAAACAAGAACTCTTCCCTAACTCATTTTATGAGGCCACCATCATTCTGATACCAAAATCTGACAGAGACACAAAAAACAAAGAAAAGTTCAGGCCAATATCCCTGATGAACATCAATGCGAAATCCTCAATAAAATACTGGCAAACCATATCCAGCAGCACATCAAAAAGCTTATCCACCATGATCAAGTCAGCTTCATCCCTCGGATGCAAGGCTGGTTCAGCATACACAAATCAATAAATGTAATCCATCACATAAACAGAACGAATTACAAAAACCACCTGATTATCTCAATAGATGCAGAAAAGGCCTTCAATTAAATTTAACACTTCTTCATGCTAAAAACTCTCAATAAACAAGGTATTGATGGAACATATCTCAAAATAATAAGAGTTATTTATAACAAACCCACAGCCAATATCATACTGAATGGACAAAAACTGGAAGCATTCCCTTTGAAAACCAGCACAACACAAGGATGCCCTCCCTCAACACTCCTATTCAACATAGTATTGGAAATTCTGGCCAAAGCAAACAGGCAAGAGGAAGAAATAAAGAGTATTCAAATAGAGAGGAAGTCAAATTGTCTGTGTTTACAGATGACGTGATTGTACATTTTGAAAACCCCATCATCTCAGCCCAAAATCTCCTTAAGCTGATAAGTAATTTCAGTGGTGTCAGGATACAAAAATCAATGTGCAAAAATTACAAGCCTTCCTATACACCAGTAATAGACAAACAGACAGCCAAATCATAAGTGAACTCCCATTCACAATCGCGGCAAAGAGAATAAAATACCTAGGAATACAACTTACAAGGGATGTGAAGGACCTCTCAAGTATAACTATAAACCACCTCTCAAGGAAATAAGAGAGGACACAAACAAATGGAAAAGCATTCCAAGCTCATGGATAGGAAGAATCAATATCATAAAAAACGACCATGCTGTCCAAAGTAATTTATAGATTCAATGCTATCCCTATCAAGCTACCATTGACTTTCTTCACAGAATTAGAAGAAATTACTTTAAAGTTCATATGGAACCAAAAAAGAGCCCACATAGCCAATACAATCCTAAGCAAAAAGAACAAAGCTGGAGGCATCACGCTACCTGACTTCAAACTATACTACAAGGTTATGGTAACCAAAACAGCATAGTACTGGTACCAAAACAGATATATAGAACAATGGAACAGAACAGATACCTCAGAAATAATAACACACAACTAAAAGCATCTGATCTTTGACAAACATGACAAAAACAAGCAATGGGGAAATGATTCCCTGTTTAATAAATGGTGCTAGGAAAACTGGATAGCCATATGCAGGAAACTGAAACTGGACAACTTCTTTACACCTTATACAAAAATTAACTCAAGATGGATTAAAGATTTGAATGTAAGAACTAAAACCATAAAAACCCTAGAAGAAAATCTAGGCAATAACATTCAGGGCACAGGCATGGGCAAAGACTTCATAACTGAAACACCAAAAGCAATGTTAACAAAATCCAAAATTGACAAATAGGATCTAATTAAGTTAAAGGGCTTCTGCACAGCTAAAGAAACTATCATCAGAGTGAACAGACAACCTACAGAATGGGAGAAAATTTTTGCAATCTATCCATCTGACAAAGGGCTAATAGCCAGAATCTACAAAGAACTTAAACAAATTTACAAGAAAATAACAAACAACCCCATTCAAAAAGTGGGCAAAGGATATGAGCTGTCACTTCTCAAAAGAACACATTTATACAGCCAACAAACATGAAAAAAAGCTCATCATCACTGGTCATTAGAGAAATGCATATCAAAACCACAATGAGATCATTAAAAAGTCAAGGAACAACAGATGCTGGAGAGGATGTGGAGAAATAGGAACACTTTTACACTGTTGGTGGGAGTGTAAATTAGTTCACCATTGTGGAAGACAGTGTGCCAATTCCTCAAGGATCTAGAATCAGAAATACCATTTGACCCAGAAATCCGATTACTGAGTATATACCCAAAGGATTATAAATCATTCTACTGTAAAGACACATGCACACATATGTTATTGCGGCACTATTTACAATAGCAAAGACCTGGAACCAACCCAAATTCCCATCAATGATAGACTGGATAAAGAAAATGTGGCACATATGCACCATGGAATACTATACAGCCATAAAAGAGCATGAGTTCATGTCCTTTGCAGGGACATGGATAAAGCTGGAACCCATCATTCTTGGCAAACTAACACAAGAACAGAAAACCAAACATCGCATGTTCTCACTCATAAGTTGGAGTTGAACAACGAGAACACATGGACACATGGAAGGGAATATCACACACTGGGGCCTGTTGGGGGTTTGTGGGGTGGGGCACTAGGGGAGGGATAGCATTAGGAGAAATACCTAATGTAGACGATGGGTTGATGGATGCAGCAAAGCACCGTGGTACGTGTATACCTACCTAACAGACCCACATGTCCTGCACATGAAGAAAGAAAGAAAGAAAGAAAGAGAGAGAGAGAGAGAGAGAAAGAGAGAAAGAGAGAAAGAGAGAGAGAGAGGGAGGGAGGGAGGAAGGAAGGAAGGAAGGAAGGAAGGAAGGAAGGAAGGAAGGAAGGAAGAGAGGGAGGGAGGGAGGGAGGGAGGGAGGGAGGGAGAGAAAAGAAGAGAAAGGAAGAAAGAAAAGAACACAGCATTGCTTGTGGGATATCCTTGCCAAAAATACATAACCTGAATCTAATCATGAGACTCATCAGACCAATATCCCATATTGAGGGGGAATCTATGAAATAACTCTTGCATAACCTTCAAAACATGTAAAGGTCATGAAAGTCAAAGAAAAATTGAAGAACTGTTCCACATGACGGAGACTAAAAGGATATGACAAGCAAATGCAAAGTGCAACTCTGAACCAGAGTCTTTTGCTCTGAAAGGTATTTTGGAACAACTGACAAAACTTGAATAAAGTTTGAGAATTACATAGTGGTTGAATATTAATGCAATTTTCTGATTTTGATGGTTGTATTGTGGTTATGTGCCCTTGTATGTAGAAAATATATCCTAAAGTATCCATGGGTGATGAAGCAGTAGATTATAAACTTATTCTCAAATGGGTCAGAAGAAAAAGGGCATTTGAACTGTACTTGCAACTTCTCTGTAAGTTTGAGATGGTTTCAAAATAAACAAAGCAAAAATAAGCATAAAAAGAAAAAAATTAAAAACTTGGAGAAAAGATATGGCAGCTCTATCCAATTTTTCATCTATTTATACCTTTTCACCTAAGCAAAACAATCTCCAAAATATACTACCATATTAAAATTTTGTTTAAAAGAAAGGTGCAGAACACTGGTTATCACATTCAATCAATAACTTTTTAAAAACGGAGAGAAATACATAGCTGCCCTTATATGCTTAGAACATCTCTAGAAAGATAAAAAACTGATATCAATGGTTACCTCATAGGAAGGGAACTGGTAGCTAGAACACAAAAATAGAAGGGACTATCACTCTTCATATAGAATCCCTTAGTATCTTTAGAATTATGTACAAATGTATATATTTCATTGCCAAACTAATCCATTAATTACCATTTGTTTATTTATTTATGTTTTGTTTTGTTTTTTGAGACAGTCTTGCTCAGTGGCCCAGGCTGGAGTGCAGTGGCGTGATCTCGGCTCACTGCAAACTCCGCCTCCAGGGTTCACGCCATTCTCCTGCCTCAGCCTCCCAAGTAGCTGGGACTACAGGCACCCGCCACCACGCCCAGCTAATTTTTTGTATTTTTAGTAGAGATGGGGTTTCACCATGTTAGCCAGGATGGTCTCGATCTCCTGACCTCATGATCCACCTGCCTCGGCCTCAGGAGAGTACCTTGACTCACCCAGTCCCTGAATCTAAGTTAGGAAGCAGAAGGGAGACTACAAGAGAAAACTGCACAGGAAATGTCACATGCCTTTTTGAGACCTAACCAGCTACTGTAAGATGTCATTCCTAATCCTAGCTCTTCACAAATTGCACATGGTCCTGGGATCCTGAAAGTCAGTGGTATCACTGTTAGCTGCTTAAAAAAAAAAAAAAAAAAAATCTCTGGAAGCATTTGCAGAACTGTGGCTTGAGTGGGAGTTGGGATCCCACAACAAGGTCTGAAAAGGGAACATGGTGTGGGCTCCAGCTACTGGTGCTGGAACCAGGCACCTCACCCCCTGGGACCTGTGCAGGAGGACAGTCTCTGCATAGGCTTGGTTTTGGGCTGGGCAGCAGCTCATATAGTGCAAACTGCTGGGATTAACTGAATAGCTGTGTTGGCTGAGACAACCAGTATGGGGAAGGGAAATTCACCAGGACTAAGGCATGAGGGTGACACAAGTCCCACTTCTGCCAATCAAAGCTTTGGCTGCTGGGACCACGCCCTCCTCCCCATGCTAAGACCTCAGTACAGCAGCTATGGTCCCTCACCCAAGCATTTCATCAAGGCTGATGTATACACTCACTATTGAGGGGCCTGAGCACAACATTGCCCACTGCATTGCCAAACCTTGCCATGCTCCTCACAAGACAGAGCATGGAATCCAGGCTTCTGGATGTTCTACAACACAATTTACCACCTGGGATGCCCAAGCACTTTTCCTGAGGAACAAAAATGAGCATAAACATTATACCAATACCACCACAGCTGGATCTTGCCTGAAAGTGCCATCTACTGGTCTGGAGGTCAGCTTATACAGTCCACTGCAATCACTGCTAACACAAATGCACAGCACTCAAGACTTTGAGGAACACATCACAATCACTGCTACTGCCATTGCCCGTGAACAGGCTGCTCAGAAGCCTACGGTTGATTTTTTGCTGTCCCATCCCATATACTGCTAACAACTGACATCAGAGAAAGTCACAAAGAGGCCCAATCACAGCCTGCCTGAATTGCAAAAACACATGCCAGCGTATGCTACTCTAGGTAGTAAGGATAAACATGTTAGCCCAACACTCCTACCCCTAAAACCTGAAGATGGACACATCTAGCATTCCAGTCCCCAACAACTTTACCACAGCCCCACAAACAACTAAACTGTAATACATAAAGGAAAACACAGATTGGACTAACACAATTTATAGCCTAAGAAATCATACAGAATCTTCACCACTGTATGCACTCAGAAGCAAAATCAAAGGCTTCCACCAAAAAAATGGAAAAGCAGATTGCAGAAAGCACTGACCATGTCCCTATAGTCACAAGTTTAAGAAAACAGTCCCCTTCCCAAAAAGAAAGTAAATTCAAAAATAAGAAGCTACTCTTGCTCCAAATGTACAAAAATCAATGTTAAAAAAAAAAAACAGGAAACATGCAAAAGCAAGGTGATATAACACCTTCAAAGAAACACAGTAATTCTTCAGCACTATATGCTAACCCAAAAGAAATCCTCAGTATGCCACATAAAGAATTCAAAATATTTTTCTTTTTTTGTTAATAATTCAAAATATTGATTTTAAAGAAGTTCACTGAGATGCAAGACAAATCTGAAAAACAAAGAACTCAGAAAATCAGTCCAGGAAGTGAACAAGAAATTTACCAAGGAGGCAGATTTTTTTTTAAAGAACCAAACAAAACCTGTGGAACTGAAAAACTCATTGAAGGAAATAGCAAATACATTATTTAAAAAGCTTTAATGATATAGGCTAGATCAAACAGAAAAAAACATTTTCAGAAGTTAAAGGTAGATCTTTTTAAAAAAAAACTTTTATTTTAGATTTAGGGATACATGTACAGGTTTATCATATAAGTAAATCACATGTCGTAGGCATTTGGTGTATGGATTATTTTGTCACCCGGGTAAGAGATATAGTACCCAATAGGTAGCTTTTTAAATCTTCACTCCCCTCCCACTCTTAACCCTCAAGTAGACCTGTGTCTTTTGTTCCCTTCTTCATGCCCATGTGTACTCAATATTTATCCCACTTATAAAAGTGAGAACATGCAGTATTTTGTTTCCTGTTCCTGTGTTAGTTTGCTTAGGATAATGGCCTCCAGCTTTATCCAAGTTGCTGCAAAGGACATGATTTTATTCCTTTTTGTAAATGCATAGTATTCTGTGGTATATATGTACCACAATTTCTTTTTTTTTTTTTTTTTTTTTGCAGAGCTAGCTGAGGTTTTATTTTGGACCAAAAAAAGAAGCAATTGAATTGTTTTATAGCTGGAGGCATGGGCAAGGGGAGTCCCCACGTAGCAAACTCCCCTGTGGGTGGGCTGAGGGCCCTCAGGTGGGTCTCCTGTTCCCAGTGGTACCCTACATAGCGGTCTCCCTCCCAGGCTCTGGGGCAGCACAGGAGGGGTAGGCTGGGAGGGGCTGCCACAGCTGTTCACTTGGGCAGGAGGTCAGAGGACTCGGACACAAGCTTCCCATTGTGTGTCTCGATCTTCTTCACAACCACGGCCCTGGAGGAGCTGGTGCGTCTGAAGGAGCTGGAGCCCGCACCAGAGCCAAAGTTGGAGCCCAGGCCGTAGCTGAGGCCCGGGCTTGTGAGGCCCCCATAGGCGGAGCTCAGACCACCTGCATAGCCGCTGGTGGTCTTCATATGAAGACTCATGTTCTGCATCCCAGACTCCAGCCGGCTCTCCTCTCCCTCCAGCAGCTTCCTGTAGGTGACGATCTCGATGTACAGGGCCAGCTTGACGTTCACCAGCTCCTGGTACTCACGCAGCTGCCGTGCCATGTCTTGCTTGGCCCGCTGCAGGGCGGCCTCCAGCTCGGACAACTTGGCTTTGGCATCCTTAATGGCCAGCTCTCCACGCTGCTGAGCATCTGCAATAGCCGCCTCCAGGGAAGCCCTCTGGCCTTTGAGGCCCTCAATCTCAGCCTGGAGCCAGCTGATGTTCCGGTTCATCTCGGAGATCTCAGTCTTGGTGCACCGCAGGTCATCCCCGTGCGTCGCAGCCAGACTCTGCAGCTCCTCATACTTGATCTGGTACATGCTCTCAGCCTCAGCCCGGCTGCAGTTGGCGATCTCCTTGTGCTGTGCCTTGACCTCAGCAATGATGCTGTCAATGTCCAGGGAGCGGCTGTTGTCCATGGACAGCACCACAGATGTGTCCCAGATCTGGGACTGCAGCTCCCGGATCTCCTCTTCATATAGGTGCCTGAGGAAGTTGATCTCATCAGTCAGCCCTTCCAGGCGAGACTCCATCTCTACCTTGTTCATGTAAGCTTCATCCACATCCTTCTTGATGAGAACAAATTCATTCTCCATCTCTCTACGCTTATTGATCTCATCCTCATTCTTGTTCTTGAAGTTCTCCACCAGCCCGTGCATGTTGCCAAGCTCCGCCTCCAGCTTCAGCTTCTCCTGGCCCAGAGTCTCCAGCTGCCGCCTGAAGTTGTTGATGTAACTCTCCAACATGTTGTCCATGTTGCTCCGAGCCGCCTTCTGCTGCTGCAGGAGGCTCCACCTGGTCTCCAGCATTTTGTTCGGCTGCTCCAGGAACCGTACCTTGTCGATGAAGGAGGCAAACTTGTTGTTGAGGGTCTTGATCTGATCCTTCTCCAGGGTGCGCACGGCCTGGATGTTGGGGTCCACCTCCAGGTTAAGGGGGCTCAGCAGGCTCTGGTTGACCGTGACTGCAGTGATGCCTCCCATGCCGCTGGCCCCACCATAGCCGCCGCCCAGGCCACCCCGAAATCTGCTGCCTCCCACTCGGGAGAAGCTCGAGGAGCTGATGAGGGCACTGGGCCCACTCGTGTAGGAGCCGCTGCTGAAGGCCCGGGGGCCAGAGGTGGACACTTTGTAGGACTTCTGGGTCACCCTGATGGACATGGTGGATGCAGGAGTGGAGGCAGGTGGGCCGAACCAGGCAGAGATCCTAGAAGGAGTGGAGAATGTACCACATTTTCTTTATCCAGTCTACTATTGATGAGAATTTAGGTTGATTCAAAAAAAAAAACAAAAAAAAAACAGATCTTTCGGGAAAAAATCAAGTGAGACAAAAAATAAAAAAGAGGAAGAAAGAATAAGCAAAGACTACCCAAGAAAAGAGGAGAGAAGACCCAAATAAACAAAACCAGAGACGAAAAAGGAGACATTACAATTGATACCTATGCCAAAACCAGACAAGGACACAACAGCAGCAACAACAAAAAAAAAACTCCAGACCAATATCCCTGATAAATATAGATGCATAAATATTCAACAAAATACTAGCAAACTAAATCCAATAGCACATGAAGAAGATAATACACTACAATCAAGTGGGTTTTATATTATGGATGCAAGGATAGTTATACATATGCAAATAAACAAATGTAATACATCTCAATATGATCATCTCAATAGATGCATAAAAAGCATATGATAAAACTCAACATACATTTATAATAAATACCCTCAACAAACTAGGAATAGAATGAACATACCTCAAGATATTAAAGGCTATATATCACAAAACCACAGCTAACATCATACTGAAAGAGAGGAAGTTGAAGGCATTTTCTCTAAGAACTGGAACAAGACAAGGACACCCACTCTTACTCAACATAGTACTGGAAGTACTTAGATAAGCAATTAGGCAAAAGAAAGAAATAAAAGGCACCCAAATTGGAAATTAGGAAGTCAAATTATCCCTGTTCGCCGATTATATAATCTTATAGCTTGAAACATCTAAGGACTCCACCAAAAAACTTTTGGACTTGATGAATGAATTCAGTAAAGTTTCAGGATAAAAAATTAATGTACAAAAATAAGTAGTGTTTTTATGCACCAGTAATAACCTAGCCAATAGTGAAATTGAGAAGGCAACCCCATTTACATAAATACAGGAAAAACTAGGAATATATTTAATCAAAGAGGCTAAAGAGCTCTACAAGGAAAACTACAAAATACTGATGAAATAAATTGTAGATGACAAAAGTGGGAAAATATCCCATGTTAATTAATTGAAAGAACTAATATTATTAAAATGACCATACTGCCCAAAGCAATCTACAGACTAAATGCATTCCTATTAAAACATCAACCTCATTTATCACATACTTAGAAAAAAACATCTTAAAATGTATATGGAACACAAAAAGAACCCAAATAGCCAAAGCAATCCTAAGCAAGAACAAAGCTGGAGGCATCACAATACCTCACTTCAAATTATATTACAAGGCCATAGTAACCAAAACAACATGATATTGGTATAAAAATAGACACACAGATCACTGGAACAGAATAAAGAACCCAGAAATAAAGTCACATATTTATAGCTAACTGACCCTTCACGAAGCTGACAAGAACATACATTATGAAAAGGATAGCCTCTTTAATTTTAATAAATAGTGCTATCAAAATGGTATTGCCATATGCAGAAAATGAAATTAGACTCGTATCTCTCATTATTTACAAAAATTAACTCAAGATGGATTAAAGTCTTAAATATAATTACAAAAACTATAAAAATACAAGAAGAAAACCTAGGCAAAGCTCTTCTGGACATTGGCCTAGGCAAAGAATTTATGACTAAAACCTTAAAAGCACAGACAATAAAAAAAAAAAAACAACCCACAAATGGAACATAATTAAGCTAAAAACTTCTGCACAGCAAAAGATATAATCAACAGAGGCAACAGACAACATGCAAAATAGGAGAAAAGATTTGTAAACTCTGCATCCAACAAGAAACTAATACACAGAATTTACAAAACTCTCAAACTACAAAAACCACCACTTAAAAACACCAATTAATCCCATTAAAAAAGTGGGCAAAAGACATGAATAGACATTTTTCAAAAGAAGACATACAAATGGTCAGAAAGTGAAAAAATTCTCAGCATCACTAATTATCAGAGAAATGCAAACCAGAACCACAATGTGATATCATCTTAGTCCAGTGAGAATGGCTATTACTATTTTAACTCTTATTTTAGGCTTGGCGATACATGTGAAGCTTTGTTGCATAGGTAAACTCATGTCATGGTGATTTGTTATACAGATTATTTTATCACCTGGGTATTAAACCCAGTACTCAATAGTTATATTTTCTGCTCCTCTCCCTTCTCCCACCCTCTACCCTCAAGAAAACCCCAGTATCTGTTGTTTCCTTCTTTATGTTCCTGAGTTATTTTCTAGCTCCCCCTTATAAGTGAGAACATGTGGTATTTGGTTTTCTGATCCTGACTTAGTTTGCTAAGGATAATAGCCTCTAGCTCCTTCCACGTTCCCACACAAAAAAATTATCTTTCTTTTTTATGGCTGCATAGTATTCCATGGTGTATATGTACTACATTTTCTTTATCAAATATGCCATTGATGGCCATTTAGGTTGATTCCATGTATTTGCTATTGTGAATAGTGCTGCAGTGAACATTCACATGCATGTGTCTTTGTGGTAGACTTGTTTATATTCCTCTGGATATACACCCAGTAATGGAATTGCTGAGTCAAATGACAGTTCTGCTTTTAGCTCTTTTAAGAATCATCACACTGCTTTCCACAGTGGCTGAAATAATTTACACTCCCACCAACAATGTATAAGAATTTTCTTTTTTCTGAAACCTTGCCAGCATCTGTTATTTTTTGACTTCTTAATAATAGCCATTCTGACTGATGTAAGATGGTATCTCACTGCGGCTTTGATTTACATCAGAATGGCTATTGTTAGAAAGATAGAAAATAACAGACATTGACAGGGATGCAGAGAAAAGCAAATTCTTGTACACTGTTGGTAGGAGTGTAGATAACTACACTCTTTATGGAAATATGTAGATTAGTATAATCTCTATGGAAAACATTATGGATATTTTGGAAGAATTAAAAATAGAATTACTATTCAATTCCGGAAACTCACTACTGAATATCTACCCAAAGGAAAAGAAATCAATTTATCAATAAGATAACTGCACCTGTATGTTTATCACAGCACTATTCACAGTAGCAAAGATATGTAATCAACCTAAGTGTCCATCAACAAATGGATAAAGAAAATGGGGTGTATATATATATATAATGAAATACTATTTGGTCATTTAAAAAAAAGAATGAAATCATGTCATTTGCAGCAACATGGATGGACTTGTAGGTAGGTCATTATCTTAAGTAAAACAAGCCAGACACAATATCACATGTTCTCACTCATAAATGGCTGCTAAAAAATGTGTACACATGGATGTAGAAGGTGGAATGATAGAAAATGGAGACTCAGAAGAGTGAGGTGGGAGTGAGGTAGAGGATGAGAAATTACTTAATGGATACAATGTATATTATTCAGATAATGGATACCCCAAAAGCCCTGACCTGACCATTATGTAATCTATGTATGCAAAGAAATTGCACTTGTACCTTATAAATTTAATAAATTTTTTGAAAACACATAAAAAATTAAATACATATTAAATTAAATAATAAATGGACAAACATTTAGATCAAAACACTAAAGTTTTATAATTATAAATAAGCTTCCTGATCTGTTAGCTAAGATCAAGTGTAGTATCTGTTCTTATCAGTTTAAATACCATATAAGATTATATATAATGGTGTCAACTAGTTGGTGATAATTTCTTATAGTTACATAGTGCCTTATCACTAATATAAGTATTTCACAAATACTCAAATACTGTTTGATACATTCAGTGAAGTACATAATGCTCACAGATGAGAAAATGGACGACTTGAAAAATTAACCCTATCATCCCAGGACACACAGTTAACAAATTACAAGCCAGGAGTCTCATTAAGTGAAGTTACTGTGCATCCTGGTTTGCCTTGAAGATTTTCAGTTTTTGCCAATTACTGCAAAATAATTGTTAACAAACTCACTTTTCCATTAAAAAGTGTCTAGCATGGGCAATAACTTAAGTGGCCATCTTATACTTTGATCATCTCTCCTAGTAAGTCTACCAGACTTTCCTTTGCAGGAGCTCAGAAGAGAGAGTGACACCTGTGAGTAGAGATGGTCAAAGAAAACTTTACCAAGGAAGAACTCAAGGAGGAACCTGGGGAACAATAAAAATTAAGAAAAATGGAGAACAAGGAGGAAGACATTTCAGACAGGAGAAATGGAGTGAACAAAAAGTATAAGCTAAAGAGTCTTAAATGCACTATGAAACCCACCGAAGAATTTCAAGCAAGAAAGCAATATAAGCAGATTTGTATTTTTTAAAAACATCCTAGCAGCAACATACAGAATGAAATCAAAGATGTAAAAATAGAGACAAAGTAACCCAGATATAATGGGAAGAATGTCTGGAGTATCTTCAGATGTATTTTCTCAGCTATATATTCCCACCTTTAGAATTACTGACATCCATTTTTCCATGGACCAGTTAGGGCAAGGGGACACGAGTCAACTTTGTTGAGTCTCAAAGCTGTCTTCTTTTCTTAGTTCTCACAAAATAATAACCTTGAAAATTAGTCTTTATTTAAAAATAGAAGGTTTCTAAATTTAAACACAAAACAAAATATCCTTTTACATAGGTAAACCAAAAATCTACAAGTGTGAACATTGAGGTTTACAATAAGAGACAGGAAATAGGAATTCAGCATATGAAATACATGAAGGCTTGGTCAGGCAGGAAGAACAAGTAGAAAGTCATATTCAAAAAAAAGTGGAAGAAGAAAGAGATATGCAAAAGGTGAATGCTTAGAGAGAAGGATGCCATAGGGGGGAATTTAAGTATCTTGGAGCTAATGGCCTGTTTTGCAGGTTTAGCCTAGGAAAGCCTGTAAAACCATCAGAGAAAATCCCACATCTAGCACCATACCATGTCTACCAAGCCTAGGGATAATTTGCACAGCATGGCCAAAGGAGAGGATCCAGACTGATAGTTAGGGCTATTATTGCTGCTTTTCTACAGCTTGGGTGTTGTGGGGAAAGATCCAGAAGTTCCCATGTGTCCCCAAGAGAACAAATAGCCAAAATAAAAATAATAATAATGAAGAAGCACAGACTGAAGCTTGGAACTAGGTGGCTAATCCTGATGCCTGAGGCAATATCCAGAGTTGTAAACAATGAATGCCAGTACACACAGACAAGGTGGGATCATTTACTCAAGAAAACTCAATGAGGTCAGAAGACAATCTGTATCAGACAAAAAACAACACAACTCAACCAAAGCCAGTAATGATCCAGAGGAAGGTTTTAACCTTTGTGCATAGATCCAAGTTTCTCTTTCTTTTACCTTTTACATGGTCATAAAAGATCCCCCATATGCACTGATATGGTTAGGCTTTGTGTTCCCACTCAAATCTCATCTTGAATTGTAATCCCAGATGTTGAGGGAGGAATCTAGTGGCAGGTGATTGGATAATGTAGGTAGTTTCCTCCATGCTGTTCTTCTGATAGTGAGTGGGCTCCCTCTCTCTCTCACTCTCTCTCTCTTTCTCTCTCTCTCTCTCTCTCTCTCTCTTCCACCTGCCACCATGTAAGATGTGTCTGCTTCCCCTTCCACCGTGATTGTAAGTTTCCTGAGGCCTCCCCAGCCATGCAGAACTGTGAATCAACTAAACCTCTTTTCTTTATAAACTACCCATCCTCAGGGAAGTTCTTTATAGCAGTGTGAGAATGGGATAATACAGAGAATTAGTACTGATAGAGACATGAGGCAGAGAAACTATGGGCAGAAGTGGGCAGGTCCCCTATAAGGGCCCCACCATCAAGTCAAAAAGCCTGAGACTGTGGCCCAAAGTCAGAACCTGCATCTCTGTTTTCCTGCTTGAATGTTATCTTTTCCAAAACCTCTCATGGCCCCACACCATCCCATCCTGTGCCTATAAAAACCCCAGACCCAACCAGCAGAGGTAGGAGAAGCAGCTGGACACTGAAGACTATGGTTGGACATCAGAGAGAAGTGGGACATCAGACTTCAGAGGGACAGCTTGATGGCAAAATTTCAAAGAAGAATCCAGCAAAAGGGAGTGAGGCTTCAGGAGAAGATTACCTTCCCACCCCATCCCCTTTTCAGCTCCCCTTCCTGCTGAGAGCCACTTTCCTTAACAATAAAATCCCCCACATTTACCATTCTTCAATTTATTCATATGACCTCCTTTCTCCCGGGTTCTGAGCAAGAACTCAAGAACTACAAGTGTAGGTACAAAAAGGCTGTCACACTTGCCCTTTGCCTCCCCTGGCAGAAGGCAGCCATCTCATGCAAAAAGGCAGAGGGCCAACTGAGCCATTAACTCTTAAGCTGTCTGCAGACAACAGAGCAAGAAATATCATGTAACACTCCCTCTGGGGTTTCAGGGGTTTCAGGCACCCCCACCCTAGATTCTGCAGTGGGGTCAGCATGAAGTTGGCTCCTGCCGGTGCCTAAAAGCCCTCACTCCAGCTCCTGCACCCACTTACCTGCATGCCCCTTCCCACAAGGGGCAGAACACAGCAGGTCCAAGTGAATGAAGTTTGCTCCTGCCAGTGTCGGAGTGGCTGGCTAACTTCAGCACTCACGTACTCCAGTTCCTGCCTCATTCACTCACGTGCTCCCTCCTGAGAAGAGTTGAGAGCTATGGACTGAGTAAAGGGGATACGCTTGTCATGAGTCCCATGAAGGGGTCAGAAAAATATCCTGCTTCAGTACCAGTAGAGTGGGATGCCACTAAAGATAGCATGAAAATGTGGAAGCGACTTTGGAAGTGGGTAACAGGCAGAGGTTGGAACAGTATCGAGGGCTCAGAAGACAACAGAAAAATGTGGGAAAGTTTGGAACTTCTTAGAGACTTGTTGAATGGTTTTGACCAAATTGCTGTTCATGATATGGACAATCAAGTCCAGGCCGAGGTGGTCTCAGATGGAGATAAGGAACTCATTGGGAACGAGAGCAAAGGTCACTCTTGCTATGCTTTAGCAAAGACACCGGTAGCATTTTGCACAAGCCCTAGAGATCTGTGGAACTTTGAATTTGAGAGAGATTGTTACCTTTGGAAGAAATCCGAGTTACCCCAAGTTACCAGTGGCCTACCCACGCGGGTCTGTAGCAACTTCAGTCCTTAACTCCTCAGAAGAAACAATTCAACTGAGAAGCATAAAGCAGAAAAAGAGACTGAGGCAAGTTCTAGAGCAGGAATGGAAGTTTATTTAAAAAGACCTTAGAATAGAAAGAAAGGAAAATTCACTTGAAAGAGACCCAAGCAGTTGCCTGAAGCTCCAAGAGATAAAAGAGAGCAAAAGAAGACAGCCAAAAAAAAAGGGCCTTTAGCCCTGATCCTAGTACTTTACAGGCTCACCTCTTTCCCATGGTTCTTCCCTTAGGGTGGGCTTTCTGCATGCCCAGTACTTTCCTTACCCTTTGGAACTAAGCGCACACGATGTGTTTATGGAGTTATACTCATGCCCATCTGAGGCTTTCTTCCCTTTTCTGGTGGAGTGTGCCCCTGGAAGACCATACTTCACCATTTTTGTCTCTTAACACACATGACCAGGAACTTGCTTCTCTCTGGGGGCCAGCATTCTATTAACATTTTGATGTTAACAGGTGCAGGCCATCAAGAAATGGCTTCTCCCTGGTGCTGCCGAAGTATCATTTTTAGAGTGGAAATGTGGTAATTTCTGAACCATCACCTGACATTTCTAGTGGGTGTGGGGAGAGCCCTCCCTGCCCCACTCATCCTTACCTACCAGTAAAAAGATGATCTAAAATTGGAACTTATGCTTAAAAGGGAAGCAGAGCATAAAATTTTGGAAAATTTGCAATCTGACCATGTGATAGAAAATAAAAACCCATCTCATGGGAAGAAGTTGGTATTAGTCAGAGTTCTCTAGAGGGACAGAACTAATAAGATAGATATAAGTATATAGGGAAGTTTATTAAGTATTAACTCACATGATCACAAGGTCCCACAATAGGTCTTCTGCAAGCTGAGAAGAAAGGAGAGTCAAGGAGTGGTAACATTCGGCTACTTTCTCTTTCTCATCTGTGTATCTGATCTAATAGTATATTCTTGTGTGTGTTTGCATCATGGTAGATGTTATCCTTTTGCTCCCTCAGTTAGGACTCTGTATTAGGGTTCTCTAGAGGGACAGAACTAAAGGAATATATATATAAAGTATTAACTCACTCACACAATCACAAGGTCCCACAATAGGCCATCTGCAGGCTGAGGAGCAAGGAGAGCAAGTCTGAGTTCCAAAACTGAAGAACTTGGAGTTCAATGTTCGAGGGCAGGAAGCATCCAGCATGGGAGAAAGATGTAAGCTGGGAGGCTAGGCCAGTCTCATTTTTCTGCCTGCTTATATTCTAGCCACACTGGCGGCTGATTAGATGGTGCCCATCCAGATTAAGGGTGGGTCTGCCTTTCCCAGCCCACTGGCTCAAATGTTAATCTCCTTTGGCAACACCCTCACAGACACACCCAGGATCAATACTTTGCATCCTTCAATCCAATCAAGTTGACACTCAGTATTAACCATCACAGAATTCAAGCTGACTGCAGAAATTTGCATGAGTAATGAGTTAATAGCCAAGACAATGGAGAAAATGTTTCCAGGGCATGACAGAGACCTTCACAGCAGCCCCTCCCATCACAGGTCTGGAGGCCTAGAAGAGAAAAATGGTTTAATGGGCTGGGCCCAGGGCCCTACTGCTGTATGCAACCTCAGTACTTAGTGCTCTGACTCCCTGCATCCCAGCTTCTCCAGCTCCAGTCATGGCTAAAAGTAGCCAAGGTACAGCTCAGGCTGTTGCTTCAGAGGGTGCAAGCCCCAAGCCTTGGCAGGTTCAATGTGGTATTGAACCTGAAGGTACACAGACATCAAGAATTCAGGTTTGGGAAGCTCTGCCTGGATTTTAAAGGATGTATGGAAACATTTGATGTCCAGGCAGAAGTCTGCTGCAGGGGTGGAGCCCTCATTGAGAACCTCTGCTAGGGCATTATGGAAGGCAAATGGGGTTGGAGCCCCCACGCATGGCCCCACTGGGACACTGCCTAGTGGAACTGTGAGAAGAGGGCCACTGTCCTCCAGATCCCAGAATGGTAGATCCACTGACACCTTGTACTGTGTACTTGGAAAAGTCACAGGCACTCAAAACCAGCCCATGAAGGACCTGCCCAAGGCCATGGGAGGCCACTTCTTGCATCAGTGTGCCCCAGATTTGAGACACATAGTCAAAGGAGATAATTTCAGAGCTTTAAGATTTAATGACTGCTTTCTGGACTTCAGACTTGCATGAGGTCTGTGGCCCACTTGTTTTGGCCAATTTCTCTCATTTGGAACATTTACCCAGTGCCTGTACCCACATTGTATCTAGAAGTAACTAACTTGCTTTTGATTTTACAAGATCATGGGTAAAAGGAACTTGCCTTTTCTCAGATGAGTCTTTGGACTTGGACTTTTGGATTAATGCTGGAATGAATTAAGACTTTGGGGGACTGTTGAGAAGGCATAATTGGTTTTGAAATGTAAAGGGGACATGGGGCCAGGTGTGGTGACTTTTGCCTGTAATCCCAGCACTTTGGGAGGCTGAGGTGGCCAGATCACAAGGTTGGGAGTAAAAACCAGCAGCCTGGCCAACATAGTGAAATCATGTCTCTACTAAAAATACAAAAAATTAGCCAGGCATAGTGGTGCATCCCTGTAATCCCAGCTACTCAGGAAGCTAAGGCAGGAGAATCGCTTGAACCCAGGAGGTGAAGGTTGCAGTGAGCTGAGATTGTGCCACTGCACTCCAGCCTGGGTGACAGAGTGAGACTCTATAAAGAAAGAGAGAAAGAGAGAGAGAAAGAGAGAAAGAGAGAAAGAGAGGAAGGAAGGA
>NW_012108742.1:836551-838748 GCF_000951045.1 Mandrillus leucophaeus
GGAAGGAAGGAAGGAAGGAAGGAAGGAAGGAAGGAAGGAAGGAAGGAAAGAAAGAAGGAAGGAAGGAAGGAAGGAAGGAAGGAAAGAAAGAAGGAAGGAAGGAAGGAAGGAAGGGGATTTGAGAGGGCCAAAGGGTGGAATGATATGGTTAGGCTCTGTGTCTCCACCCAAATCTTATATTGAATTGTAATCACCAGGTGTTGAGGGAAGAACTTGGTGTGAGGTGATTGGATCATGAAAGCAGTTTCCCGCATGCTGTTCTCATGATAGTGAGTGAATTCTCATGAGATCTGGTGGTTTTATAAGGGGCCCTTCCCCCTTCTCTCTCTCTCTCTCTCTCTCTCTCTCTCTCTCTGTCTCACCTACCACCATATAAGACCTCCTTGCTTCTTCTTCCACCGTGATTATAAGTTGCCTGAGGCCTCTGAAGCCATGTGGTACTGTGAGTCAATTAAGCCTCTTTATAAATTACCCAGTCTTAGGGAAGTTCTTTATAGGAGTGTGAAAATGGACTAATACATATACAGACACCAGTTTAGCAAGGAATAAGGGGAAAAAGAAAGAACCCAGAAAGTCTAATGATTTACCTAAAAGAGACTATTTTAAAAACCCTTCCCCCCTCCAAAATATTTTTAAACAAGAAGAAACTGAATTACCTTTAATTGAGAAGTTTAAGTTACAATTTCCATATTAGTGGGATAGAGGCTTAATAGAAATAACCATTACACTATCTGATACACACAAAAATCTGTTCATTTTAACCCCAAACTCTGATAATACATGAAAAATATCAGAACAAAAAAGATGGCAGTGAGGATGAACAGAAGAATATTCAATAATTTAATTGGATACAGGAAATGTGGAAAAGAGAATTCTAGACGATTTCAAGGTTTCAGATGTGTATTTTTTTACTGGATACTGGTTTACTGTATTAATTACTATATGCTCTGACTTCTATCAGAGCTCACCATTCAGTGGAGCTGCTATATATGAATCTCCAGATGGAGTGGGAAGGAAGTGGGGAAGGCTAATAATTTACGTTCCCCAACCAAATTTACCATCTCTTTCAGGGTTGGATACTCCTGGGGTTCTTACGCCCTACACAAAACTCTTGCCCAAGGTGGACACTATAGCTTAACTTGGAAAAGTCTGGAATGAGGCTTCAGTAATGAATCAGATATAACAAGAACTAAACTAAAAAATCTAACCTATAAGAGGCAAGTGAATATCTAGAACTGGGAGAATTCAATGCATTCCGAGTCCATGTGGTAGGTGCCAGCTTGGTGACCCTCTCTACCTTCATCCTTTCAATAAAAAATTTTTGCCTAAATATCTACTCTCCTTGAATTCTCAAAATTCCCTTTTTTACCTGCTGTAGGTTTGCCTTGCATGCACTAACTTTCTATTAAGGATCCACTATCTGTCTTTACAACGATAATAGGAGATCTTATCTACAGCGGTGTGTCCATACTTTATAATCTCGACCAGCTAATTAATGTAGAATATATCACAATCCATCTTATATCTATAGAAGACAAAGATGCATACAATACTAAAGAACAGAAGTAGTTTATTTATAGTGTGCTGATTCAAAGCAGAGAACAGGAAGGATAAATTTTTGCTGTTTTTGAAACAGTCTCACTTTGTCACCCAGGCTGGACTGCAGGGTACAAGCATGGCTCACTGCAGCCTCAATCTCCCAGGCTCAAACAATCTGCCCACCTTAGCCACTCAAGTAGCTGGGACTACAGGTACCTACTACCACATCCAGCTAATTTTTTCATTTTCTGCAGAGACAGGGTCTCACTATATCACCCAGGCTGGTTTCAAACTCCTGGACTCAAGCAATCCTCCTGCTTTGCTCAAAGTGCTGAGATTATAGGGATAAGCCACTGCACCCACCCTAGGAAAGATAATTCTTCTCAGGCACGTTAAGAAAAATAAGACACAGGGCCGGGCACAGTGGCTCAAGCCTGTAATCCCAGCACTTTGGGAGGCCGAGACGGGCGGATCACGAGGTCAGGAGACCGAGACCATCCTGGCTAATACGGTGAAACCCCATCTCTACTAAAAAATACAAAAAAATTAGCCGGGCGAGGTGACAGGCGCCTGTAGTCCCAGCTACTCGGGAGGCTGAGGCAGGAGAATGGCGTAAACCCGGGAGGCGGAGCTTGCAGTGAGCTGAGATCCGGCCACT
>NW_012108742.1:839028-859276 GCF_000951045.1 Mandrillus leucophaeus
AAAAAAAAAAAAAGAAAGAAAGAAAAAAAAGAAGAAGACACGAAGACTTGAGACACGAATTGAGGTAAACAATGATCCAAGTTCATGAAGAAAAATGTGACCAAAGTTTGAAATAGAACTAGGTGTTTATTAAGGTGGTGTCAAGTTGAACATGCTAACCAAGTTTCTTGTTCATGTGTTTAATCAAGCAAACTGGAATCACTGAACACTGAGAGAAGCAGGTGTAGGTATGTGAGGTGGTGCACCACTGACTTTGTTATTCTGCATCTTCCCAAACACACAGTTGTTGCCTCAGAGCAGATGGAGAACTTCAGAATGTAATATTCATTATAAAACGTTGATCTGTGCCCTCTTCATTTTTTCTGCCTTCAAACAAGAATCACAATATAACGCCCCACAGACTTTAAGAGAAGAAAATCACAGACAATAACTGCATTCAGGTTGATCACAGGAACAGAAGCAAATTCCACCAAATTTACATTAGACAACAATCATTTTAACTGCATAATGTCATTTGAGTGGTCTGTTTGCCATTCAACGAAAAGATAATTTACATTAAGTTGCCCCCTAGAGGTGGTCAGAAAAAGAAACTGAGTTGTCAAGAAATAATGAAGTCCAAATGAAACACTAGTAAATAGAAAATGCAGAAATGGATAATGTAATCTTTACTATTTACATATTCCCCCTTTCCTGAGCCAAGAATGGATGTAGGATTTTCTAATCATCTATTCTATCTAAGTGTCTACTCAAATTGCTGAAATACAGTTTTTTTAATCTGTACAAAAAAAATTATCTTCTGGTAAATGTATACGGCTTAGCAATTCCACTACAAATGAGATCACAGAGCATAAATAAAGACAAAAATACTTTTAAGAACATTTGACATTCCCAGAAGTAAATAACAATTTCTAAATGTGCATTTGATTTAACAACCTGTTATACTGGTCTGATTTTTTTATTGCCATGAGGATATCAAATATGGTTTGATTTTGTTGATGTTGTTACAGTTTTTAAAATTCTGCTTCTATGTCATTAAGAAACCTTTGTGTGTCACTTGACTATACCGACTGACCTCATTTAAAAAAAATGGCTTTAAATCAAGGAAAATAGAAAAGATCCAGAAAAGGTGTTGATGCTCTGCTTTGTATGACATGCATAATGCAGCTGGAATTTTCCATTCCCATATAAAAGTCCAGTGCTATCCTCACACCCTGGTGAGAGTTCTAAGGGAAAGGAAAGAACCAGTTTAATGATTACTGAAAGCAGTGAGCCCACGATGCTGTTGATGACAATTTAGTACAGGAAGTAGCCTACAGAGGAAAATAGGTTTGGCTCAATTGCCTTTATCAATATTTTCAATCAAACAGCAGTTTCATGTTCTAATATAAATAGATAAATTAGATAGATAGATAGATAGATAGATAGATAGATAGATAGATAGATAGATAGATAGACAGACAGACAGATAGATGCCGGGTATCAAATAGGAGTTCAAAAGCTCAAACTAAAATAAAAGGTGATTCAGAGAAAGCAGCACAAAGCTGATTTGAACATGATGAATATTTAGAATCTAGAAAAAAAACAAGCCTCAGAGTTAATGAGCTGGGAAAAAGGGACAAGACTGGTAATTGACCATCTTTGGGATAATGATTAATGTATATAAAAATGTGTATAAAATGTATTTTAAAAAGAAGAGAAAAATATTCTCTTCTTTTACAGCAAAATGGTTTCCTTATGCTTAAAATGAGGCCCCTAAAATTAACCACTTAAGGAGCAACACTTTTTTTTTGAGACAGAGTCTCACTGTGTCACCCAAGCTGTAGTACAGTGGCATGATCATAGCTCATTGCAGCCTCACAACCCAGGCTCCAGCCATTCTCCCACCTCCGCCTCCCAAGTAGCAGAACCACAGGCCCATGCCACCACACCCAGCTAATTTTTTTGTTTGTGGAGTTGGGGGTCTCTCTATGTTGCTCAAGATGGTCTCAAACTCCTGGACTCAAGTGATCCTCCCAGCTCAGCCTCCCAAAGTGCTGTGTTTATAGGTGTGAGCCACCATACCTGGCTACAACACTTCTTTAAACATAAAAAATTCCTACACGTTAATTAAGGTTTGTATTCTATTGTGTTTCTACACAAATATGTCAGACATCTTAATAAATTTGTAAGATCAATTGCTTACCTGCATAGTCTTAATCTGTCAGTTGGTGTCACATGACTAACAAATCATTTAGTACAACTATAAGAAACATGCAAGTAAAACACCACGAATAGTTTTAAATGAAAGGTACATTCTGGAAATAATTATTCAATTTAGATAACTTAAAATTTCAAAGAACACAAATTAATACATTTTCTTACATTTTTTCAACTTCTAGATTTTGCTCAGATTAGGATTTGATACTGCAAAAGCTTTCAGGACTCCTATTTTATCTGAGGTCTTATTAATAGCCTAATTGTGAATTGTTTAAGGGATACCTGGAAAGCCCATCCTAATAAAGATTTCTTTCCCACTTTCTGCCATTATCCCTGAGAACTCCTCAATACGAAGCTGCTACTTTGAGTTTACAAAGGATTTTTGAGCTTCGCTACAATGACAAAATATTTGTTGTTTTTTTAAAAAACAAAAGATCATTTCACAGTCATGCTACTTGTCAGTTGCAGTTTTGGCCTGGTATTCTACTCCATATCATGTCTGACCCGGGCTAATGGAACAGTCTTAATCTCAAACATTGCCAGTTACTGTGGCAGAGAAGAAAAAGTTCTAGAGGGCCCCACCCTGCCTATTAAATGCCCTGACCTCAAAATGAGACACATATTTCTGTTCACAACTCATCACATGGCCCTATCCAGGCCATAAAGGAGTCAAGAAAGGCAATCCCACCCAAAGGGGAAGAAATGTAAATATTTGAGGAATAATATTTATGACTCCTAGAGGTGTATCATCAGTTTTTTGCTATTTCAAACAATTCTGCAAAGAATAATCTTGTACATCTATCATTTTGCAAGTATATCTGTAAAATGAATTCCATTTTACAGATATAAATGGATTGATCCACCAAAGGTTGTACCTATTTGTAATTTTGACAGATATTGTCAGAGCTGCTATATATAGAAATCTCAACAATCTATTTAAAATTTGACTTGTAAAACTTGAAATTATGCATGAAATTTTTTGAATAATGTGAACAAATCTCAATAGATTTATGAGCTGTATACAAAAATAACTGTATTATGTGGCCATTTATGAAAAATATCACAGGAGTACTGGAATGGACACTAGGAGTTAGAGTTGTTCAGAGCTGGGAGGGATTACATCCAGCTATAATGATTCAACAAGGATTCACGGAGGAAGTCAGGCCTTAATGGATACATCATTCTCTAGCTAACATCCCCTGATATTCCTTTCCCTAAATACCTATACCTATTAAGAACAGGGACTGTAAAGCCAGAGCACATGAATTTAAATCTCAGTTCCACCACTTACTAGACTCATCTTTGGCAACTTGCTTATACTCTGATTTACCACCATATTCTTCCATAAATCCTTGAAATTTTTCTTTGGTAATCTTAAATTATTGCTTTCTATGCCATCTTGTAATGGCAACCAGTGTTACAAATAGCCGTAGCCAATCTCTGACTTTCTCAGCCACCTGAAGTCCAACAAATAGCTGACTTCATGGTCACCCCCTTACTTGCTTATGGTTGGAAGAGTGATTATTTCACAGGCTTCGACTGACTAGTGAATAAATAGCCAGAGTCACTTTTAACGAAGGACTTCCAGTTCTGCAGAAACTATAAAATTAAACTTTTATCTTCTCAAAAATAAACTATTTAACTTGTAAGGTCCAGGACCTCAGCCCCGAAAGCCATTTTTTGGCCATGGTGCAAAAGTCAGATGTTAGAGCTATCAATAACTTTACACCTGATATCAAAAGATTGGCTGCATAGGGTAAAACACTGACAGTCTGTTAAAGCCTACAAGCTGATATACGTTGTATAACTCAGATAATTCACTTTCTTTATGTTAAGAACAAGTATCTTTTTATTTAAAGGATTGATATTGGAGCTTGGTGTTTTCTTCATTTTATATGGGTGTGTGCACGTACGTGTGTGTACACATGTGTGTATACATATATTATATATGTCTTTTTAAAATATATGCACATATAACATGTCTTTTTAAATATGTTTCTCCTTTTGAGAGTCTAAAAAAGTGATTTAATTAAATTGGATTCCTTACTGACATAAAGAAATCTATTTATCAAATTTCATAGATATAGAGCACATAAAATTACCCTTAAACAGATTGATACATAGAAATAATCACTTTAGTTTGGTGCTATTTTATCTGAACTCATAAATAATATCAGTATTCCAACTTAAAGTAGTTTGAGATTTTTCCTCCCAGTAAACCTTATTATTCTTTTTAAAATTTCTTTTTTGTTTATTTCCATGTTTATATTGGTCAGGAAACAGAAAGCACACCAGCAATTTGAATAGGCAAAACATACAGAATTGTTAACTAGTATGTATTGGTTATCTACCGCTATGTTACAAATTGTCCCAAAATTTAGCAGCCTAAAACAACAGACCCTTATTTATCTCACACTTTCTGTCTGTCAGGACTCTGAGAGAGGCTTAGCTAAGTGGATCTGGCTCAGAGTCTCTCATGAGGTTACTTCATGAGAGAATCCAGTCTTTACTCCCATCACTTTTCCCTCAGAACACAACCCCATCCAGGTGATGTGCCTTATCCAGGCAGCACACAATTTAAGTGAGCAAGCTTTCATCCACAAAAGAATGTGAATTAGTACAATGTCTATGGAAAACAGTATGGAGATTTCACAAAGAACTAAAAATAGAACTACCATTCAACCTAGCAATCCCACTGCTGGGTATCTACCCAAAGGAAAAAAAATCAATGTATCAAAAAGCTACCTGCACTCATGTGTTTATCATAGCACTACTCACAATAGCAAAGATATGGGATCAACTTAAGTGCCCATCAATGGATGACTACAAAAGAAAATGTAGCATATACACACAATGGAATATTATTCAGCCAAAAAAAATGAAACCATGTTTTTTGTAGCAACATGGATAGAACTATTAATGAAAGTAATTGTGTTAAGTGAAACAAGCTAGACACACAAAGTCCAATATCACATGTTCTCACTCATAAGTGGGTACTAAAAATGTGTATACATGGATGTAGAAAGTGAAATGACAGACAACAGAGACTTGGAAAGGGGAGGAAGTGGGCTGGGGGTAGATGATGGGAAATTACTTAATGGGTACAATGTATGTTATTCAGGTGATGGATACTCTAAAAGTCCTTACTTGACCACTACACAAGCTATGCATGTAACAAAACTGCATTTGTATCCCATAAATTTATACAAATTTTAACAAGTTATGTGAATGCAAGCAATTCTTTTTTTTCTTATTTTCATCTGTGTAAACACCTGGAGAGACAATTCTTTATTGTATGATACTCTTCTTGAATTACATGACATTAGTATACTGGTCCCTCCTCCACAAAATTCCAGTAACACCCTCAATCATTGTGATAAGTGCAAAAGTCTCTGTTATTTTTTTCAGACTATCCCCCAGGAGGCAGTATTGCCATCACTGAGGGCCATTATTCCAGAGTTTAGTAAGAGGGCACCCAAAATAGCCTTAGGGGCTTAAGAAAGACTGGTGAATAGTTATATCTAAACTGAGCCAGCAGGAATTGAGCATGTGCTAACAGGACCAAATGGTACAAAGGGTTGAAGATAAAAGATTGCACAGCATATTCATGGTGCTGCATATATTTCAGTATGGCTGGGACATTAAGTCATAGTAATATTTACTCTGCTACCAAAAAAAAAAAAAAATGCAGAAAAAGAATCAGGCCAGAAAGTCAAGTTTGACTGGTACATAAGGAAGAGGTTTCCGACCGTCTTCCAATTGGCACACACTATTAAGCCATAAAAAACATTGTTGCACAATTCTCAACTTTAAAATTTTATAAGAGGACATCAACAAGAAACTGACCTTTCAGATTTAAAAATTATTTGAGCTTCTCATTGAATTAAAACAACAAAGAGTGGCAAATTAAAGTTAATATTAACATCTTTCTTCCTATCTCAGATGGCATTACACTCACCACCTCCCTCATCTCTATGGTGAAAGTTCTCTGCTCTTTTCATTAAGGCTGCTCTCCGAACCTCAGACTGTAGACAAGAGTTCACAAACTGTCAGCTTTCTGCATCTTACCCACAGACAGTTTTGCTCTCCCCATAGTGTTACCTACTCTGTGCGGGTTTTTAAATTTTAATTACTTGCCAACACATAGAAAGCTGGATTTCCAGCTTCTCTGGGGATATCAGAAGATCTGCAACAGTAGGTCTGCATGTCAGCAGTCAGCCAGAGCTGAGGAGGAGCTGGACATGTTAGACAGGGCACATGCACTCCAGTGTTCCACACACCAGCCCCCAACCTCCCACTAATACTCACCACTAGGTCTGGTATAGGTTGTCATTCCTCATCTGATTAGGCAGTGTTTTTCTTATACCTTGTGTAGTGGGTTGAATAGTAGCCCCCAAAAAGGCATGTCCATGTCCTAATTTCTAGAACTTGCAAATTATCCTCTTTGGTGAAAGAATCTCTGCATATGTAACCTAAGCATAGAGCTCAATCTTGAGATGAAGAGATAGCCTGAATTATCCAGGTGAGCCCTAAAGTCAATGTTGAATGCCCTTATGAGAGAGAGACACACAGAAGAGACAGGCAGAAAAGAAGACACACAGAGGACCGGTGATATGAAGACAGAGGCAGAGACTGGAGTAAGGTGGCCACATGCCAAGGAAGCCAGGAACTTCTGTAAGCCACCAGAAGTGGAAGAGACACGGAAGGATTTTCCTCTAGAGCCATGGGAGCCTGTGAGGGAGTGCAGGCCTGCTGACACATTTATTTCAGACTTCTGGCCTCCAGAACTGTCAGAGTACATTTCTGTTGTTTTAAGCCACTTAACATGTGGTGCTTTGTTATGGCATCCCCAGGATGTCTCATAGATAATGGCAGAAGTTAGAAATAATGATAAACAATGTGAATGACATTAATTAAAATTTATGTCTAATTAAATGACTAATTAAAAATTAAAAGTATAGATAATATATCCAAAAGAATTAATTTAGTAAGAGAAAAAAGGGAAGCAATGTGACCCAAGTGATAGGCATAAGGAATATACATTATTAGGAAGTATAGGAAGATAATAAAGATATGGCCAATGACTGGGGAAATAAGAGAATACAGTCATTTTTGTTGAGTGCTGACACAGTACAGAATGGGAATGAAGACAGCATGTAAATGTGTTCTAGTGTGATCAATATGTTCAAAATGTATAAACTACTCATCTGAAGAATTTGCCACCAAAGGGAAAAAAGAAACTCAAGATGTCTGAAAATGGCAGTAGTTTAGCAGGGATGACTGGTATGTTTGCTTTGGCTTCTTGTTTTGTTTTGGGATTTCTCTTTCTTTTTTAAATATAGGGAAAATATGGTTGAAGGGAGTAAAAACATTTCCCTGCCTCTCTATTCTACTTTTTGTTATGAGAGTTTAAGATAAATATTGATAAATGTAGGACTAATAATTTGAATTATGACTATAAAAGTAATAGATTTTATTATATCTTTCAAATTATGGGTATACAGTTAGTGCAGTTGCTAATAGTTATTAGCAAATGTGTCATTGAATTGAATGTGTCATTATTTACCAATTCAACATTAGATATTATTTACCTATTACATTCACCAATATAAATGCCAATCGACATTAAAAGGCAGTTAAACTGAGCTGTATAATTTTTACTTACTACTTATAATTAGGGAAAATATCCACATAGTACATAATATCCTTTGTTCCTCAAGGCAGAAAATACTAGGGAAAGATTTTGAAAAGATCTATCACTTCTAGCTAGTACTGAAGTTATAAAAGTATATTAATCACTGAATCATAATTTAGCATTTACAGATATTAACTTTAATTTCAATAGCAATGCATGTATATTTGATACCAGTAGTAATAGTTAACACCTACTAAGTTTTCACGATGTGTTGGACCACACACAAATCAATTCATTTAATCCTTCATAATAATTCTGACAGGTAGGTATAATTATCATTCCCATTTTACAAATGAGGAACTTAAAGCACAGAGAAGTCAGCTGTATTACCTAAGTTAGGAAGCTAAACCTAGGCAGTCTGGTTACAGAGTCTGCACAAACAGCCACAAATATCTAAAATGCAAATCTTAAATGAAAATATAATAACTTTAATTTACTCCAGTACAACAGCTGTATATAGATCCAGGCACTGGAATTTTCGTGTTATCTGATATGACCAAGTGACTGGGATATCAGAATTAAAATATGCATTGAAATTAGAATACATGAAATGAAGTCACAGTTATTTTAATGTGTTTATAATTCATATAATTCATATAATTCACTTTTTTAATATGTTGACAAGTCATCTGACTTTTTATATAAAGAAACCAAGAAGAGTTTCAAAGAAATAGAACCCCAATGAATATAGTGTATTAAGACACATATTTAATCACACTGTAGATTCAACACTCAATGCCCAGCAATAATATATTATCAGATTTTATTGTACATGGGTTACCATTGTACATTGGTGATAGTAAACATATCAGTGCATCCAAACACACACACACACACACACACACACACAGAGACAGAGAGAGAGAGACAGAGAGAAATCTATTGATCTTGCATAATATAATTATATAAATTTATTTCTCATGGAAGAAAATATAGTGTGCAGGAAAAGCCTTCCACTGTATTTCATGAGATTTTAAATCTGTCAATTGACAAGCATTCACAGTTCAGGAGATTCATTAACTCAGCTTGAGGATAGGATTTGGCTCTGTGTATTTTAAATAGTATCCCAAGGGATTATTGTCCTCATAAATGTACAGTGTGAGAGCAATTTTAACTTTATAATTGTATCTAGCATGTGGCGATCCATTATTATCCTCTGAAAGCAGGCATCTGCTACTTAGCTTTTAAGACTTTTGACAAAACTGATTACAAAATTGTGAACATTACTATAATAGCTTTTATCAAACATTCAAATAATTGCAATTACTAAGATTAATGCTACAGCTAATAGCAATTACCAGTAAAATAAATACTAAAACAGAAAGAGAAGGAATGTCACAGTTTGTAGGACCAATTAGCTGTCAAGTCTGCTGATTCTGCTTTTACCACCTCTATCACACTCCTGCTTCCCTCTCCATTCTCTCTGCCACCTCCCTCATTCAGAGTCCAGTACCTCAAAACCTCCCATTTGGAAAAGTATACTGGTCATATAATTAACTCCTCTAACATACCACCTACATACCACCTCTCGTTGCTGCAATCCATTCATACATAATTCCCAGAGACCTTCCAGAACCCCCCTGCTCCAATTATGTTACTCTCCTACACAAACCCTTCCCCATTGCTTACAGAATGAACACCATGTTCTCCAGTAATCATACAAGTACTCCAAAGACTGGCCCTAATAGAAATCACAACCTTGTTTTCCACACTTGCTCCTCCCTTGCCTTCAATCAAAACAACTTCCTCTTCTCCACATGCACTCTAAACTTTCCAGCTCTAGATCTTTGTTTATAATAGCACATTACTCAGAATGCCTTTTTCTCTCCATCTCTGAAGTGCCTCCTTTGTATAAACCCATCAAAATTGACCTTCTTGAAGACTTCCTTGAAATCACCATATAATAGTAATTTTTACCCCTAAACACTCATAGCATTTGACATCCGGCTTTCCTACAAAATATTGCCACTTTCTATTTTGTATTATTATTTACATATAAAAATAATCTACTCCAAAGATGAGAAATTTTATCTTATACATGCATTAACCCCACAAACGTTTATTAAGTACTAACTATCTCTCTGACAGACACAGTTCTTGGTGCTGAAGACACTATAACAAAACATATAATTTCTGCCCTATGGAGCTTAGAGATAAGTACTATGAAAAAATTAAAACAAGGTAATTGGATAGAGAGTTGGCTGGGTAATTTAAATAGGAGAACAGAATGCAGAGACCTCAAAAATGAGGGCACCCAGAATGCAAACATCTGAGGTCTGAGAAGAGAGAATCGGAATCACGGAAGTTTCTGAGGCAGAATTAAACTTGGCATGTTTGAGAATGCAAGAGTGTCAATATGGTTGGACTATAGTGAGCAAGGGGAAGAATGGTGGGGATGAAGACTGAGGTGGGCAAGGGCAAGTCACAGAGGCCATAGAGAGGATTCGGGATTTTATTCAAAGCACAACAGGATGTCAATTAAGGCTTTACCTGAAGAGTGATATAATCTGGTTTACATATTTTATTTATCACTTCCATTTGTCCTGTGTGCAAAGCTGTGTGCACACAAGACTAGGGAGAAACCCAGTCTCTGGCTTGGCCAAGGTTCAAATTAATAAAAATGAATATGAAAATAAGTTGTCAGATTTAGGATGTATTTTAGAAACATAACTGATTTGCCAACAAATTGGATGCAGAGAGTAAGAGAAAATGGAGACTCAAGAATACCTCCAAGATTTTTACCCTAATCAATGGGATAGGTGAAAGTACATTAATGGAGATTGAGAATCCTGGTGGAGGTAAAAGTTTAGGGGCACTGAAGAGTGCTTTTGGACATGTGAATTCTTAGAAGCCTACTAGATGCTCCCAAGTGGAGACCTAAAACATAACTGAATACAAAAGTCAGGAGTTCAGGGGAGAGGTCTGAGTTAAAGATACAAATTTGATAGACATGAGCATTTAAAGAAAACTGCATGAAAATACTAAAGATAGGCTGCCCTGCCTATGGAATAGCCATTCTTTGATCCCTTTACTTTCTTAATAAGCTTGGTTTCATCTTACTCCATGGAATTCCCCCAAATTCTTTCTCGTGTGAGATCCAAGAACCCTCTCTTGGGGTCTAGATCAGACCCTTTTCCAGTAACATCTTCCTGATGAACCACAAAGGGATTATACTAAAGAGACCCCCCAACCCCAAGGAAATTGACTGCAGCACCAATTAGCCAACAATTGGTGACACTTTGGGACACAATTTGAGACACTGGTTTTCTTACCAAGGCTTTTAGATACAAACAAACAATCTTAAGGAATCAAATTTTACTCATAGAACCAATAAAATCCTGTTTGGAAAACTGGCCTCATATTTTGTCTACACAGTCCCTGTACAGCAGTGGTCGCCAACGATTTTGGCATCAGGTATCAGTTTCGTGGAAGACTACTTTTTCACTGGGGTGGGGTGTGGGAGTTCACGATGATTCAAGTACATTGCATTTATTGTGCACTTTATTTCTATTGTTATTACACTGTAACATATAATATAATGAAATAATTATACAACTCACCATAATGTAGAATCAGTGGGAGCCCTGAGCTTGTTTTCCTGCAACCAGACAGTCCCATCTGAGGATGATGGGAGACACTGACCAATCATCAGCCATTGGATTCTCATAAGGAATGCACAGCCTAGAACCCTCATATGAGCAGTTCACAATAAGGCTCACAATTCTATAAGAATCTAATGCCACCATTCATCTGACAAGAGGCAGAGCTCAGGCAGTAATGCAAGTGATGGGGAGCAACAGTAAATAAACATGAAGCTCTGCTCACATGCTCACCACTCTGTGAGCTAACTCCTCTAACATAGAGGAGCTGCTGTGCAGCGCAGTTCCTAACAGTCCACAGACTGGTATCAATCCATGGCCCAGGGGCTGGGAACCCCTGCTGTATAGAGATCTTGACCTGCAACTGACCCTGCTTATTCCTTTGAACCAACCAGTGAACTTTGGTTGCAGCTCAGAATAAACAAGAAGGATGGAAATCACCTTTTGTCAGAACTCAGAGTTATAAATGGCCCTCACCATATTGACACTTTCTGACTGAGCTCCTCTCTACACTGAATACAAGATACACTAATAGGCAGAAATATCACCTCTATTCAGTCTGAAGATGTTACAGAAGATGGATCTTCATCCTTCTCCAACCCTTAGAATTAAGGGTCCCCTTGTAAAAGGGACGGGGAGAATATGTAAGAGGCATTCCATCCAGAGTGACTCCATCTTGAATAGGGGTTGTATTTTAGTCCAGTCTCACAGTGCTATAAAGACATACCTGAAACTGAGTCATTTATAAAGAAAAGAGATTTAATTGACTCACAGTTCTGCATGGCTGGGGAGGCCTCAGGAAAATTACAATCATGGTGGAAGGTGAAGGGAAAGAAAGGCATATCTTCACATGGCCAGAGCAGGAGGAAGAGAGAATGAAGGGGAAAGTTCTACACACTTTCAAACAACCATATCTCATGAGCGCTCACTCACTATCATAAAAACAGCAAGAGGGAAATCTACCCCCAAAATCCAGTCACCTCCCACCAGGTGCCTCCCCCAACACTGGAAATTACAATTTGACATGAAATTTGGGTGAGGACAGAGAGCCAAACCATATTAAGCTGGATAAAATAAGCCTGAGACTACTGGGCTGCATTCCCAGGAGGTTAGGCATTCTTAGTCACAGGATGAGATAGTAGGTCAGTACAAGATAAAAGTCACAAAGACTTTGCTGACAAAATAGGATGTGGTAAAGAAGCCTGACAAAACCCACTAAAACTAAGTGGTCAATGAAAGTGACCTAAGTCATCCTCACTACTCATTATATGCTAATTATAATGCATTAGCATGCTAAAAGACACTCCTACCCACACTATGACAGTTTACAAATGCCATGGAAATGTCAAGAAGTTAACCTTTATGGTCTAAAAAGGAGAGGAACCCTCAGTTCTGGGAATTGCCCACACCTTTGCTGGAAAACTCATGAATAATCCACCCCTATGATCAAAAAATAAGTATACCCAGTCAAGCCACCCATACTGCTGCTCTGGCTATGGAGTACCCATTCTTGTATTTCTTTGCTTTCTTAATGAACTTGCTTTCATTTTAAAAATAAAAAGAAAGAAAAAAGGAGGCTGGACACGATGGCTCATACTTGTAATCCCAGCACTTTGAGAGGCCGAAGCAGGCGAATCAACTCAGGTCAGGTGTTTGGGACCAGCCTGGCCAACATGGTGAAACCTTGTCTCTACTAAAAATACAAAAATTAGCCAAGTATGGTGACACATGCCTGTTAATTTCAGCTACTCAAGAGGCTGAGGCAGGAGAATCACTTGAACACAGGAGGTTCAGGAGGTTGAGGTTGCAGTGAGCCAACATCATGCCACTACACTTTAGCCTGAGCAAGAGAGTGAGATCCTGTCTCAAAAAAAAAAAAGAAAGAAAAGAAAAGAAAGAAAGACAAGCGGATACTAAAGATAGAGTATAGCTACAGAAAGAAGTAGGGCACTCCAACATTTAAAGAACAATCAGCAAAGAAAACTGAAAAGAGTGACCAAGAAGGTATCATAACACTAGGAGAGTAAGGGGCCACAGACACCAAATGAGAAAAGTGTTTCAGAGAAGAGAGGAGGAGATAGTGATTAACTGAATAAAACGCTGCTAAGAAGTTAGATAACCAAAGAGAAAGAGACCATTAGCAGTATCACCTTGTATTCATCAGGGTTTTCTAGAGAAACAGAACCAACATGACATATATAGATATATAGAAATAGATTTATAATGAGGGATTGGCTCAAACAATTATGGAAGCTGAGAAGTCCCCCAATCTGCTATCAACACACTGGAGGCCCAGGAAAACCAGTTCTACTCAAAGCCGAAAGGATGGAGAATCAATGGAGCCAATAATATAAATCCCAGTATGAGTCTGAAGGCCCATAAACCAGAAGCATCTACATCTGAGAATCAGAAAAAATGAATGGTTCAGCTAAAACAGAAAGGGTAAATTTGTCCTTCCTCCACCTTTTTGTTCTGTGCAGGCCCTCAGTGGATTGAATGATGACCAACCACATTTGTGAGGGTAGATCTGCTTTACTTATTAGACTAATTTAAATGCTAATCTCTTCTGGAAACATCTTCACAGACATGCCCAGAAATAATTTTCTGCCAGCTATTTGGGCATCCCTTCACCCAATAAAGTTGACATATAAAATTAACGAACACACACTCTTAGAACTAAGCAAGGAGCTTTTGGCAAGTTCCACCCTGATAATCCTTCAGCTGTCTATGGGGCAGGGATTCCACAAGGCCAAAGGGAGGTACCAATCAAAACCTGCATCCTTCAAGATTATATATGCATACCCAGAACTCCCTGTCTCAATGACCTCAAGCCACTTTCAAGCCTGCTTGAGCCTTGCTATTGTCTGAATGTTTGTGTCTCCCAAAATTCATATGTTAAAACCTAATTCCCAAAGCAGTAGTATTAAGAAATGGGGTGTTTGGAAGGTGATTAAGTCACATGGGTAGAGCCCTCATAAATGGGATGAATTCCCTTAAAAAAAAGACCCATGGATTATTGTTCATCCCTTCTGTCATATGAGTACATAGTAAGAAGGAACAATCTTAGAACCAGAGAGGGCTATTTCTTACCAGACATCAATCTGCTAGTGTCTTGATTCTGGACTAGCCTCTAGAACTGTGAGCAATAAATTTCTGTTATTTATAAATTACCTAGATTAAGAACATTTGTTATAGCAGCCTGAAAGGACCGAAATGGGCCTCATCCCCAGGTCTGTTTTGACAGGTGACTGAGCTGGTATACACATCTGTTGGCCTAAGGCGTAACCAAAGGACAACTGATTTCATGGGGTGAGGTCACAGTTGTGATGCCTGAGCTGGGGAGTCCATTCTTGTGCATGCAAGGCTGTTTCAAGAGAGTCTTTATTCCCCAGGGCTTCCATAACAAATCACCACAAACTTGGTGGCTTACAACAACAAAAATTTATTTTCTCAAATTTCTGGAGGCCAAAAGTTCAAAATTAGGGTATTGGCAGGGTTGATTCTTTCTGAAGGCTCTGAGGGAAGATCTATTTCCTATGTTTTAAATGTCTGTCTCATGCAAAACTCACATTGAAACTTAATCTCCACCAGCCATGGTAGCTCATGCCTGTAATCCCAGCACTTTGGGAGGCTGAGGCAAGAGGACCACTTGAGCTAAGCGGTTCAAGAGCAGACTGGGCAATATAGTGAGACCCCATCTCTACAAAAAAAAAAAAATTAAATAGCCAGGTGTGGTGGCCTGCACCACTAGTTCCAGCTACTCGGGAGGTTGACGTGGGATGATTGCTTAAGCTTTGGAGATAAAGATTTCAGTGAACCATGATCATGGCACTGCACTCCAGCCTGGGTTACAAAGCAAGACCCTTACTCAAAGAAAAGGAAAGGAAAAAGAAAGAGAAGAAAAGAAACTTAATCCCCAATGTTGCATTTTTGAGAATTGAAACATTTAAGTGGTTTGGTCCTGAAGGCTCTGCCCACATGAGTGGATTAATTCATTCATGGATTAATGGGTGTATTTATTTGTTTTCACATTGCTATAAAGATCCTACCTGAGACTGGGTAATTTATTTTTTAAAAAGAGGCTTAATTGACTCACAGTTCCACATGACTGGAGAGGTCTCAGAAAACACAATTATGGCAGAAAGCAAAAAGGAAGCAAGACATGGCTGCAGGCAAGAGAGGGAGACAAAGAGGGAGAGAGAGAGAGAGAACAAAGGAAATGTACCACACTTTAAAGCCATCAGCTCTTGTGAGAACACACTGACTATCATGAGAACAACATGGGGGGAACCACCCCAAAAATCCAATTACCTCCCACCATGTTCTTCCCTCAACATGTGGGAATTACAATTCGAGATGAGATTTGGGTGGGCACACAGAGCCAAACCATATCAATGGATTAATGGATTAATGCATTATCATGGGATTGGGACTGATGGCTTCGTTTTTAAAAGCAAGAGAGACCTGAACTATCATACTTAGCTCTCTTATCATGTGATGTCCTGCACAATCTCTGGACTCTGAAGAGTCCCCATCAACCAGAAGGACATCAACAGAGATGGTCACTCAACTTTAGACTTCTCTGCCTCTATAACTGTAAGAAATAAATTCCTCTTCTTTATAAATTACCAGTTTCAGGTAGTCTGTTATAAACAATAGAAAATGAACTAAGACACCATTCTATGCCTATGTCCCAGCTTCTGATGGTTTCCAGCAATTCTCAGCATTTCTTATATAATAGATACATAACCCACATTTCTGCCTCTGCCTTCACATGTCCTTCTTGCCATGTCACTGTGTCAAATCTCCCTCTCCTTTCTCTTGTAAGAACATCAGCCATCGGATTTATGGCCCACCCATGATCCAGGATGATCTCATCTAAGATCCTTAACAGACTTACATCCACAAAGACCCTAATCCCAAATAAGATCACATTCACAAGTGCCAGGAGCTAAGACTTGGACATATCTTTTGAAGGAATACTGTTCAACCCAATACAAAGTGCAAGATACAGATACAAAATACAAGATATCAAGAGAAGAGAATAAATTATAGGCCAGGTGTCAGGAGATATTTGTCTTATGCTGCCACATTGTAGCAAGAAACTCTGAAGAGTTTGAGATTTCAAAATTCAAACCTGACCTTCTAGGTCATTGTGATATTATGGCATACGCCTATTTGGTCTTCCTGCCTGGGCATACAGCTTCTAAAATCCTTGAATCCCCTGAAAAATGAGAGTGTGTTTTTTATGTTCATGAGGTAGCTAGTGCCAGTGGGAAGCGAGCACATAGCCTCAGAATGAAGGCCAGTGGCTGAAAAGATCAAGGCTCAATTAGGCATAACAACTTTCATGCCCCGCTAAACCTTAGGGGAGAGGAGAAGGATTAAAAGTTGAGCTGATCAACACAGAGGGGCCGAATAGGAACAGCTCCAGTCTGCAGCTCCCAGCACGATCGATGGAGAAGACAGGTGATTTCTGCATTTCCAACTGAGACACCTGGTTCATCTCACTGGGACTGGTTGGACAGTAGGTGCAGCCCATGGAGGTTGAGCTGAAGCAGGGCGTGGTGGCGCCTCACCTGGGAAGTGCAAGGGACTATGGGATTTCCCTTTCCTAGCAAAGGGAAGCCATGACAGACTACCTGGAAAAACAGGACACTCCCGCCCAAACACTATGCTTTTCCCAAGGTCTTAGCAACCGGCAAACAAAGAGATTCTCTCCCGTGCCTGGCTCGGTGGCTCCCATGCCCACAGACCCTTGTTCATTGCTAGTGCGGCAGTCTCAGATCAATCTGCGAGATGGCAGTCTGGCTGGGGGAGGGGCGTCCACTATTGCTGAGGCTTCACTAGGTAAAGAAAGCAGCCTGGAAGCTCAAACTGGGCAGAAGTAGTCTTCAGAAGGTTGGCAATAACAAACTTCTCTGAGCTAAAGGAGCATGTTCCAACCCAAAGCAAGGAAGCTAAAAACCTTGAAAAATGATTAGATGAATGGCTAACTAGAATAAACAGTGTAGAGAAGACCTTAAATGACCTGATGGAGCTGAAAACCATGGCATGAGAACTTCATGACGCATGCACAAGCTTCAGTAGCCAATTTGGTCAAGTGGAAGTAAAGGTATCAGAATTGAAGATCAAATTAATGAAATAAAGCAAGAAAACAAGGTTAGAGAAAAAAAGAGTAAAAAGAAACAAAAAGGCCTCCAAAAAATATGGGACTATGTGAAAAGACCAAATCTACATTTCACTGGTGTACCTGAAAGTGATAGGGAGAATGGAACCAAGTTGGAAAACACTCTTCAGGATATTATTCAAGAGAACGTCCCCAAATTAGCAAGGCAGGCTAACATTCAAATTCAGGAAATACACAGAACACCACAAAGATACTCCTCGAGAAGAACAACCCCAAGACACATAATTGTCAGATTCACCAAGGCTGAAATGCAGGAAAAAGTGTTAAGGGCAGCCAGAGAGAAAGGGAGAGTTACCCACAAAAGGAAGCCCATCAGAATAACAGCGGATTTCTCAGCAGAAACCCTACAAGCAAGAAGAGAGTGGGGGAAAATATTCAACATTCTTAAAGAAAAGAATTTTCAACCCAGACTTTCATATCCAGCCAAACTAAGCTTCATAAGTGAAGGAGAGATAAAGTCCTTTACAGACAAGAAAAAGCTGAGAGATTTTGTCACCACTAGGCCTGCCTTACAAGAGCTCATGAAGGAAGCACTAAACATGGGAAGGAACAACCAGTATCAGCCACTGCAAAAACATGCCAAATTCTAAACAGCATCGATGCTATGAAGAACCCGGATCAATTAACGGGCAAAATAACCAGCAAACATCACAATGACAGGATCAAATTCACATATAACAATATTAACCTTAAATGTATATGGGTTAAATGCCCCAATTAAAAGACACAGACTGGAAAACTGGATAAAGACTCAAGACCCATCAGAGTGCTGTATTCAGGAGACCCATCTCACGTGCAAAGATGCACATAGGCTCAAAATAAAGGGATGGAGGAAGATCTACCAATCAAATTTAAAAAAAAAAAAAAAAGAAGAGGTTGCAATCCTAGTCTCTGATAAAACAGACTTTAAACCAACAAAGATCAAAAGAAGGCTGTTACATAATGGTAAAGGGATCAATTCAACAAGAAGAGCTAACCACCCTAAATATATATGCACCCAATACAGGAGCACCCAGGTTCATAAAGCAAGTCCTTAGAGACCTAGAAAGAGAATTAGACTCCCACACAGTAATAGTGGGAAACTTTAACACCCCACTGTCAATATTAGACACATCAACGAGACAGAAAGTTAACAAGGATATCTAGGACCTGAACTCAGTTCTGCAGGAAGCAGACCTAAGAGACATCTACAGAACTCTCCACCCCAGATCAACAGAATATACGTTCTAATCAGCACCACATCGCACTTATTCCAAAATTGACCACATAATTGGAAGTAAAGCACTCCTCAGCAAATGTAAAGGAACAGAAATCACAACAAACTGTTTCTCAGACCACAGTACACAGAAATTAGAACTCAAGATTAAGAAACTCACTCAAAACAGCACACAACTACACGAAAACTGAACAACTTGCTTCTGAATGACCACTGGTAAATTGTGAAATTAAGGCCAAAATAAAGACGTTCTTCGAAAGCAATGAGAACAAGATACAATGTACCAGAATCTCTGGGACACATTTAAAGCAGTGTGTAGAGGGAAATTTACAGCACTAAATGCCCACAAGAGAAAGCAGGAAAGATCTAAAATTGACACCCTAACATCACAATTAAAAGAACTAGAGAAGCAAGAGCAAACAATTGAAAAGCTAGCAGGAGACAAGAAATAACTAAAATCAGAGCAGAACTGAAAGAGATAAAGACGCAAAAAAAACCCTTCAAAAAATAAATGAATCTAGGAGCTGGGTTTTTGAAAAAATCAACAAAATTGATAGGCTGCTAGCAAGACTAATAAGGATGAAAAGAGAGAAGAATCAAATGGATGCAATAAAAAATGATACAAGGGATACCACCACTGACCCCACAGAAATACAAACTACCATCAGAAAATAATATAAACACCTCTATACAAATAAACTAGAAAATCCAGGAGAAATGGATAAATTCCTGGACACATACACCCTCCCAAGACTAAACCAGGACAAAGCTGAATCTCTGAACAGACCAATAACAGACTCTGAAATTGAGGCAATAATTAACAGCCTACAAAAACAAAAAAAGTCCAGGACCAGATGGATTCACAGCTGAATTCTACCAGAGGTACAAAGAGGAGCTGGTGCCATTGCTTCTGAAACTATTACAAATCAATAGAAAAAGAAGGAATCCTCCCTAACTGATTTTATGAGGCCAACATCATCCTGATACCAAAGCCTGGCAGAGATACACAAAAAAAGAGAACTTGAGACCAATATCCCTGATGAACATTGATGTGAAAATCCTCAATAAAATACTAGCAAACCAAATCCAGCAGCACATCACAAAGCTTAACCAACATGATCAAGTCAGCTTCATCTCTGGGATGCAAGGCTGGTTCAACATATGCAAATCAATAAACGTAATCCATCTCATAAACAGAATAATCACAAAAACCACATGATTATCTCAACAGATGCAGAAAAGGCCTTCAACAAAATCCAGCAGCCCTTCATGCTAAAAACTCTCAATAAACTAGGTATTGATGGAATGTATCTCAAAATAATAAGAGCTATTTATGACAAACCCACAGCCAA
>NW_012108742.1:859487-865470 GCF_000951045.1 Mandrillus leucophaeus
ACACAAACAAATGGAAGAACATTCCATGCTCATGGATAGGAAGAATCAATATCATGAAAATGGCCATACTGTCCAAAGTAATTTATAGATTCAATGCCATCCCCATCAAGCTACCAATGACTTTCTTCACAGAATTGGAAAAAAGTACTTTAAAATTCATATGGAACCAAAAAAGGGCCTGTATTGCCAAGACCAATTCTAAGCAAAAAGAACAAAGCTGGAGGCATCACACTACCTGACTTCAAACTATACTACAAGGTTACAGTAACCAAAACAACATGGTGCTGGTACCAAAACAGAGATATAGACCAATGGAACAGAAGAGAAGACTCAGAAATAACACCACACATCTACCACCATCTGATTGTTGACAAGCCTGATTTTAAAAAAAAGAAATGGGGAAAGGATTCCCTATTTAATAAATGGTGCTGGGAAAACTGGCTAGCCATATGTAGAAAGCTGAAACCAGATCCCTTCCTTACAGCTTATACAAAAACTAATTCCAGATGGATTAAAGATGTAAATGTTAGACCTAAAACCATAAAAACCCTAGAAGAAAACCTAAGCAACACCATTCAAGACATAGGCATGGGCAAGGACTTCATGACTAAAACACCAAAAGCAATGGCAACAAAAGCCACAATTGACAAATGGGATCTAATTAAACTAAAGAGTTTCTGCACAGCAAAAGAAACTGCCATCAGAGTGAATAGGCAACCTACAGAATCGGAGAAAATTTTTGCAATCTACTCATCTGACAAAGGGCTAATATCCGGAACCTACAAAGAACTCAAACAAATTTACAAGAAAAAAAACAAACAACTGCATCAAAAAGTTGGCAAAGGTTATCAACAGACACTTCTCAACAGAAGACATCTATGCAGCCAACAGACACATGAAAAAATGCTCATCATCACTGGTCATCAGAGAAATGCAAATCAAAACCACAATGAGATACCATCTCAGGTCAGTTAGAATGGCAATCATTAAAAAGTCAGGAAACAACAGATGCTGGAGAGGATGTGGAGAAACAGGAACACTTTTTCACTGTTGGCGGGAGTGTAAATTAGTTTAACCATTGTGGAAGACAGTGTGGTGATTCCTCAAGGATCTAGAACTAAAATTACCATTTCACCCAGCAATCCCATTACTGGGTACATACTCATAGGATTATAAATCATGCTACTATAAAGACACATGCGGCCAGGTGTGGTGGCTCACACCTGTAATGCACTTTGGGAGGCTGAGGCGGGTGGATCACAAGGTCAGGAGATCGAGACCATCCTGCCTAACACGGTGAAACCCCGTCTCTACTAAAAATACAAAAAATTAGCCAGGTGCAGTGGTGGGCGCCTGTAGTCCCCGCTATTCGGGAGGCTGAGGCAGGAGAATGGCGTGAATCTGGGAGGCGGAGCTTGCAGTGAGCCGAGATCGTGCCACTGCACTCCAGCCTGGGCGACAGAGTGAGACTCCAACTCAAAAAAAAAAAAAAATACAAAAAATCAGCCAGGCATGGTGGCAGACGCCTGTATTCCCAGCTACCCGGGAGGCTGAGGCAGCAGAATGGCATGAACCCAGGAGGTGGAGCTTGCTGAGCCAAGATCAGGCCACTGCACCCCAGCCTGGGCAACAGAACAAGACTCCATCTCAAAAAAAAAAAAAGGACACATTCACACATATGTTTATTGTGGCACTATTCACAATAGCAAAGACTTGGAACCAACCCAAATGTCCACCAATGATAGACTGGATAAAGAAAATGTGGCACATATACACCATACAATACTATGCAGCCATAAAAAAAGGATGAGTTCATGTCCTTTGCAGGGACATGGATGAAGCTGGAAACTATCATTCTCAGCAAACTATCACAAGGACAGAAAACCAAACACCCCATGTTCTCACTCATAGGTGGGAAATGAACACTGAGATCACTTGGACACAAGGTGGGGAACGTCACACACCAGGGCCTGTCGAGGTGTGAGGGGCTGGGGGAGGGATAGCATTAGGAGAAATCCCTAATGTAAATGGTGAGTTGATAGGTGCAGCAAAACAACATAGCACAGGTGGACCTATGTATCAAACCTGCACATTGTACACATGTACCCTAGAACTTAGAGTATAATAATAATTTTTAAAAAGTTGAGCTGATCACCAATAGCCAATGATTTAATCAACATAACCTGCATAATGAAGCCTCCATAAAAACCCTAAAAAACTGAGTTTGGATGAGCTTCCAGATAGCTGGCACCCAGAAAAAAGATGAAGGTTCTGGGCTCCTTTCCTCATGTTATGTCCTATTTATCTCCTCTGGATATTCATGTGTATCATTTATTAATAACCCTGTAAACATAAGTAAAGTGTTTCCCTGAGTTCTGTGAGCCACTCTAGCAAAATTAATCAAACCTGAGGAGAGGGTCATAGGAACGCCAATCTACAGCCAGTCTGGCAGAAGTATGGGGGACAACCTACTGCAATCATCCCTTGGCATTCAAAGGAGATAGGTTTCAAGATACCCACAGATGCCAAAATCCAAGGAAGCTTAAGTTTCTTATATAAAATTGTGGAGTATTTGCATATAAACTATACACATTCTCCCATATACTGTAAATCATCTCTAGACAAATCTAGAGATGATTATTTCTACACTAATAGTAATAGTAATAGCAATGTGGAGAGACTGTATAATATCTAAAACAATATAAATACTATGTTAATAACTGTTTACTGTATTGGCTTTTATTTGTATTTTTATTATTGTGTTTTGTATGCTTTTATTGTTTCATTCTGAATATTTTTGACCCCTGGTTGATTGAACCCTCAGACGTGGAACCTCAGATATGGAAGGCCAATTGTACTTGCAATTGACATCTGAAGTGAGAGCAGTCTTGTGGGACTGAGTCCCTAACCTGTGGCATTTAATATTATCCACAAATAATGTCAGAATTGAATTGAATTATAGAGCACCCAGCTGGTGTCCACTGGAGAACTAATTAGCCTGTAGGGAAAGACTCCACACATCTCTGGTGTTAGAAGTGTTGTGTTGAGTGGAGTGTGAGTAAAAGTAGGAAAAACACTTCGAGTTTTTTTTCAATACCATATAGTCAATATAAAGTTATTTTGTTAAGGTAAAAAAAAAAATGACACATTTTATTAAACAGTGTAAAAGCTTGATTTCTAAACACTTGGTAATATGTTTTATAGCTCTCCATTTGAACTCTTGCCTTAAGCACTGCAAAAAGTCAGGGGTGGGTGTAACCATTCGGAAATATGAAAGTCATCAGTGACGTGAAAAACAGAAGACCAACTTGAGTGGATTGGTGAAAGGAGGTAAGGTGAGAAAGTACAGACTCTGACCAGAAACTGTGTTTTAATATAGCTAACCATGAAAGGGAGAAGAGAAATAAGAAGTTACTAGGAAGGGGATGTAAAGACAAGAAAGGTGTTTTGTTTTGTTTCGTTTTGTAATGTTTGGTTTAAAGTGGAGAATGTAATATGTTTTTATATTTATGAGGATAATCCAGTAGACAGAAAGAAATTCATGATGAAAGGGAGAATAATTATGCAGTCCTTGGAGGGTGGAGCAAGATGGCCAAATAGAAGTTTTCACTGATCCTCCTCCTTGCAGGAATACCAAATGTAACAACTATCTACACAAAAAAGCACCTTCATAAGACCTAAAGTCAAGTGACCACTCATCCTACCTGGTATCAACTCCATATTGCTGAAAGAGGCATAGAAGAGGGTAGGAAAGATGGTCTTGGATCACTGATGCCACCCCCTCCCCCATCCCATGGCAGCAGCCACCTAACACGGGGAGACAGCCTGCATGCTTAAGGGACAGAGAGCACAGCAACTGTGGATCTTTGTGTTGAACTCAGTGCTGCCCTCACATAGCAGAAAGAAAAACTATGGGGCGGGGACTGTAAAAAAAGACAAAGAAAAATAAACAAAAAAAGAAAAAAGAAAGAAACAGAAAAACCCATGTTGAACTCGGCCTATGCTTGCTCATGGAGAGAGTATTTAGGCCAGCCGTAGCCAAAGGGGAATTGTCCATCCTAGCTGCTGGAACCTGAGTTACACCAAACTGCGACACCATGGGCTAAAGGACTCTGGGTTACTAAATAAACTTGAAAGGAAATCTAGGACACAAGAACTGCAATTCCTAGGCAAGTCCTACTGTTCTGCTGGGCTTGATGCGAGTGGACTTGGGGGACACATGAACTAGTGAGACACCAGCAGGGGAAACTAAGGGAATGCTTGCACTATCCCAACCCAAACCCCAGGCAGTGTGACTCAAAGCAACGAAAGTGACTTCTTCCTTCTGCTTGAGGAGAGGAGAGGAAACAGTAAAGAAGACTTTGTCTTGTATATTATATACCAGCTCAGCCATAGTAGAATAGGGCATTGAGCAGAATCATGAGGCCTTCCACTCCAGGCCCTGGCTCCTGGACGACATGTCTAGACACAACCTGCACAAGAAGGGAACTCACTGCCTTGAAGGGAAGAACCAAGTCCGGGCAGAATTTTTCACCTGCCGAATAAGGAGCCATTGGGCACCGAATAACCAGCAGCGATACCTAGATAGTGCATGACATGGGCCTTGAGTGAGATTCTGAGACATGCTGGCTTCAGGTGAGACCCAACACATTCCCAGCTGTGTTGGCTATGGTGAAAGACTCCTGACTGAGAACAGCAGAGGGAAAAGTAAAGGGGATTTTGTCTAGCAAGTTAGGTACCTGCTCATCCACAGTGGGAAAGAACACCAAGCAGGTTTTTGGGGTCCTTGGTTCCAGGCCCTGGCTCTTGGATGGCATTTCCGGACTTACTGTAGGCCAAAGTGGGGACCACTTCCCTGAAGGGTGAGTCCTAGGCCTGGCAGCATTCACCACAAGCTGACTGAAGAGCCCTTGGGCCTTAAGTGAACATCAGTGGTAGCCTGGCAGTACTCCCCATGGCCCTGTCATTGTGGTTGCCATGGAGACAGGTTCCTCTGCCTATAGAAAAAGAAGGAAATATTGGGAAGCACTTTGTCTTGTGGTTTGAGTGACAGCTTAGCCACAGTGCAATAGAGCATCAGGTAGATTTCTAAGGCTTTTGAATCCAGTCCCTGGCTCCTGAATGGCACTTCTGAACCTGCCTGGGGCCTAGGGAACTTGCCACTCTGAAGGGAAAGATACAAGCCTGGATGACCTCACCACCTGCTGATAGTAGAGTGCTAGGGCCATGAGCAAACATAGGCAATAGCTAGGTAGTGGCTACAACAGGCCTTGGGTGGTACCTAGGGCAGTCCCAGTAAGTGGTAGTAGCCACAGGAGTGCTAACTCTCTACCCCAGGTGCAGGTGGCTCAGTAAAGAGAGAGAGATTCTGTTTGCTTGGAAGAAAGTAAGGGAAGAGAACAAGAGTCTCTTCCTGGTAATCCAGAGAGTTCGTACAGATCTTCTCTAAGGCCACCAAGGTGGTACCTCTATGAAACTACAAGAACCAAAGTGTTACTAGGCTTTGGGTGCCCAACTAATACAGATACGGCTTATATCTCAACACCTGAGTCCCTTTGAATACTTGGAAAGCCTTCCCAAGAAGGATGGATACAAACAAGCCCAGACTGTAAAGACTACAATAAATACCTAATTATTCCATACTTGTACAGCAACAAACATTCACAAGCATCACGATCATCCAGAAAAAACATAACCTCACCAAATGTACTAAATAAGGCACCAGGGACCAATCCTGGAAAAACAGAAATATGTGAACTTTCAGACAAGGAATTCAAAATAGACATTTTGAGGAAACTCAAAGAAATTCAAGATAACACAAAGAAGGATTTCAGAATTATATCAAATAAATTTAACAAATAGATTAAAATAGTTTGACATGATTCTATATTTAGAAAACCCCATTGTCTCAGCCCAAAATCTCCTTAAGCTGATAAGCAACTTCAGCAAAGTCTCAGGATACAAAATTAATGTGCAAAAATCA
>NW_012108742.1:866970-890566 GCF_000951045.1 Mandrillus leucophaeus
GGGGGGAGGGGGGAGGGATTGCATTGGGAGTTATACCTGATGTAAATGACAAGTTGATGGGTGCTGACGAGTTGATGGGTGCAGCATACTAACATGGCACAAGTATACATATGTAACAAAACTGCACGTTATGCACATGTACCCTAGAACTTAAAGTATAATAATAAAAAAAAAAAGAAAAAAAAACAAATAGATTGAAATAATTAAAAAGGATCAAGCAGAAACTCAAGTTGAGGCTAGTCTGAAGGTAGTTATCTAAATTGGTTACAGTTATACAGCTGTTCACAGATTGAATTCCCTGTTCTGCTCTTTCCTGCCTTCTCACTACTGTACTTGCCTAGGCTTTAAAAATTAAACTTAAAAAATGGATTCTGAAGTTGAAAAATTCAACTGATGTACTGAAGAATGCATCTGAGTCTTTTAGTAAAAGACTAGATCAAGCAGAAGTAAGAATTAGTGAGCCTGAAGACAGGCTATTTGAAAATACACAGTAAGAGGAGACAAAAGAAAAAAGAATAAAGCATGTCTACAAAATCTAGAAAACAGAGACTGAAAGGCCAAATCTAAGAGCTATTGGTCTTAAACAGGAAATAGAGAGAGAGAGATCAGGTGGAAAGTTTATTCAAAGACATAACAACAGAGAAGTTTCCAAACCTAGAGAAAGATATCAATATCTAAGTACAAGTTGTAAAACACAAAATAGATCAAATCCAAACAACATTACCCCAAGGCATTTAATAATCAAACTCACAAAGGCCAAAGATAGAGAAAGGATGCAAAAAGTAGCGAGAGAAAAGAAAGAAATAACATACAATGGAGCTCCAACACATCTGGCAGCAGACTTTTCAGTGGAAACCTTACAGGCCAGGAGAGAGTGGCATGACATATTTAAAGTGCTGAAGGAAAAAAAAACAACAACAACAAAACACTTTTACCCTAGGATAGTATATCCAGCAAAAATATTCTTCAAACATGAAGTAGAAATAAAAACTTTCTCAAACAAAAGCTGAAAGATGTCATCAACACCAGACCTGTCCTTTAAGAGATGTTAAGGGGACTATTTCAATCAGAAAGAAAAGAATGTTAATGAGCAATAAAAAAAAATCATCTGAAGGTACAAAATTCACTGGTAATAGTAAGTACACAGAAAAACACAGAATATTACAACACTGTAACTGTGGTGTGTACACTACTCTTATGCTAAGTAGAAGAACTAAAAAATAAACCAATTGAAAACAATAACTACAACAACTTTTCAAGAAATAGTACAATAAGATATAAATAGAAACAACGAAAAGTTTAAAAGCAGAGGACAAAGTTTAAGCACAGAGGTTTTATTTTATTGTTGTTGTCGTTGTTGTTGTTGTTTGGAGATGGAGTCTCACTCTGTCCCCCAGGCTGGAATGCAGTGGCCCCATCCCAGCTGACTGCAACCTCCACCTCCCGGGTTCAAGCGATTCTCCTGCCTCAGCCTCCCAAGTAGCTGGGATTACAGGCATGTGCCACTATGCCCAACTAATTTTTGCATTTTTTTTTAGTAGAGATGAGGTTTCACCATGTTGGCCAGGCTGGTCTCAAACTCCTGACCTCAGGTGATCCACTCTCCTCAGCCTCCCAAGATTCTGGAATTGTAGGCATGAGTCACCATGCCCAGCTGAAGTACAAAGTTTTTATTCATTTTCTTTTTCTGTGTATGCAGTACTAAGTAGTCATCAGTTTGAAGTAATGGGTTATAACATAGTACATGCAAGCCTCTATGGTAAGCTCAAATCAAAAAACATACAATGGATACACAAAAACTAAAAAGCAAGAAATTAAATCATACCACCAGATATGGTTAGGCTTTGTGTCACCATCCAAATCTCATCTTTAATTATAATTCCTATAATCTCCACATGTCAAGGGAGACACCAGGTGGACACAACTGGATCAGGAGTGAGGTGTCCCCATGCTGTTCTCATGATAGTGAGTGCATTCTCACCAGATATGATGATTTTACAGTGTTTGATAGTTCCTCCTGCATTTATTTTCCTTCCTACTGCCTTGTGAAAAAGATGTCTTGCTTCCCCTTCACCTTCTGCCATGATTGCAAGTTTCCTGAGGTCTCCCCAGCCATGCTGAACTGTGAGTCAACTAAAGCTCTTTCCTTTAAAAATTTCCCAGTCTTGGGCAGTTCTTTACAGTATTGTGTAAATAGACTAATACACCACCAGAGAAAATCACCTTAACTAAAAGGAAGACAAGAAAAAAGAAAAGAAGGAAGAGAAGACCACAAAACAACCAGAAAACAACAAAATGACAAAATCATATCTTTACTTATAACTAGTAATATTGAAAGCAATAGAGTAAACTCTGCAATCAAAAGACATAAAGTGGCTATATGGATTTTTAAAATACCCGATAATCTGCTGCCGAAAAGAAATACATTTCACCAATAAAGGCAAACATAGACTAAAAATAAAAAGATGAAAGAAAGATATTCCATTGCCAATGGAAACCAAAAGAGGCAGGAGTGGCTATATTTATATCAGACAAAATAGATCTCTAGACAAAAACTGTAAGAAAAAAAACAAAGAATGTCATTATATAATGATAAAGGGGTCAATTTAGCAAGAGGATATAACAATTGTAACTATATATGGACCAGATATATAAAGGAAATATTATTAGAGCTAAAGAGAGAAATAGACTACCATACAGTACTAGTAGGAGACTTCAACACCACATTTTCAGCATTGGATAGATCTTTCAGGCAGAAAATCAACAAAGAAACATGAAACATTCTGCATTGTAGACCAAATGAACCTAGTAGATATTTACAGAACATTTTCTCCCATTGCTGCAGAATACACATTCTTCTTACCACATGGATCATTCTCAAGGATAAGCCATAAGACATGTTAAATCATAAAACAAGTCTTAATCAAAAAAAAAAAGGAAATAATATCAAGTATCTTCTGACCACAGTGGAATAAAACTAGACATTAATAGCGAGAGGAATGTTGGAAACTATACAAACACATAGAAATTAAACAACATGCTCCTGAATGACCAGTGTGTCAATGAAGAAATTAAAAAGGAGACTTTAAAATTTCTTCAAACAAATGATGGTAGAAACACAGCATAGCAAACCCTATGAGATTAGTACAGCAAAAGCAGTACCAAGAGGGAAGTTTACAGCAATAAGCAACCTATATCAAAAAAAACTTCAAATAAGTAACCTAATGATGCATCCTAAAAATCTATCAAAGCAAGAACCAAACCCAAAATTAGCAGAAAAAAGAATAAATATGAGAGCAGAAATAAATAAAATTAAAATGAAGAAAATACAAAAGATCAATGAACCAAAAAGCCATTTTTTGAAAATATAAAACAAAATTGATAAGCCTTTAGATAGACTAAGAAAAAGAGAGACAAGATCCAAATAAATTAAATAAGAAATAAAAAGGAGACATTATATCTGATACCACAGAAATTCAAGGGATCATTAGTGACTTTTATGAGTAGCCACTTGCTAATCAGAAAATCAAGAAGAAATTAATAAATCTCTAGACACATATAATCTACCAAAATTGAGCCATTAAGAAATCCAAAGCCTGAACAGATCAATAACAAGTAACAAGATGAAAGCCATAATAAAAAGTCTACCAACAAATAAAAGCCTGGAACCCAGTGGCTTCACTGCTGGATTCTTCAAAACATTTGATGAAGAATTCATATCAATCCCATTCGAACTGTTCTGTAAAACAGAAGAAGAGGAACTATATCTAAACTCATTCTAAGAGGCCAGTATTACCCTGATACCAAAACCAGACAAAGAACGTAAAAACAAAAACTACAGCCCAATATCCCCGATGAACATTGATGCAAAAATCCTCAACAAAATACTAGCAAACTGAACTCAGCAACACATTAAGAAAAGCTTTCAACCCCGTCTCTACTAAAAAAATACAAAAAACTAGCCGGGCGAGGTGGCGGGCGCCTGTAGTCCGAGCTACTCGGGAGGCTGAGCCAGGAGAATGGCGTAAACCCGGGAGCCGGAGCTTGCAGTGAGCCGAGATCGCGCCACTGCACTCCAGCCTGGGCGACAGAGCGAGACTCCGTCTCAAAAAAAAAAAAAAAAAAAAAGAAAAGCTTTCATCATGATCAAGTGGGATTTATCCCAGGGATGCAAGGATGTTTCAACATATGCAAATCAACCAACGTGATACATCATATCAACAGAATGAAGGACAAAAGATACATGATCATTACAATTGATGCTGAAAAGGCATTTGATAAAATTCATCATCCCTTTATGATAAACCCTCAAAAATCTGATATAGAAAGAACAGTCCAGGCACAGTGGCTCACGTCTGTAATCCAGCACTTTGGGAGGTCAAGGTGGGCAGATCACAGGGTCAGAAGACCGAGATCGTCCTGGCCAACATGGTGAAACTCCATCTCTACTAAAGATACAAAAATTAGCCAGGCGTGGTGGCATGCACCTGTAGTCCCAGCTACTCTGGAGGCTGAGGCAAGAGAATCATTTGAACCCAGGAGGTGGAAATTGCAGTGAGCCAAGATTACACCACTGCACTCCAGCCTGGGTGACACAGCAACACTCTTTCTCAAAAAAAAAATAAAAAAGAGAGAGAGAAAGAAAGAACATACCTAAACATAATAAAAGCCATATACAACAGACCCACAGCAAGTATCATACTGAATGGGGGAAAACTGAAAGCCTTTCCTCTAAGATCTGGAGTCCAACAAGAATGCCCATTTTCACTACTGTTATTCAACATAGTACTGGAAGTCCTAGCTAAAGCAATCAGACAAGAAAAAGAAAGCGCACCCACATTGGAAAGGAGGAAGTCAAATTATCCTTGTTTGCAGATGATATGATCTTATATTTCAAAAAACCTTAAGACTCCACCAAGAAGCTATTAGAACTAACAGAGCACAGAACAATATGGCTGACTAGATGCAGCCAGGCGGAACAACTGCCACTGAGGATTGAGATTACTGGTGCACTTCTAACAGATCTTCAGAGGGAAGGTACCAAGCATGGATGAAGGGAAGACATAAAAGCTTGCATGGAAGGGGAGGAACTGGGAACCCTGCACAGGGCTACTGAGCATGAGGACTTTCTCCAGGCCCCCAGTGACTCCAGGGAAATGGCAGCATTGAACTGGCAAAGAGCAACGTGCTCTCGCGACAGGCATCTGGAAACCCAGCAGGAGGCAACCCCTTGACCACCATGAACACTCAAGCTGGCAGGGAGAGCTGCTTAGAGAGGTGGTAGCACAGCAAGCCAGCTAATGTGGAGCCCAAAGAGTTTGGTACAGGAGTGTCTGTAGCAGAGCATGGCCAGAAACAGCCATCTCCCTAGGTTCAACTTGCTCCCATAGGAGGTTTTACCCCTAGAAAAACTGTAGGACCTGAACTTTGCATGGCAGTCTTGCCTGTCAGACTGGGCCAGTCCAACCTGAGCACCCCTTGGTCTGCTGTCCTCCCCCAGGACCTCAGCCTGGCCACACCTGCTTGCAGTGCAGCCTTGGATGCCCCAGAGATCTGCATCACAGCTTCGGCACTGGCAGACCATGCTTGACCAGCAGAGAGCTCCAGCAGAGCAGCCCCCACAGCCACACACAGCCTGCCCACCCCCTCCCCACACTGCAGGTTCCCCGATCCCAGAACAATCTTGCACATCACTTTGCCAGCACATGTGTGTATAGGCAGATTTTGCTTTCCCTGCCCCACTAGGACACACATCTGCATATAACCTTCCCTGCCACTGCTGCAGCAGAAGTGCAAACTCATTCCCCCTTGCCCATCAACCACCATTACAACCAGAGCCTTAGTGGGCCTTGAATCTGCCAGCACCCAGTCCTTGTATCAACACTACTGTAGGAGTGAAGGTGAGCATGAAGAACAGTGAACCCTCCCCAACCCTGCACAATCATCCCTTACTGCAGTGCACAGAGAATGCACACAGACTTGCACCCACCACCATCCTGCCTCCATGCAAACACCACCACCAGTGTGACCATACACATGGTTGCCATTAGGCACTCCCCAATCCCTCTGAGACTTATTGCCTCAACCACTGTGGTGAATGCCCACATACAGGCAGGCATCTCAGCATGTACTAGCACCCTGCTACAGAAGATGAATGTGCACACTGCTGTGCTGCCACTGCTGCTGCTGCTAGCATGCACGAATGAGGACAGATCCTGCTGTCACTACACTGTAAAATGCTTTGGCGGACACCACACCATCACCTCAGCCCAAAATCTCCTTAAGCTGATAAGCAACTTCAGCAAAGTCTCAGGATACAAAATTAATGTGCAAAAATCACAAGCATTCCTATACACCAATAACAGAGAGCCAAATCATGAGTGAACTCCCATTCACAATTTCTACAAGGAGACTAAAATAGCTAGAAATACAGCTTTACAGCTTTTTAATAAACTTTTAATTTCCTGCTTGAAAACTTGCATCCATCTCTCCTTTCACGTTATGCTCCTTAGTCAAATTATTTCTTCTGAGAAGCCAAGAATTGAGGTTGCTGCACACTGTATGGATAACTACCACCACTAACAAGGGTACTCTTGTTGAGGAAGCGAAGAGGACTGAAATCTAACTCAAGTTCCAGATACCAAAGCCTGCAGGGAGTGTCCAGAGGGAGGGGCTAGCAGTGCAAGGGATAGTGGTAGCGTATTAAAAGAGGTTTTCTCACTAGGAAAAAATAAAATAAAATTTATATGGGACCAAAAAAAACCACACATAGCCAAAGTAAGACTAAGCAAAAAGAACAAATCTGGAGGCATCGCATTACCTGACTTCAAACTATACTATACATCTGTAGTCATCAAAACAGCATGGTAGTGATATTAAAAAAAAAAAAAAGTCACATAGAACAATGGAAGAGAATAGAGAATCCAGAAAATAAGCCAAATACTTATAGCCAACTTATCTTCAACAAAGCAAACAAAACATAAAGTGAGGAAAGAACACCCTATTCAACACATGGTGCTAGGATATTGGCAAGCCATGTGTAGAAGAATGAACCTGGATTGTCATCTCTCACCTTATACAAAAATCAACTCAAGTTGAATCAAGGACTTAAATCTAAGATCGGAAACCATAAAAACTCTAGAAGATAACATTGTAAAAACCCTTCTAGACATTGGCTTAGGCAAAGACTTCATGACCAAGAACCCAAAAGCAAATGCAGCAAAAGCAAAGATAAATAGATGGGATTTAATTAAACTTAAAAGCTTCTGCACAGCAAAAGAAACAATCAGCAGAGTAAATAGACAACACACAGAGTGGGAAAAAATCTTCACAATCTATGCATCTAAGAAAGGACTCAGTTCCAGAATCTGTAATACAAGAAACTCAAACAAATTAGCAGAAAAACAAACCCTAAAAATCCCATCAAAAAGTGGGCTAAGGACATAAATAAACAATTCTCAAAAGAAGATATACAAATGGCAACAAACACATGAAAAATACTAAACATCAGTAATAATCAGGGAAATGCAAATCAAAACCACAGTGTGATACCACCTTACTCCCATAAAAATGTCCATAATCAAAAAATAATAGATGTTGGCGGGGATGTGGTGAAAAGGGAACACTTTTACGCTGCTGATGGGAATGTAAACCAGTACAACCACTATGGAAAACACTGTGGAGATTCCTTAAAGTACTAAAAGTAGAATTACCATTTGATCCAGCAATCCCACTACTGGGTATACACCCAGAGGAAAATAAGCCATTATTTAAAAAGGCACTTGCACACACGTTTACAACAGCAGAATTTCACAATTGCAAAAATATGAAACCAGTCCAAATGCCCATCAAACAAGTGGATAAAGAAACTGTGGTATATACATACCATGGAATACTGCTCACCCACAGAAATGAATGAAATAATGGCATTTGCAGCAACCCGAATGCAATTGGAAGTAACTCAGGAATGGAAAACCAAACATCATATGTTCTCACTCATAAATGGGAGCTAAGCTATGAGGATCCAAACGCATAAGAATGATGCAATGGACTTTGGGGACTCAGGGGAAAAGATAGGAAGGAGGTAAGGGATAAAAGACTACCAATTGGGTACTGTGTATACTGCCTAGCTGATGGGTGCACCAAAATCTCAGAAGTCACCACTAAATACTTATTCATGAAACAAAATGCCATCCATTCCCCTCAAAACCTATGAAAATAAAAAATTAAAAAAGAAAGTTTAAAAAAGAGGTTCTTTCAACATAGACATCCAGAGGATTAACTTTCTATAGACTTTCTATCCAACCCAACGAGAAAAATTTGAAAGCAGATGTGACTAGAGAAGAGAATACACCTGGAGTTTATCTACCAGCTTTCCATACCATAGACCCAGCACAACCCACTTCCTGCAGGCTGATAAGCTGGTGAAGTTCAACCTTATCATATTAGGAGACTCAGAGAAGTAGCACTTTTGAATGTTAAGGTTGATTTCCCTCCAGTTACTTCTCAATCCAGATAGGGACAACCATGTGCTTATCAGCTACGTAAATATTTATTTTACCAAAACCTATTCCTACAGCAATTGTAATGGAATACAGTTAATAATCCTTACAATATCCACTACAAAATGAAAAAGAAGAAATAAGGGAAATAAAAAGTTATTATTGCCAAAGGAATATTGACAATATATTAATTTTATGGGAGAAAATATTTGCAAACTACCTATTTGACAAGGGATTAATTACCAGAATATATAAGGAACTCAAACAACTCTATAGGAAAAAAATCAAATAGTCTGATCAAAAATGGGGAAAAGATTTGAACAGACATTTCTCAAAAGAAGATATACAAATGGCAAACAGGCATATGAAAAGGTGTTCAACATAATTGATAGTTAAAGGAGTTTAAATGTGCTCACACAGTACTGTCCACCCTGACAGTCATGAATTATATGTACTTACAAATGCATCTGATTTCTACTTATTTTCCCTCACTTTTTCTTTTTTTTTTTTATTATACTTTAAGTTCTGGGGTACATGTGCAGAAGGTACAGTTTTATTACATAGGTATACATGTGCCATGGTGGTTTGCCGCGCCCATCAACCCGTCACCTACATTAGGTATTTCTCCTAATGTTATCCTCTCCTCACTTTTTCTAATGAAATCTTAGATCCACCAGAAAAAAAAAAAAAAAAATAGCTACTTCATAAGGCAGAAGGGAATTTGTCTAGAATGTTCTGAAATAATGCATGCCTTTAAATTTAGGGTCTAGAACAGTAGGACTCGGTAACCCAGAAATTCCCTAATTCTTCTATGATCAACACCACAGAAAGGTGAGAAGGAAAGGGAGTTGCTACTCTGCCATATCATTCTTTCATAAGATTGTACAGAGCTCCAAGGGTAAGACTGGGCCTTTTGCTGATAGCAATGTGAGCCAGGCCACAACAAAACCAATGTGTGCATGTATATTCAAATTGGGGTTCTTTTGTTTTGGGATTTCAGGGTTTTTTTGTAGAGATAGGGCCTCCCTATGTTACCCAGGCTGATCTTGAACTCCTGGCCTCAAGCAATCCTCCCACCTCAGCCATCCAAAATGCTGAGATTATAGGCATGAGTCCATGAGCACATACTGAAATTATCAATCAATCCAAAAAAAAACATCACTTTCTCTCTGTTTTATACAAAAAGGAAATGATGCTTCCACTGTGCTCTCCCTGCAAAATTCTACCCACGTTCTTGCCTTTTAGCAGCATGCTGAGAGGCTGGAGAAAAATTACACTTCACTGAGGACTGCTCCAACTCCATAATCTCGTCACCAATCTCCCACCATCTTTCAGCACCTTTCCACACTTCTCTCAGGAGCTAATCCAAAATTTCTCTACTTTTACAAAACCTTCTTTCCCTTCATTTTTAGGCAATCAGTTTACTTTCTACCCAGAAAAAAAAAGAAGGAGGAAATTCCATAAGTATTCCTTCCATTTCCCATTGTCATTTATTCCCACACCCATTTTCCTTCTTAATTCACTAGAAGGTTCCCTCCTACAACCCAGAGATAATCTCATCACCTTTGTTCTAGATGAGATTGAGTCCTTCCTACCTCCTTAGATATAAGGAGGAAGTATGGAATAATTTCTGTAACTCTCTCCTCTACTACATTCCTACCTCTCCCTTCTACAGGCTCTGTCCCTTCAGCATATAAATATATTCAAGTCTCTAACCTCCTTCCCACCCACTCAGGTACCCATCACATCTCCAATGGGGAAAGAAAAATTTCCTCTACCCCAGAGTTTGCAGATTAGAGTCCATAGTCTTCAGAGGCTTCCTGAAACTATATTTAAAGTTATGTTATTATATGTATGCATCTATAGAAAAAGAACTTATGGCTTTTCTCAGCATCTCAAAGTCTCAAATGAGCTAGTAATCTAAAAATGGTAATGAGCTGTACTAGATCTCTCTAAAATGCAAACCTGCTTGTGTCACTCCCCCAATTAAAATAATTCAATATCAGCTTTAAGTTACAATCCAAACACTTGATCTGACACCTGCCTGACTTTCTCAAACATTTATGATGTGCCCAAATTTCACTACTAGTAAATGGCAGAACCAGAATTCAAACCTCTCTGCAAATTCAAAACCTATGTCTTAAGTAAGGTGACTTACAGAAAACCTGACTTATATTTGTTTGAAATCATCCCCTTAATAGAATTGATTCTTCAGAAATAAACAGAAGACATTTCATTAGCCTCATCAGGGATGGGAAGTCAAAGCTTTGACTATGAAGTCAGGCACCTTCTGTGCCCAGGAGGATAGGCAGGCTGATTTGTGTTTCCAAATATAAGTCTTTTCTAATGAATTTTCAAGTGCTTTTTGATGGGCCCTCAAAATCGCTTGTAGGAGAATGTGGGGAATGAACACTTGGCACTTTGAGGGATTAAAAAGAAAATCTATTGCATAAAACTAAATACACATACACATGTGCATGCACACACACACACACACACTAATATAAGAAAAACTGGTGAAATCTGAATATGATGGGTTAATTGTATCAATGTCAATATCATGGTTGTGATATTATACTACAGTTTTACAGGAAGTTACCACAGGGAGAAACCAGGGAATGGGTACACAAGATCTCCCTCTCATATATATCAACTACCTGTGAATCTAAAATTATCTCAAAATACTAAGTTTAATTAAAAAGAAAAGGAAAGGCCAATACCCAGGGTAGATCCCAGGGAACATAAATGGGAATTATGTTATCAGATTCTCCACCAAGCAAGGGCTGGAACCTGCTCTAGCATCATACCTCTGATGCAATGGGACCTTAGAAAAAATAGCTCTGTGAGGTGCCTGAAATCGCTAGGCACCAAGAGGAGTGATCTTGAGCACCTGGGTGTAGACCCCTGCAGCATGGAGTTTTATTTGGTCTGCCTGGTTTGAGGAGCTCTCCATGTCAGATTATAAGCTGATGTGAAAGGTATATAGGAACTCCCTGAGCTCTTTGTGATGACAGTGGTTCGAATATAGTCGCCCAAGAGTTCATGTCCATCCAGAACCTCAAAACATGGCTTTATTTGGGAATAACTAAATTAAGAATGTTAAGACAAGATCATCCTGAATTTAGGAACGATATAAATCTAATACTGATATTCTTATAAGAAGAGGAGATGACACCAAGAAACACAAAGAGAAGGCCGCTGCTGTGGTATGAATGTTCATGTCCACCCAACATTTATATGTTGAAACACAATCCCCAGTACAATATTATTAAGTGGAACCTTTTGGAAGTGATTAGGGAATGAGGGTAGAGCCATCATTAATGGAATTAATGCTCTTAAAAAGAGGCTAGAGGGAACATGTTCGCCCCTTCTACCATGTGAGGACCCAGCAAGAAGTGGCCATCCGTGAGGATGGGCCCTCACCAGCCACTATCTGCTGGCACTTTGATCTTGAACTCTGCAGCCTCCAGAACTATAGGCAATAAATTCCTGTTGTTTATAAGTTACCCAGTCTAAAGCATTTTGTTATAGCAGTCCAAACATACTAACATAGTGGCTATGTAAAGTTGGAGACAGAGATTGGAGTTATATTGTCACAAGCTGAGGAACACCAGGAGGCAGTAGAAGCTGGAAGAGGCAAGCAACGATTCTCCCCGAGAACCTTCAGAGGAAGCATAGTGCTGGCAACACTTTGATTTAGGACATCTGGCCTCCAAAACGATGTAAAGAATAAATTCCTGGTTTTTTGGTTTTTTTGTTTTTTGTTTTTGTCTGAGATAGTCTTGCTCTGTCACCCAGGCTGGAATGCAGTGGTACTATCTCAGTTCCTTGCTACCTCTGCCTCCCAGGTTCAGCAATTCTCCTGCCTCAGCCTCTGGTTCACTGCTACCTCTGCCTCCCAGGTTCAGCAATTCTCCTGCTTGAGCCTCCCAAGTAGCTGGGATTACAAACTCACGCCACCACATCAGGCTAATTTTTGTATTTTTAGTAGAGATGGGGTTTCACCATCTTAGCCAGGCTGGTCTTGAACTCCTGACCTTGTGATCCACCCGCATTGGCTTCCCAAAGTGCTGGGATTACAGGTGTGAGCACCGTGCCCAACCTAAATTCTTGTTTTTTTAAGCCACCAAGTTTGTAGTAATTTGTTGAGATTGCCCCAGAAAACTAATACAACCTTTTTATGAATCTAAAATTATTTCAAAATAAACAGTTTTTAAAAACCTAGTGTAAGGTCTGATAAGGCATCAGCACAAAGAGCAAGTCCTGCAGAGATAAACGTCAGAGCAGAAGGAGGCCTTGCACTATGGGTGTGGTGACAAAATAAGATAGAGGCAGGACCTGACCCAGCTACACAGGTGGCCCTGCAAAAAAAGGTCTGGAGTGTCACAAGGCCAACTGTGCTCCCAGAAGCAGTGGAACTAGATGGTTTGAGCTAGTGAGACTAGAACCCAGGGACTAAAAATCCAGGAGGTGGACAAGACTTTGGTAGCAGGAGATGCCAACATTCATTACATGTTGCCCATCCAATGTCAGACTCTAAACAGTTTACCTGTGATATATAAACACTCTGGAGTGTCTATAAGAATAAGGCCCAGTCTGATGAGGGGCTGATTGGACCTAGAGTCTTCTCAAGGCCCAGAAACAGTCCAGTTGAGCAGGGATTCAGGACAGAGCTCCAGACAGACCAAAGGAAAGGAAACAATTGACAAGGCAAAATCAGCAGAAAGGCAGGCTTGGAATCTGGACCGAAGGGCTGGGGAAGGGGCACAGGAGTAGAGAGGGGAGTTTGGAAATACTGTACCTCTTGGACTACACATTTCTTTACAAATACTTGTTGAGTACCTTTTTCTGTGTGTTTTATATGCCAAACTAAATAAGATACAGATCTTGCCCCCAAGGATTTCAGACATTCGGGTTCAATCTCAAGTTTCAGGGTTGTGGGAAAATACATCAGACTTTCAGTCTTTCTGTAGTTTGGTTACTCCAAATGCAAACCCCCTGATCTTTGTAACATAATTTTTCTTAATTGAGGAACAATTCCCTCACCTGTTCATATTCTCTCTGTGAAGTGATAGAGACTTTGTAAACGAGAAGGAAAAAACAATCCTGTACCATTCAAATGTGTGACTTGCACATTTTGCAATATTTTTTTTCTCTCTCTCTCTTTCTCTCTTTCTGTCTTTCCCTCTCCCTCTCTTTCTCTCTCTTTTTTTTTTCTCTCTCTCACACACACACACGTACACACACACACACACACATACACAGAGTCAGGCAGAAATAATATGCTACTGCCAAAAATGTACAATAGATTTATCTAATCTTTAAAACACTACAGAAAGAAGAATATACACTGCCAGAATTATCCTTTTATTAGTCAAATCCAGGTTTTCTCTTTAGAGGCATTTTTCACTTGCAAGTCATCTCTATTTAAGGAACGTTCCCAATAAAGAAATGTGTCCCTTAATCTCATGTGCTGATTCTGAGTTCCTTGAGAGTAGAGATTACAGCTTATTTTTAATGACTAGACCTAGACTCTTAACCAAAGAAATCTTTGAATCCTTTGAACTTCTGAAAGTGTCTGCAAATGTTTGAATGAATATTCATTTTTCTGGCAGAAGGGTCTGTAACTTTCATCATATTCTCAAAGACTTTAATTCAAAACTTTCAAGTAGCTTGGATCCTCACACTACAATTTAATGAATGTTTGCTGAGCCAACTAATTACTAATTTATTTATGTATTCTGTCAATACCCTCTACCTAGGAACCACCAGAAACACACTTTTAGCTGAACAAATTGGGTTTATTATTTGTGGCAGAGAGGGGGCATATATACCCTGGGTAACTGAAAGATGTCTCAGTAAGAGAGGGGTAGAAAGAACAAATTACATATTTGGACTTTGATGGGGAGACAAGAGAGAGTCAATGATTGAGTATATCAATCTTAGATGATGGGAAAGAAGACCAACACAAAGAAAAAACTGTAACTGGCAAAGAAATAGCATTTAATTTTTGAGAAAGGGGTGTTTTGTGGATATTTGTGGGTGGCACAATGACCTTGTTTTTGTCTCTACTTAGACAATATTATGACAATATTATGAAGTGGCCTTGTTTTGTCTCATTTTACCATGGTCTCAGAATACCTTGTCTGAGATCAGTGTTCTGTGAGACTTATTATGTCTAAAAGGAGGATAACATGGCCTCCCTGTGAGTGCAAGTCCAGCTTCTGGATGTCAGGGGCTGCTCTTTTTTTTTTTTTTTTTCCTCAATTCCCAACAGTGGGAAGATTTTCTGCAAGGTACAGTACTCAGTATGGTGTTAGTAAAGCTTATAAATTTACTGATTTAAACATTGCTGTTGAAATCTAGGGTAGACCTGACTCCTGCAAGAATGGCCATAATTTACAAGTCAAAAACAAATGTTGGCATAGGTGTGGTGAAAAGGGAACACTTTTACACTACTGGTGGGAATGCAAACTAGTACAATCACTATGAAAAACAGTATGGAGATTCCTTAAAGAACTAAAAGTAGAACTACCATTTGATCCAGCCATCCCAGTACTGAGTATCTACCCAAAAGAAAAGAAGTTATTATATGAAAAGGACACATGTACACACGTGTTTATAGCAGCACAATTCATGATGGCAAAAATATGGAACCAACCTAAGTGCCCATCAACCAACAAGTGGATAAAGAAAATGTTGTGTATATACACACCATGGAATACTATCAGCCACAAAAAGGAATGAAATAATGTCTTTGGAAGCAACTTGGCTAGAGCTGGAGGCCATTATTCTAAGTGAAGTAACTCAGGAATGGAAAACCAAATATTATATGTTCTGACTTATAAGTAGGAACTAAGCTATGAGCACACAAAGTCATAAAAATAATAGAATGGACTTTGAGGACTACAGGGGAAAGGGTGGGAGGTTGAGTAAGGGATAAAAGACTATATATTGGATACAGTTTGCACTGCTTGCATGATGGATGCACCAAATTCTCAGAAATGACCACTAGAGAACTTATCCATGTAACCAAAAATCACCTGTATCCCAAAAACTATTGAAATAAAATAAAAATGTTTTGAAAAAAAATATATATATATATATAAAATCTAAGGTAGATAACTATATCTAGGATAAAATAGATATCATATTTTATATACAAATAATAAATGTATATTCACACCATAAGGCATCTTATTCAGTATTTCTTCTTGTAGACTTCAAAAATATTAATACTTTTCTGTGGAAGTTACATCAAGAAGTGGTTTCATTTAAAACTAGGCATTTTATGGGTGCATATTTTTTTTTAATTAGGGCCAAAACGGGCATTTGATTACAAATACCTTAAAAGGAGTTTCATTTTCCACTCAAACTAATGGCCAATTACTAAGGGTATTCTGTGGAGTCACTCTACTAATATGTCTACATGTTTATATTTTATAAATTTATGCCTCTGTTTTAATTTTGTGTTTTCATCTTGTGATAATCTGAAGAATAACAATAGCATAAACATATTTAAGATTACTATCTCATCACCAAGTAGCACCAGGTAATGTCTCTCCCCTGTGTGTCTCTAGAAGTAGAATCTTCTTTATTCTAAATGAAACCAGATGACATCACAGGAAACTGCAATATTGGGCCATTAGAAATTGGATCAAAGGAAAATGGTTGGGAGAATTGAGTCATCACATAGCACACAGGCACGCAGTAATGTAACTACAGAAACTCAAAATAACTTGCATCTAGCACAGAGAATAGAAGACCGTAGGCACATCACAAAATGGAAAAGAAGGGAAAGAAACAGAATGAAGGGAGGAGAGAGGGAAGAGGAAGATGTTTACTTAAATGTGAACAGTGATGATGTTGGGTAATGGAACTAATTACAGACTGTTTTTTCATTACTTTATCCTTCTTTTAACAGAGCTTAAATTTCGTTTAATAATCATGTTCTTTCCAAAATAAAGTGTATATTTTTTAAATTATTAGATTGTTTAATATAATGCTTTTGATCAGTTTTTTAAATACTATTTCAGGTACCTGATACTTTATAAAATACTATAAGATTTTCAGCTTCTGTTCTGACATGTACAGAGTTTGGAAGTTATAATTTTAAACTTCACTCTAGAAAAGAGCTAACCAACTGAAAATCAACTGAATTTCAAGACTCTGAAATTCAAACTGAAAATCAATAACTCTGCTTAGATCCTTCACAGAATTGAGATCATAGGGCAAACCATTACCCTGAAAACTAGAGAGATGGTGAATACAAGAGAATCCTAGTTTACTGGAACAGAATTTGCTGCTGGAGATTGGAAGGAGCACTTAAACAGTCACTCACTAATTTCTAGGGACTGTGTTTAGGCTTAGTCTGAGTAATAAAACTCCCAGGGGTCCTGCCTTATGGAAGCCCCACACTTTCATTAGTTTTATCTCCAGAAGCCATACTCTTGAGATGAGAATCAATGGAAAAACTCCCCACATACTTCCAAAAGGGGGGAAAAAGTAACCATTTTGAAATAAATCCAGAGCACTTCATTTTCCCTAACAATTGCCTGCCTTCACAAAAAAAAAAAACTAACGAATGTTGTTTGCTTTCCTATACACCAGCAATGAAAAATCAGAATTTGAAATTAAAAACACAACACCATTTACATTTGCACCAAAAAAGAAATAAGTATAAATCTAACAAAATATGTACAAAATCAACATGAGGAAAACTACGAAATCTGATGAATAAAATCAAAAAACATCTAAATAAATGGAGAGATATTCCACATTAATGGACAGAAAGACTTAATGTTGTTGGGATCTCAGTTCCTCCCATTTTGATCTACAAAGTTAGCACAATTCCAGTCAAAATCCCAGCTAGTTATTTTGTGACTACTGACAGACTGGTTCCCAAGTTTATGTGGAAATGCAAAAAATTCAAAATAGCCAACATAATATTGAAGAAGAACAAAGTTGGAGGACTGACACTATCCAACTTTGGGAGGCTGAGGCAGATAGACTGCTTGAGCTCAGGAGTTTGAGGCCAGCCTAGGCAATGGGGAAAAACACCATCTCTATCAAAAACACAAAAAGTTAACTGGGTGTGGTGGCATGTACCTGTGTCCCAACTACTAGGGTGGCTGAGGTGGGAAGATGACTTGAGCCCAGGAGGCAGAGATTGCAGTGAAAAAAAAGAAAGAGTGTAGATTTTCAAAATTGGGGATGAATAGAAAATCTTTTAAGGTTTGATGTTCTGGTTGCTTCTAGTAAATTCCTATCAAAATCATTCAGAAATTCTCACTTGTAGGATTTAACATTTTATTCTCATGTGTAAATCATAGAAGATGTATCATATCTGTACAGAAGTTTTAAGTGCCCTTCCTATGTTTTTACAGATATTTTTAAAGCTTCTTTGTGGAGAGAGAATAAAAATAATTCTTTAATGAAAAAATGAAAATGAAGTTACTGCTACAACACACAGATTATACTGTGCTATTTGTATGTTAACATTAAGTTCTTTATTTTTGTACTGTTTACACACTGCCACAATTTAAACAGAATTGAGGAATGTCGTTTTGCCTCTAATGGAGTAGAGTATGAGCAGGTAAAAACCTTGCCCTTCTATTGTAACTGAAAGCAATTTAAAAGACTTCCAGAGAAATCGGAAGTGCCACCCAAAGATTTGAAATCTGTATGTGCTGAAAATGATTAGTGAGGGCAGACTACTAATAATGAGATGTCACTCAACTGAGTTCAGAGACAGACTAAAGGGAAGCACCAAGTTATATTGTTTAATAAATGTTAAGCCTTTGCAAAACCTCTTCTTGTTTAACATCAGCTTATTTTTATGCAGGCATTCTAATAAAACTTATCTATCCACCAAATAAATAAATACATAAGATTTCACTATACACTTAACAAAATAATTAAAATAAAGGCTAGGTATTGTGGCTCACACCTGTAACCCCAGAGCTTTGGAAGGCCAAGTCAGGAGGATTACTTGAGGCCAGGATTTTGAGACTAGCCTAGCTACATAGCAAGGCCCTGAAGCTAGAAAAATATTTTTTTTAAATTACCCAGTTGTGTTGGCACACACTTGTAGTCCTTGCCATTTGGGAGGATGAGGCAGGAAGATCTCTTGAGCCCAGGAGTTCAAAGTTGCAGTGAGCTATGATCACACTACTGCACTTCAGCCTGGATGACGGGCAAGAGTCTGTTTCTAAAAAAAAACAAACAAACAAAAATACAAAATAAATTTAAAAATAAACAATTAAAAAAGAATACGTAAAATCCAAAACACACACACATTGCCAAATGCTAGCACAAACATGGAGCGACAGGAAATTCATTGCTGGTAGGAACGTAAAATGGTACAGCTACACTGAAAGACAGGTTGACATTTTGTTGCAAAGCTAAACACAGGTTTACCATAATATCCAGCAATCATGATCCTAGATACTTATGCAAATAAATTGAAGACGTGCCTTCACAAAAACTGCAAACAAACGTTTACAGTAGCTTTATTTATAATTTCCAAAAATCAGAAGCAACCACAACGTCCCTCAGTAGGTGACTGGATAAGCAAACTATGGTACCTCCAAATCCATACAATGAATATTATTGAGCAGCAAAAATAAATGAGCTATAAAGCCGCAAAAAGACATGAAGGATCACCAAGGCTGCTGCGGCCAGACTGCCTCTCCAGATTCTCACCTCTTTGGGCAGGGCATCTCTGAAAATAAGGCAGCAGCCCCAGTCAGGGACTTACAGACAAAACCCTCACCTCCCTGGGACACAGCACCTGGGGGAAGGGGCAGTTGTGCGCGTAGCTTCAGGAGACATAAATGTCCCTGATCCGCAGCTCTGAAGAGAGCAGCGGTTCTCCCAACACAGCATTCGAGCTCTGATAAGAGACAGGTTTCTCGACAAGTGGGTCCCTGACCCTCCTGTATCCTGACTGGGAGACACCTCCCAGTAGGGGCCAACAGACACCTCATACAGGAGAGCTCTGGCTGGCATCTGGCAGGTGCCGCTCTGGGACAAAGCTTCCAGAGGAAGGAACAGGCAGCCATCTTTGCTGTTCTGCAGCCTCCGCCAGTGATACCCAGGAAAACAGGATCTGGAGTGAACCTCCAGCAAACTCCAGCAGACCTGCAGTAGAAGGGCCTATTAGAGGGAAAACTAACAAACAGAAAGGAATACTATCAACATCAACAAAAAGGACATCCACTCAGAGACCTCATCCAAAGGTCACTGACTTCAAAGACCAAAGGTAGATAAATCCACGAAGATGGGGAGAAACCCCATCAAAAAGGCTGAAAATTCCGAAAACCAGAATGCCTCTTTTCCTCCAAAGGATCACAACTCCGCCAGCAAGGGAAAAAAAATGGACGGAGAATGAGTTTCAAGAATTGACAGAAGTAGGCTTCAGAAGGTGGGTAACAACAAATTTCTCCAACCTAAAGGAGCATGTTCTAACTGAATGCAAGGGAACTAAGAATCTTGAAAAAAGGTGAGACAAATGGCTAAGTAGAATAACCAGTTTAGAGAAGAAGATAAATGACCTGATGGAGCTGAAAAACACAGTACGAGAACTTCGTGAAGCATACGCAAGTATCAATAGTCAAATCGATCAAGCAGAAGAAAGGATATCAGTGATTGAAAACCAATTCAATGAAATAAAGTGAGAAGACAAGATTAGAGGGAAAAAAGTGAAAACAAATGAACAAAGCCTCCAAGAAACATGGGACTATGTGAAAAGACCAAATCTACGTTTGATTGGTGTACCTGAAAGTGACGGGGAGAATTGAACCAAGTTGGAAAACACTCTTCAGGATATTATCCAGGAGAACTTCCCCAACTGAGCAAAGCAGGCCAACATTCAAATTCAGGAAATATAGAGAACACCACAAAGATACTCCTCGATAAGACCAACCCCAAGACACATAATCGTCAGATTCACCAAAGGTGAAATGAAGAAAAAAATGTTAAGGGCAGACAGAGAGAAAGGTCACGTTACCCACAAAGGGAGTCTCATCAGACTAACGGTGGATCTCTCGGCAGAAACACTACAGGCCAGAAGAGAGTGGAGGCCAATATTCAACATTTTTTTAAAAAAAGAATTTTCAACCCCGAATTTCATATCCAGCCAAACTAGGCTTCAAAAGCAAAAAAGAAATAAAATCCTTTACAGACAAGCAAATGCTGAGAGATTCTGTCACCACCAGGCCTGCCTTACAAGAGCTCCTGAAGGAAGCATTAAACATAGAAAGAAACAAGCAGTACCAGCCACTGCAAAAACATACCAAATTGTAAAGACCATCGACGCTATGAAGAAACTGCATCAACTAACGGGTGAAATAACCAGCTACCATCATAATGGCAGGATCAAATTCACACATAACAATATTAACCTTAAATGTAAGTGGGCTAAATGCCCCAATTAAAGGACACAGACTGGCAAATTGGATAAAGAGTTAAGACCCATAGGTGTGCTATATTCAGGAGACCCATCGCCTGTGCAAAGATACACATAGGCTCAAAATAAAGGAATGGAGGAATATTCACCAAGTAAATGGAAAGCAAAGAAAAGATTGCAAGGGTTGCAATCCTAGTCTGTGATAAAACAGACTTTAAACCAACAAAGAACAAAAGAGACAAAGAAGGGCATTACATAATGGTAAAGTGATCAATGCAATATGAAGAGCTAACTATCCTAAACATATATATGCACCCAGTACAGGAGAACCCAGATTCATAAAGTAAGTTCTTAGAGACCTACAAAGAGACTTAGACTCCCACACAATAATAGTGGGAGACTTTAACACCCCACTGTCAATATTAGATCAACGAGACAGAAAATTAGCAAGGATATGCAGGACTTGAACTCAGCTGTGGACCAAGCAAACCTAATAGACATCTACAGAACTCTCCACCCAAATCAACAGAATATACATTCTTCTCAGCACCACATCACACTTATTCTAAAATTGACTACATAATTGGAAGTAAAACAATCATCAGCAAATACAAAAGAACGGAAATTACAACAAACAGTCTCTCAGACCACAGTGCAATCAAATTAGAACTCAGGATTAAGAAACTCACTCAAAATCACAAAACTACATGGAAACTGAACAAGCTGCTCCTGAATTACTACTGCATAAATAACGAAATTAAGGCAGAAATAAAGATGTTCTTTGAAACCAATGAGAACAAAGACACAATGTACCAGAATCTCTGGGACATTTAAAGCAGTGTCTAGAGGGAAATTTATAGCACTAAATGCCCACAAGAGAAAGCAGGAAAGATCTAAAATTGACACCCTAACCTCACAATTAAAAGAACTAGAGAAGCAAGAGCAAACAAATTCAAAAGCTAGCAGGAGACAAGAAATAACTAAGATCACAGCAGAACTGGAGAAGATAGAAACACAAAAAACTCTTCAAAAAAATCAGTAAATCCAGGAGTTGGTTTTTTTGAAATGATCAACAAAATAGACCGCTAGCCAGACTAATAAAGAAGAAAAGACAGAAGACTCCAATAGATTCAACAGAAAATGGTAAAGGGGATGTTGCCACCAATCCCACAGAAATACAAACTACCATCAGAGAATACTATAAAAACCTCTATACAAATATACTAGAAAATCTAGAAGAAATGGATAGATTCCTGGACACATACACCCTCCCAAGACTAAACCAGGAAGAAGTACAATCCCTGAATAGACCAATAAGAAGTTCTGAAATTGAGGCAGTAATTAATAGCCTACCAACCAAAACAAGCCCAGGACCAGACAGATTCCCAGCTAAGTTCTACCAGAGGTACCAAAAGGAGCTGGTACCATTCCTTCTGAAACTATTCTAAGCAATAGAAAAAGAGGGACTCATCCCTAACTCATTTTATGAGGCCAGCATCATCCTGATACCAAAGCCTGGCAGAGACACAACAAAAAAAGAAAATTTCAGACCAAAATCCCTGATGAACATCGATGCAAAAGACCTCAATATAATACTGGCAAACCCAATCCAGCAACACATCAAAAAGCTTATCCACCACGATCAAGTCAGCTTCATCCCTGGGATGCAAGGCTGGTTCAACATATGCAAATCAATAAACACAATCCATCAAATAAACAGAGTCAATGACAAAAACCACATGATTATCTCAATAGATGCAGAAAAGGCATTTGATAAAATTCAACAGCCCTTCATGCTAAAGACTCTCAATCAACTAGGTATCAATGAAATGTATCTCAAAATAGTAAGAGCTATTTATGACAAACCCACAGCCATTATCATACTGAATGGGCAAAAACTAGAAGCATTCCCTTTGAAAACCGATACAACAAAAGGATGCCCTCTCTCACCACTCCTATTCAACATAGTATTGGAAGTTCTGGCCAGGGCAATCAGGCAAGAGAAAGAAATAAAGTGTTTTCAACTAGGAAAAGAGGAAGTCAAACTGTCTCTGTTTGTAGATGACATGATTGTATATTTAGAAAACCCCATCATCTCAGCCCAAAATCTCCTTAAGCTGATAAGCAACTTCAGCAAAGTCTCAGGATACAAAATCATTGTGCAAAAATCACAAGCATGCCTATACACTCCCATTCACTGGGTGAACTCCCGTTCACTATTGCTACAAAAAGAATAAAATACCTAGGAATCCAACTTACAAGAGATATGAAGGACTTCTTCAAGGAGAAATACAAACCTCTGCTCCAGGAAATAAGAGAGGACACAAACAAACGGAAGAACATTCCATGCTCATGGATAGGAAGAATCAGCATCATGAAAATGGCCTTACTGCCCAATGCTATCCCCATCAAGCTACTATTGACTTTCTTCACAGAATTAGAAAAAACTACTTTAAAGTTCACATGGAACCAAAAAAGAGCCCGCATAGCCAAGACAATTCTAAGCAAAGAGAACAAAACTGGAGGCAACATGCTACCTGACATATCATTAAAAAGTCAGAAACAACAGATGCTGGAGAGGATATGGAGAAATAGAAACGCTTTTACACTGTTGGTGGGAGCGTAAACTAGTTCAACCATTGTGGAAGACAGTGTGGCGATTCCTCAAGGATCTAGAACTAGAAAT
>NW_012108742.1:890616-891396 GCF_000951045.1 Mandrillus leucophaeus
GTAAACTAGTTCAACCATTGTGGAAGACAGTGTGGCGATTCCTCAAGGATCTAGAACTAGAAATACCATTTGACCCAGCAATCCCATTACTGAGTCTATACCCAAAGGATTGCAAATAATTCTACTATAAAGGCACGTGCACCCGTATATTTATTGTGGCACTATTCACAATAGCAAAAACTTGGAACCAACTCAAATGTTCATCAAATGTCCATAGACTGGATAACGAAAATGTGGCACATATACACCACGGATGCTATTCACAATAGCAAAGACTTGGAACCAACCCAAATATCCATTGCTGATAGACTGGATAATGAAAATGTGGCACATATACACCATGGAATACTATGCAGCCATAAAAAAGGATGAGTTCATGTCTTTTGTAGGGGCATGGATGAAGCTGGAAACTATCATTCTCAGCAAACTAACACAAGAGCAGAAAACCAAACACCACATGTTCTCACACACAAATGGGAGTTGAACAATGAGAACACATGGACACAGTGAGGGGAACATCATACACCAGGGCCTATTGGGGAGTCGGGGGCTACGGGAGGGATAGCATTAGGAGAAATACCTAATGTAGATGACAGGTTGATGGGTGCAGCAAACCACCATAGCACATGTGTACCTATGTATCAAACCTCCACATTCTGCGCATGTACCCCAGAACTTAAAGAACTTGAGAAGGAAGAGAAAGAAAAGAGGAAGGAAGGAAGGAAGGAAGGAAGGAAGGAAGGAAGGAAGGAAGGAAGGAAGGAAGGAAGGAAGGAAGGA
>NW_012108742.1:891446-908359 GCF_000951045.1 Mandrillus leucophaeus
AAGGAAGGAGAGAGAGAAAGAAGAAAGAAAGAGAGAGAGAGAGAGAGAGAAAGAAAAAGAAAGAAGAAAGAAAGAAGAAAGAAAGAAAGAAAGAAAGAAAGAAAGAAAGAAAGAAAGAAAGAAAGAAAGAAAGAAAGAAAGAAAGAAAGAAAGAAAGAAAGAAAGAGAGAGAGAGAGAAAGAAAGAAAGAAAGAAAGAAAGAAGATGAAATTTAGAAAAAATAAAAGACATGAAGGAACCTGAAATGCATATTGCTAAGTGAAACAAGTCAATCTGAAAAGGCTACATACTGTGTGATTTCAACTAGATGGTGTTCTGGAATAGGCAAAACTGTAGATACAGTAAAAAGATCAGTCATTGCTAGGGGTTTGAGAGGAGAGATGAATAAGTGAAGCATAGGGAATTTTAACGGAACTGAAACTGTTCTCTGTGACACTGTAATGATAAATACATTTCTCAAAACTGGTAGAACTGTACAATACTGCTATGGACTGAATTGTGTCCCTCCCAAAATTCTTAGGTTAAAGCCCTAACTCACCCATTGTGACTGTATTTGGAGATAGGGTCTTTAAGGAGGTAATAGATCATAAGAGTAGAACTTGATATGATAGGACTAGTGATTGGTGTCATTACAAGAAGGTACGTCAGAGCTCTCTCTCTTTCTCTGTCTCCCTCTCTTTCTCTCTCTCTCTCTCTCTCTCTGTCTCTCTCTCTCACTCTCCGCTGAGGCACAGAGGAAAGGCAGTGTGAGCACACAGAGAGAAGGTAGTTATTTACAAACTAGAAAGACAGACATTTTCTCCACCAGAAAATGACCCTGCTGGACCTTAATCTGGCACTTCTTGCCTCCAGAACTGTGAGCAAATAAAGTTCTGTTATCTAAACCATGCAATCTGTGGTATTTTGTTATGGCAACCTGAGCAAACTAATACAAGCACAAGGAATGAACCCTAATGTAAACTATGGGCTTTAATTCATAACAATGCATCAATATATCAATATTGATTTTTCAATTGTAACAAATGTACCACACTAATGAAAGATGTTAATAATAGCAGAAAGTGTGTGAAGGGGCAGAGTTGGGAAGGAGTGATATACAGAACTCTGTACTTTCCCCTCAGTTTTTCTGTAAACCTGAAATTGCTATTTTTAAAAAAGTCTATTAATTTTAAAAAATACTTTGGCAGAGAACTTTTGTGACTCTTATAATATAGTGTGTGTTTCAATAAGATTACAATCTGACCATACTCTATAGCTGCAAATATGTCATTATAAATTGATAGTTGTATATGTTCATTAAAAGTTTTCATCTTTTTGGTCTTTGACAAAAATGTAATTTTGCTGACAAGGAGAAAAATGGTAAAATATTTTGAAGTTTATATTTTAAAATATTAGTATCAGTTAGGGTTTAATCAAGAAAGCAGAACCAGAGCTCCATAAAAAAAATTATACAGTCCAAAACCCTGTGGGTTTCTCAACCTCCAAAATTACTATTTTGGACCAGATTATTTCATGTTGCAGGAAGAGCTCCTATCCTGTGCACTGTAGGCTATTTAGCCATATACCTAGACTTTGCCCACCAGATGCCAGTAGCAACCCTTACATCTGCTCCCCTTAATCTCCCCACTCCTTCATGATTATGAAAAATGTCTCCAGAATTGCCAAATGCCCCCTGGGTATCAAAATCACCCTCATTTGAGAACCACTTATGTGAAGGGATTTAATGAGGGTATTGTGCAAGCTGGTTAAGCAGTCTTCATAAGGTTGGTGTCTCCAAATCTGTTGCTGAAGCTTGAGGTCTACAGGGTAAGCAGTCAGGAAGGGAGGATGAATGCAGAGTGGAGTGTGCAAGAACAAACTGGAACTCAAGAATGAGTGGGTCCCCTGCAAGGACGGGCTGAAACCCATGTCTCTTCTTGTTGCCTCCAGCACTGGTAGCATAGGTGTCCTACAGAAGCTAGGGCTCTTGATCAAAAAGCTAAACATACTTGGCCCAAAAGTCAGAGAAACTGAAAAATCTGGGAAAGGCAGAGCAGTGGCAACTCAGTTGCTGCCTCACATCATCAATGTAAACCAGCAAATAAGCAGCAATGTGTATGAGCTATAAAATGGCTACTGCTTCACTTCCATCCTACTAATCTTGCACAAAAACCTCTCTTGTGACTTACCCTAACCAGAAATACACAGAAAAAGAAATTCCGGAAAATGTCATGAGACTAATCAGCACATTACAAAGCCATCACAAAGTCTTACATTAATGCCATGAAATTAACATGTTCAAAACGGATTGAGTAAGCTCATCATAAATCTTACTTTTTATTTTCAAATGATCTTCAAAAAAATATAGAAATGCTCTCATGAATCTGCAAGGATCTTCAACAAAACATTTCCTACAGAATATTAAATCTATTCAGTTTATAATCAAATTCTGCCTCACGTTGCATGCACTGTGGTCATATATAAATCAGTCTTTTAAAATCAAAAATCAATTTAACACTCAGATGTAACATATATGGCATATTAGCAATTTCTAGTTGCAAAGGCCTGATGTTAATGATAAGGAGGAATAATATCAAAATATAATCCAAGTGAACCTCTTATCTGCTCCCACCCCTCTCCCTTTCTCTATCTAACTTTATCTCTCTTCCAGGCAGGGTAACCTTGAATAGCCTGTATTCGCATAATGCATTCCCTATTGATTTTTTCATTCCCAACTAATCAGTTTAGAATCCATCTGCCAGAGTGTGAAGGTGTCCTTGCTGGGGCTGGTTACAGACCTTTCCTTGTGAGTGATCACATAGATTAGGAAAGATGTAGTATGTCCTCTCTCTAATATATAAAATCTAGGTAATTTAGGATGTTTTAAGTATGGCATGGAGCATGACAGTTTCACAGTGCCCTATTTAGAATATTAAAAGATAAGACAAAACTCCTGCAAATAACAGAACACTTCTTCTGATCCTCTGTTACATGTCTAAGATAATGGGAGAGGTTTTATTTGGGAAACAACTCAAAAGACATTACCATATTGTGTTCAGTAGAATCTTTGTGAAGATGTCACTATCTGAATCAGGCTTGGACTGGGGCACTGACTGACTACCATTGTTGCACACCCATGAGGTAAATGATACCTCCTCTAAATTCTAAGAGCCAAACATTCCTGCTTCCCTATTACTCCAGAGCCTTAAAGGGTCTTGGCCACCAGAAGGATGTGTTCTGAGATAAGCAACATATTTCATAATGTTACAGATACCTTCTTAATCAAATAGATTATATCATTTATCTATCTCCCAGTGAGAATGTAAACTTCTACATGAAAGTGTAGAAAGAATTACAAATCTGCATGTCCTCATATCCTTAAATGCAGGAAGTCCATTCTCTTCAAGAATTTCTAAGAGGAATCGGGAGTGCTTTTGTTCCCGGACCAAACTGAGGGTCCGGTTGCTATTTTTCGCAGCCCAGTAACAAGATGCAGATGAACTGAGGAGGAAGAGAGTTCTTATTTCTGTAACTGATTACGAGGAGAAGGCCTGGAAGTTATCATCAGACCAACTCAAAATTACAAAGTTTTCCAGAGCTGATATGCCTTCTAAGCTATATGTCCACATGTAAGCATGCATTCATCTAAAGACATAAGTGATTAACTTATTTTAATCTATAACTAGGGTCTGAGTCCCAAAGACCTTCCTCTGGATCCTCAGTAAATTTACTTAATCTAAATGGGTCCAGGTGCTGCGGTGATTACCCTTATCTTGTCTCCTGCCAAATCACGGAGGTTTGGGGAGTTCCTTCAGACTCCCAATAAACTTGTTTGTGGAGGCCTGGGGAGTTTCTTCAGACCCCCAATGAAACTTCTTTAATCCTAAATGGGTCCTGTTAAGAAATCCTTTGTAATTTTGTCACACTTTAAGGCCCAGGAAAGGCCTGGGCAAAACTCCTGGTGGCTTTTTGTTACATTTCAGCCTTTGTATGAGGGCACTGGCTCAATCAGCTTTCAATGTTTAACATAGTTACTCAGTGCTGGGACATCTGTAATGGAGGCCTGTGTTAGTGAGACCTGGCCTGTCATGCTTTCACTGGCCCATGGGTCAGTCCTAATTTATTACTAGCCACTACAAATATCCAGAACTAGAGCTCACAGCCTCAAGCCTCAACACTCCATCAGAGGCTCACTCTAACACAGAACTCTCCTCCCATACTGGGTAATCATTTTATTGTGAGTGTAACCAGAAAAACACTGCTCACAAGAGATGGCATTGATGTTTTTGCAACATGTAGAGACCACTCATTCTATATTATACTCAAAGTATACCACAATAAGCTTGCTTGAATCCCAATGTGTCAGCAATTAGTAACATGGCCACCTTCTCCTGGGATATATAAATCAAGGTTTGACCTCTGTCTACAATGCTACTGGAACCTCTTCAAGATGTGGGCACTATCACTAAGCATTGCCCAACCTGGCAGACATCATCCTCTCTTCTAATGAATTCTGTCTTGGCTTCTTGGTCATGGTCTCTACAATCTGATTTCCACTGTGATCCTCTCCCTTGATTTGCCCAAATTTATGTATGAACCATTATTAAATGGTGGAGTTCTCCAAAAAATCATTATTAAATGGTAACTCAGCCTCTATGTGAATCAGTTTATGTAAATGGTTTAGGGCTACAGAGGAGGATCCCCTAACTCCATCCACCAGAATCTGTTTGCACCTCAGATAACACATCTTGTTACATTTCTTTTGATTTCTAACCCACTTCAACAAGTGTCAGTAACAAGGGTGCCCATTCTGAATCTAGATTATTGTTAAGGATTTAGGAGTAGATAAAGAAGTGGATTCCCTTGCCAAGACACTAGTTTCCTATCATTTTGTCTCCTGTATGTGAGCTTCCACTTCTTCATCTGTAAAAGGGGGATTAATAATAATAATAATATCTCTTAGATTTGTTGTAAGGATTAAATGAGTTAATGCGTACTTGTTAATTAGAAAAATATCTCGTATGGGCTAAGTGCATAATAAATGTTACATGAAATTAATATGAAAGAAAGAAAAGAAAAGCTGAAAAAATACAGACTCTTTGGGACATCTAGGAGTTGCTTTGTCCCTAAGGCCATTACATTAAGTTTCTGGAGCCCTTATCATTTAAACATTGTATAGTGCCAAATACTAGTTAGCTGAGAACATTACAAGGCTTGGATACTTTAGTAAATCTTTTTGCTGAGAATAAGTATAATAAAGCTCTTTTTTTTTTTTCAGAACAAACAGAAACTTCAAATAGCCAAAATTTTATCTCCCTATGTATTTTACTCTCTATTTTTTGTGGAAAAGTGTGATAAAATACATGTAAACAAACTGATATGTGGAGATTTTCTGTGGATTAGAAATTAAAGGAAAATATGGCAAATTATTAATAAATTTTGAATCTAGTGATAGGTATATGGGTATGTATTACACTATTATTTCAACTTTTTTATATGACTGAAAATGTTTCTAATGAACAGCAAGGAAAGGGGTAAAATTTAAGGTGTATATTAAGGTCACTGAAAATTCAGCCTTAATCATTATGGCTTCTATATATTGATATTATACACTGATAATTGATACTATAATGACCCTTAGACACTATAAAATCCTTAAAAGTGCCTCTTGAATTATCAAAGATTAATAACAATTAAAATTTTAAAAATAAAAATACAATTCATGAACAAGTTTATTGTAATAATGAAAAGCAAATCATTGGAAACCTAAAGTCTATTGACAAAGGGCAGAACAAAAGTATGGTACATCTTTACAATGAAATAGTATGTATCCATTAAATAAGAATGAAGAAGCACTTTATGTGCTGATAAGGCAATAATGCCACGATACATTAACTAACAAGAGCAGAAGATTGTATATAAAATACCATTGTTTGCCACGAGGTCAGGAGATCGAGACCATCCTGGCTAAACCCCGTCTCTACTAAAAAATACAAAAATCTAGCCGGGCGAGGTGGCCGGCACCTGTAGTCCCAGCTACTCAGGAGGCTGAGGCAGGAGAATGGCGTAAACCCGGGAGGCGGAGCTTGCAGTGAGCTGAGATCCGGCCACTGCACTCCAGCCTGGGCGACACAGCGAGACTCCGTCTCAAAAAAAAAAAAACAAAAAACCATTGTTTGCATGAGAAAAAGAAAGTAACTAATAATTAAGAAAGGATATCCTAAACATGGGTAAATAGGGAGGAAGCTGAGGGGATGAGAGGTAGGAGAGGGAAACTTTTAAAATCCACCTTTTGAAAACTCTTGAATTTTGTCTTATGGCAATGTATAATCTATTTTAAAAATAAATAAAATGAACATTTTAAAATAAACACTTAAATAGTAAAATAGAATAGCTAAGCAACATATTTTAGTCTATACTTGGGAAAGTTGCAAAGTTAACATGAAATTAATACTCAAATGACCAGGTATCAGGGCACTACAAAACTAGCAAAATCCATCCATTCTTTTTACAGTAAAGGTGAACAAGTGACAACTGGATTCCCTGGAAGGAGAACCTGAGAAGAAGAATAAAGGTCCTAGTAAAGTAATAAAACAACTAACTGCCTTACCCATTCTTTAAGAAACCAAGGAAGTTCTTGGTATATGGGTTTCCTTTCAGGAACACAAGGAAACCTTTGCACTGGTCACCAATTTTTGCACATTATATATCATACCATAACCTAGGGCTGGCTCTGGCTACAGAACATGGACTCAAAAAGCAGTTCTAGCATCACCTAGTCCTCTCCATATTGTCAATCCCAAATTTAACATTTTGAATTCCATATTCTTTTGCATCTTAACAATTTTTGCTACTAATTCTACCTATTTGTTTCTTTGCTTATTTATTTTTGCCAGGCAAATATGATTTAAGAAGAAAATAAAGAATAACTTGAGTTCAAATTCAAATATTTGTGTTAATCCTATTCTGGTTAAAATCTTGAATACTATAACTCTGTCATGTTCAAATTTATTTACTGACAAAATATTAATACTCAATCCTATCTACCTGGGGATTTTTCTGTCTTTACATGATGCTTTCTTTATCTAGTTATGTAATAACAGCTACTCTGTTGGTTCCCAGTAATTCCCATCTCCTAATATTCACGCCTCTGTGTAACCCTCAGCCTTTTAAGTATGGGTAGACTTAATGACTCATTCTAACAAAATATGGCAGAATAATGGGATGTCACTTTGAATATTAACCTATAAAGAGACTGTAGCCTTCCTCTGGGATACTCTCTCTTGCTCCTCCTTAGATTATTTGGCCTGAAGGAATCCAATTTCTGTTTTGCCAGGCTGCCCTGTGTAGGGGTCCATGTGAGTAAATTTGGAAGAAAATCCTTCAGCCCCAGTTAAATCTGAAGATGACTGCAGCCCGAGCCAAGAGCTTGACTGCTACCTGTGAGGGACTTTGAGCCAGAGGCACCCTACTAAACTGCTCCCAGATTCCTGACCCTCGGAAATTATAAGATAATGAATGATTATTCCTTTAAACCACTATATTTTGGAGTAATTTGTTAGCCAACAACAGATAACTAATACAAACTACAATTATAAACCACAATTTTAAATGCATGGCAAAATACAGCAAAATCTCTTGTCTAAAGAACAGAAACACCAAAGAGTAAATGTTCAATGATGTTGATTGTGTGATAAATTATTAGAAATCTCATTTCAATAATTCCACAATCAATGAAGTAATTTCATTTTAAAGTAATGAAGACCTTGGGATGACTCATCAAAAAATGAAATTTGTTTAGCATGGCAAATTTTGCATATTTTTGTATTCTGTCTGTGAATATTATTTTTTAATATTACATGCATTAAAAATTTCTGTATTTGCATAAACTGAATCACCAATTCCCAGTTACATCAGACAAAAAACAGTTTACTGAAGTTGAAATTCAATGTATATATAGATCTAAATTTTATTTCAGTTTTAATTCCTCCAGAATTGATGCCTGAAATAGAACTTGCTTTAAAAATGGGGCATGAGTGCCCTCTTGTGATGGAATAGGCATTTAAATTAATTCATAAATATTTTTAAGTTGCATATGAAATAATTTGAACCAAATCATTTAGCAAACACAAATTGCCCTCTATTGCTAGGCAAATTTATATCTGTACATTTTAGTAAGGGAAAGACAAGTACCTGAAAACTTGGTTGGTATTAATAGACAATATGAATAATTCACAATAAAATGCTGCTCCTTTTATGGTGCTGGTAACTCAAACAAAAACTTTGTAAAATAGAGTCTCTTTCAACTGACCATCAATTAATTATCTAGCAAGTGCTCTTCATTCCTGCTTTGAAACATAGACTCACAAAACAAGAGGAAGTCTTGGGACCAAGCAGGTAGGCTCTGATGTGCTTCCACTCCCTAGCTGCCACTGAATGAAGTGCCCGTTTTCTAAGCATCAGTCGTTTGATCCTGAACTATTTATGTCAATTGTACTTGTTTTAAATTTATCTAATTAAATAACATGCAAAGGAATTATTCATTGGAAAAGAAAGAAAATGTAGTTAAAGAAAATCAAGTTGGATTCTTTGGGATGACTTCAGGAAAGGTAATTGGGGAAGAAGACTTTCTTTTGAAACTACACAGACAAGAAAACTATAAAATATAGAAAATAGAAGTAATAAAAACTTCAAAAAATTCTAAACCTAAAAGTCTCACATCAGCAAACTACTTAAAAATACTTTTTAATAAAAGCCTTAACCGGCCGGGCAAGGTGGCTCACTCCTGTAATCTCAGCACTTTGGGAGGCCGAGGCAGGTGCATCACATGGGGTCAGGAGTTTGAGACCAGCCTGACCAACATAGTGAAACCCCATCTCTATTAAAAATACAAAATTAGCCGGGCATGGTGTCACATGCCTGTAATCACAGCTACTTGGAAGGCTGAGGCAGGAGAATCGCTTGAACCCTGGAGGTGAAAGTAGCAGTAAGCCAAGATCACGTCATTTCACTCCAGCCTGGGCAACAAGAGCAAAACTCCATCTCAAAAAAAAAAAAAAAGCCTTCACTCTCTATCAAAAGATTGGTAAAATATTCATTTGTATATTTTATTCTAAAGTAAAATATTTTAAGTACTTATTACCTTTTGAATGATTCTCCACTTAATGAATTTTTTGATTCACTAACACTAAAGGGTTTTTTTTCTTTAGATGCTCATTTTTTATATACATGTGTATTTAGATAAAAACTTCTGTGGAATGTATATATGGCCTGATTCTAAAATGAACTTTGGTCCACATGACCTGAAATACAAAAAGTCTGTCTGTGGTCTCTGGCATTGACACCTGGGAATATTTGTGTAAACTTTTGACCCTTAAAAGTACACTGTTTTTACATTACTGACCTCAATATATGGTATAAAAGTTTTATGCTGACAACTGCCTGGAATTCTCACCAAAGGAGGGCAGAAAATTTGGGTTTATTAATCTTTAAAGAAACCCAAATTACTTATCTGCAAGTCTAAGCATAGTTTTTCATGGTGACAAGACCAAATATAGAATCAGATAAGAAGGCTTCTACTTTGCTTTCTACATTATTTTTAATTATCCAGAAAACTATGAACATAATAAGGCCAAATTGCTGTAAATGGCCAATATTTCTCTGAATTGCATTTATTTTAAAATTTTTGAGCACCTACAATGTGCTCCTTCTGTTCTTCCCTTGAATTTACACAGGAGCCTCAGTAACAGTCACATCTATTATCAGATTTTAGTACACAATTGTCCTACTATGGACTTCATAAGAATTGTTAAAAGATAAAATTACAACAAATCTGGTTTTATAGATCTTAGGGTTTTTATTTGTGATTCTAGAATCAGGTAGCAGTCTGGACCAAAATGGTTCAAAATGTTCTGCCCCATCACATGTGCAGTTTATATTTTCAGCCATAGAAAAGTAAGTGATATACAGAAAATGAAAATGAGGTACAGTGACATCTAGATTGGTTAGAATTCAGTGTTCACCTTAGTTCAACTTGATTTTTACAGTTGGCTGCCTATAATTGACTGAAACTCAACTGCTGTGATTGGCTGAGACTCAGCTACTTTTTACAAGAGTGGATTACAGTCCGTTGACACAAGTTAGATTGCAGTTTACTCTATATGGAGAAACCTTTAGGACAAACTTAAAATATACACAGGGGCAGTTTTAGGCTGAACTTAATTTAATAATTCTGCCCTTTGGGTCAACTTCTCAATTTTGAGATGTTGACCAAAAGTTTAGGCACTGATGTCACTCACGCTGTGTCACCATTATAATGGATTTATTTGGTCTCAAATCCCATTGGGAAATAGCAAAACAATGAATTTTGTAAAGTGGGGACAAATAAACAGAACAATAAGGGGGAAAACCTGATTCGTCAACATCAGGCCTCCTCAGTCTCTTCTGGAAGGGTTAAAGCAGGTAGTACTTCCTTGCTCTGTTGACTCAGGCAGATTAAAATCTCTTGTTTTCAGGGAGATGAAAACACTGATCTGTTTTGGGATTTATCTGCTTCTTTAAAGTTTCCATTTTGTTATGTGGCATTTAGCATGAGTGACTTCATTTTGGTTTGGTCTGATCTGTTGGAGCAAAGTGCAAGACCTCAGCACAAGCAGTCACCTCTCATACTTTTGCTTAATAATTTCCCCCTTTTGGTTAGGTTCTCACCTAGGTAAGAGTGTGAGCAAAAAGCAAAACTTAGGGAACTTATGTTCAACTTATATTTTTCCAGTGGAAGTGAACCTGAATTCCATCAATATTCAATACCTTTAACCAAGGCAATCTAATTAACTTAGTTGGCTTTGTCTAATGCCATTGTATTTCTAGTATCTTATTTAACTGTTTTACAACTTGTCCAGTAAAGTAAGTACCTTTATCATTGGAGATTTTTCCAGGAATGCCCCATGAGAGAAATACACATTCTAATAACCTTTCAGTTACTATAATGGCATCAGCTTTCCTTCATGGGAAAGCTTCTACACAACCAGAAAACATGCACTGAAAATGGCAATTGAATGAAATCCCTCTATGAAATGTTCAAATGGCTCATCAGGTAGCAGAAATGTACCTGATGTATTGGCTGTTGTATTAGTTCATTCTCACACTGCTATAAAGAACTACGTGAGACTGGGTAATTTATGAAGAAAATAGGTTTAATGGAGTCACAATTCCACAGGCTGTACAGGAGCATGGCTGGGGAGGCCTCAGGAAACTTACAATCATGGTGGAAGGCTGAAGGAGAAGCAAACACATCTTCACATGGTGGCAGGACAGAGAGAGTGAAGGAGGAAGTGCTACATACTTTTAAACCACCAGATCTTGTGAGAACTCACTCACTAACACAAAAACAGTAAAGTAGAAATCCACCCCCATGATCCAATCACCTCCCACCAGTCCCTCCCCCAACATTGGAAATTACAATTCAACATGAGATTTGGGTGGGGACACAGAGCCAATCTGTATCAAGTGTCTTCTCGGAATTATAGGTTTAACAAGCCAAATACTGGTCATAAACCATGTTAACAGTTTTAGAACAGTCACAACACCAGTATTTTTTCACAATTTGGATCATTTTACCTCTTTCATTATAAGTCATGGAGTGCAAAGCTTTTAACAATGGGAGTTTTAATGACTCAGGAAGGAAAACTATCTGTCCACATTTACCATTGGATTTATATCCTCTTAAATGTCAATTTTGGATGGTTTGTGTGCAGCCAGGCACAGGAGGCTCCGCTGTCGGGAGCAATCAGACCTTCCAGCTCCTTGGACTTGACCTTCCAGCCGCCTCTCATGTACTTGTCTGGTGGGGGTTTGTGTTGATCAGGAGTGAATTCACAGTTGGTCTACCATGAACTGGAAGGTTCTCGAACACATGCACCTGCTGCTGTACATCTTGGCAGCGAAAACATTAATTATCTGCCTAGCACTTGCTGGAGTGAAAATATAACAAAGAAAAAGGTTGGAAGCAAAATAACAAAAACTGGAAGCTGAAAGGAAGAAGTAATCAGAGAAAAAAGATAACTGAATATTCCGCAATGTAAATGTCAGCTTGAGAAGACTACGGCTGAGAAGAAAGAGAAGACAAACTTAATTATTGAATAATGTGTCAGAGGACAAACTCCCAATCTAGACCTTTCACTTAAAATACTGTGAATTTATATATGCTTTTAAAAGAACCAGTATTGGCCGGGCATGGTGGCTCACGCCTGTAATCCCAACACTTTGGGAGGCTGAGGAGGGCAGATCGCTTGAGGTCGGGAGTTTGAGACCAGCCAGGCCAACATGGTGAAACCCCGTCTCTACTAAAAATAGAAAAATTAGCCGGGTGGAGTGGTGCGCATCTGTAATCCCAGCTACTCGAGAGACTGAGGCAGGAGAATCGCTTGAACCCAGGAGTCAGAGGTTGCAGTGAGCCGAGATTGTGCTATAATACTCCAGCCTGGGTGACAAGAGCAAAACTCCATCTCAAAAAAAAAAAAAAATAGAATTACAGGTCACTGTGAGATAATAGGCACTCATTTAACCAGAGTGATAATGAAAAGACTTTAAAAGGCAAACACTCTATAACACTCTATAATCCCAGCGCCTTGGCAGGCTGAGGTGGGAGAATCCTTTGAGGCCAGGAGTTCAAGACCAGCCTAAGCAATATGGCAACATGCTGTCTCTAAAAAAAAAAGGAAAAAAAAAAGAAAAATTAGCCATGCATAGTGGCATACCCGTATAGTCCTAAATACTTGGGAGGCAGAAGAATTGCTTGTGCCTAGGAGTTCAAGGCTACACTTAACTATGATCATACCACTGTGTTCTAGCCTGGGCAATAGAGCAAGACCTTACCACTAAAAACAAACCACCACCACAACAACAAAAAACCCCAGGGCAACATGGCAAAACCTCATCTCTACAAAAAAATTAAAAATTTGCCAGGCATGGTGGCACACACCTGTAGTCTTAGCTAGTTGGGAGGCTGAGGTGAGAAGATCACCTGAGACCAGGAGGTTGAGGCTGCTAGTGAGCCATGATCATGCTACTGCAATCCAGCCTGGGTGACAGAGCAAGACTCTGTCTCAAAAAGAAAAGAAAAAGGCAAACACAGAGTTACACATTTCTTTTTAAAAATGCCTACTTGTAGAAAAACGTGAGCTCTTTAATAGAGAGGACTCAATTGTCTTAAGTAATCAAAGGCTTAATAAAGGCAACATAAAACACAGGGAACTACAATGATAAAACACATTCTTTTTCCCTAGACCAATTATCTGAAAGGTAAAGAAGAACTTTTCATTATTTGCCATTAACAGCAGCTCAACACTCCAAGAAAAATCTTGTTTTAACAGAGAGAACCAAATTCTAGTTTTCTATCAATGTATACCTTTGAAATTAATGTTCAATTTTAGAAAAACTGAGAAAACTTCTCTTCTAACTTTAGCCAATGTGATCACACAGAAAATTTGTTTTATAAGATTAATCTTCCACAAGCCTTCTACAGTCTTCTTTCTTTCTAGTTTTGGAGCAGCCAGTCATTCCACTTTGGGACAAAAATTATCTTTTTTTCCCTTTACCAAAAACACATCTTACTTTCATCACCTAAGGAATTATTTTAATTGTCATATGTTAATTAGAAATTTTTCAACTTAGCTAACTTTTTGCAGCTTTTTTTTTTTTTTTAAATCTCACTCTGTTGCCCAGGCGGGAGTACAGTGGCGTGATCTTGGCTCACTACAACCTCCACCTCCCAGGTTCAAGTGATTCTCCTGCCTCAGCCACCCGAGTAGCTGGGATGACAGGTGTTGGCCACCATGTCCAGCTAATTTTCATATTTTTAGTAAAGATGGGGTTTCACCATGTTGGTCAGGCTGGTCCTGAACTCCTGACCTCAAGTGATCCACCTACCTCGACCTCCCAAAGTGCTGAGGTTACAGACATGAGCCACTGCATCCAGCCTTGGTTTTCTTTTTCTTATCCATACCACTATCATCCTCTTCGTCTGAAATCACATCTTCAATCTTGGGATTTTCTTCATCATCTTTTTCTTTTTCTTTCTCACCTTTCTCTTCCTCAGCCTCATCATCAGTGATTTACTTCTCTTACTCCTTTTCCAAATAAAAGATAATAGAATAGCCTATGAACTTCAAGTGCTTCTTTACTATTTATTTGACCCATCTCTCTTATAAGTACTCTGTCTGGTCTTCTTTAAGGCAGAGGATTACTTTGGTACCACTACCAATGAGCTCAACATGGTCAGCATATACATTAAAGGAATCCCCGGCAGAAGACTCCCAGGCATACTGTTCATCATCATTATGCTTTATGATCACAACTACTTTATCAGTCACCAGATAGGCAGAATAAAAGTAAACACCAAACTATTTGCCTAATCATGAAGATGTCTGCACTAGCCTGAATAACCTCCATAAATGCTTTAGACAGAACTTGTCAATAGTTCCCAAATTATTTGTGAGATAAGCCTTGGTCATGCCAATGCCTCATTGGTGATTTCCTTCTCTTGTTCAAAGTCAGGCTGTTTTCATGAGGGTTGGGGGGATGTCCCTGTTCAGCTGTTTACCACTGTCCAACCTGAAGAATTCTGTCATACTCTCAGAAAATATTGTGTAAGGCATCAGAAACATTAGAGATCAACTTTCAAAGGAAAATCTTCTTACAGGAATAGATGGTATTCTGCTCTGGGAAGTTTTCTGTTTTTCTGCATAGGAGTACCATAACTTTACCAATGTACAGCTATTAAGGCCACAGTTCTAAATAAATGAAACACATTATAAATTTCACAAAACTACAGTGAGGTCTTGTCAAGATAGCAGAGACCAGTAGGTTCTTTGAGAAACAATTCCGTAGATATGGGAAGACTCAGCACCACCACAGATTTTTTGGATAAACTTAAGTAAGTCATTTGCTTTTTCCATGCCTCTTTTCCCATTTTTAATGGGAAAAAAAAAAAACTATGCATTTTTTCACTGTACAATATGAATTGTCCCCGTCAGTCTGCTTTTCCCCTTTAAACGCTTAAGCCTTCACAATCATCTTTGGAGAAAGGCACGGAACACAGACCGTCCTGTCATTCCATGTTCTTTTTCCTGGGCATTGTTCTTAATTAATCTTGGCAAAATAAACTTCTAAAATTCACTGAGACTTGGCTTAGATACTTCTTGGTTTACAAACTAGTGACCACAAAGGGACTATGAGTAGAGTCACCCTGACTTTGGACAAATCTCATATCAGTACTTGGTACCAGCCTGAGCTATCTTTACTGTTCAAATCAATAGGACAATTTGCTGAAGTCCAGGAGCATCTCCTCCAGAGAATCCCTCTTCTCCCAAAATTTGGTTGAGGTCTAAGATTCATTTTGCCATACAATTCCTTTTCTGGAGTTTTACTCACTTCCAACAAGGCAAGTGAGTTCTCTTGCTTCCATGAAGAGTGAAAGCAGGCAACTCTTCTTTGGAGTTTCAGCTCACTTCTAACAGGGAAGACAAGTTTTAGTTTTTTCTTGCTTCCAGGATGGTAGAGAGTAGTCTTCAGCCTGAGCCCCATTCCTAGGTAAGTAGCTTAATTGGAGTTTGTCTTGGGAATGCACCTTAATGACTAAAATTTACGATTAACAGCCAGCTTGTCTTAATTTCCTCTTACCATTAGAAAGCTCAACAATTGTGTAAATTGTGCAATTGTTTTGCTTAACTATTTTATTTTTTTGTTCCTGTTTTTGTTCTTGTTTTTGTTGTTTTGATCTTTTTCCCATTGGGTTGGATTAACTATAACTGACTTGGTCAAATCTGAAGGAAAGTTCCAAATTATGGGGAACAAGGCCTCAATTGTAGAGATATGGTTTCACTATGCTGCCTAGTCTGACTCAAACTCCTAGGCTCAAGCAATCCACACACTTCAGCCTCTCAAAGTGCTGGGATTCTAGACAATTCCCAAAGAAGATATACAAATAGCCAACAAGCATGTGGAAAAATGCTCAACATCACTATCAGGGATATGCAAATCAAAACCACAATGCAATACCATCTTACTCCTGCAAGAATGCCCATAATCAAAAAAATAATAGATGTTGTCATGGATGTGGTGAAAAGGGAACATTTTCACACTGCTGGTCAGAATGGAAACTAGTACAACCACTATGGAAAACAGTATGGAGATTCCTTAAAGAACTAAAAGTAGATCTATTATTTGTTCCAGCAATTCCACTACTGAGTATCTACCCAGAGGAAAAGAAGTCACTATATAAAAAAGACACTTGCACACGCGTGTTTATAGCAGCACAATTCACAATGGCAAAAATATGAAACCAATTCAAATGCTGATCAAGCAATGAGTCTGTAAAGAATGTGGAGATATACACACACACACACACACACACACACACACACGCACACCCCCATACACCATGGAATACTACTCAGCCATAAAAAAGAATGAAATAATGGCATTCACAGCAACCTGGATGGAGTTGGAGGCCATTATTCTAAATGAAGTCATTCAGGAAAGGAAAATCAAACATCATATGTTCTCACAAGTGGAAGCTAAACTATGAGGATTCAAAGGCGTAAGAATGACACAGTGGACTTTGGAGACTCAGGAGAAAGGGTGCGAGGGGGGTGAGGAATAAAAGACTATACATTAAGTACAGTGTACACTGCTCAGGTGATGGGTGCACCAAAATCTCAAAAATCGCCACTAAAGAACTTATCCATGTAACCAAAAACCACCCATATCCCCAAAACTATTGAAATTTTAAAAAAAGAAAAAGAGAAAAAGCTTAATGGTTAAAAGCTTAATTAAAAGTTGATATCCAAGATGTATACACATATATATACACATATGTGACACATATATACATGTATACATGTATTTACAAATATATGTATATATACACATATGCA
>NW_012108742.1:908632-920083 GCF_000951045.1 Mandrillus leucophaeus
AAGTAGCTGGAATTACAGGCGTGCACCACCACACCTGGCTAATTTTTGTATTTTTAGTAGAGATGGGGTTTCACCATGTTAGTCAGGTTGATCTCGAGACTCCTGAACTCAGGTGATCCACCTGCCTTGGCCTCCCAAAGTACTGGGATTACAGATGTGAGCCACCACACCAGGCCCTGATTTCTTTTTTGAATGAAATAATTATTACAACAGGAGCTACTGTTGAGTGTTTAAGGGTGGGGTTTAGACAGTTAAAAAAGTCTTTGTAACAAAGTTCACTATAAAATCATTATGTGACCTAATTCCATGTTATCGCTATCCTTTTGGATAATCAGGACTCAGTGTTAGCTCTGCCGAGAGCTCAGAGATGCATCTAAAGGATAGAGGCTAAAGGCAAAATTTAAAACTACCCATCTAAATACACTTGGTCTCCTTATGCAATCCTATAGTAGAGTTCTATAATTTTATGATTGACTTGGCATCCATTTTTAATCTCCACTGGCACACCAGAATCTTTCTCTCTATCTCTTTCTCTCTGTCTCTGTATCTTGAGATGTAAATTTTGCTGTGATGTTCACAAAGGACTTATTCATTTAGTATACAAACTTAGGGCTATCTAGATGACAATTGCCTAGGGTAATGAAAGAGGTTATCAAGAAATTGGAAATCTAAAATAGGAAAAAAGGAAGTCTTATAAGTCTGTAAGATTACTTCTATCTGCATGTCTAAGGTGTATATGAATTTATGTGTCACATATATATATAATGTTTCACTACCAAAAATATATAAAAGAGTTCTGATTAATTGGCATAGAAAAAACTTAAATAAACTCTGTATCAGAAAAATAGAAACTTTGAGCCCAAATCCTTTTTCAAGTTCATGTGACTTAAGTAAATTCTTAATAAATAAGCTGGTTTGGGCCAGGAGTGGTGGCTAATGCCTGCAATACCAGCACTTTGGGAGGCTGAAGTGGGCAGGTCACCTCAGATCAGGAGTTTGAGACCAGCCTGGCCAACATGGTGAAACCCTGTCTCTACTAAAAATACAAAAACTAGCCAGGCCTGGTGGCATGTGCCTGTAGTTCCAGCTACTCAGGAGGCTGAGGCAGGAGAATCACTTGAACCCAGGAGGTGGAAGTTGCAGTGAACCAAGATCATGACACTGCACTCCAGACTGGGTGGGAGAGGGAGACTCTGTCTCAATAAATAAATAAATAAGCTGGTTTGAAATTATTGGTAAAATAAAATTAGAAATGGCTGCAGAATAGTCCACATATGTTATTGTTCAGATTTATTGGTCAAGAAGTCTAATATTTATCTCTGCTAGACATTATAGGTGTCAGAATTTAGCATGAGGGTTATAAAGCTTGCAGCTCAAGAGAAAATTATCTTTGTGTATTTTTTATAAATGAGAAATTTAATATTGTTGATTTAATAGAAACAGCTAAATCCTGAGTTACTGACAAAAAAAAAATTCACTTAATCTTAAAGTTCTTATTTAAGAAAAAACCTGATATTCACCAGCTATTAAAATGGTTAATAGGGAAATAACTTCAAATGATGACTATCACAATTTTCATAAATAATCTAGGTAAACTATTTTTTAATTAATTAGATAAATGTAATGGAATTAATTCTTGTAAATAAACTTGCCATATAAATTGGAATCTAAAGTCATATTGAATTAAATAACTGACATTCATTAAATATCTGCATTATTTTAAATTTTTTAAATTACATTATAGGAAAACATATTCTTTCAAAAAAAGTGTCCTTATTTAAAGGAAAATTCTTTTTGTCTAATTCAAAAGTTATTTAAAGCTTATTTATGAAAATGGGCAAAAGAAACTAGTAAATAAGAGTGATGTAAAGGCAGTTATAAATATAAAGAGATTTTTTCGTAAGAAAAGTTAAAACGAAAATAATTTTATATGGAAAAGAATATTGTAAATTTTTGCCCTAAAATAAAATGACTGGTTATTTAGAAAAGAGGGATGTTTAGGATAAAACAGGCAAGTCCAAGCACGTTGTAAATGGTTTGTGTAAGTTGTAATAAAGTTTTAAAAAGAGAACTTGTGATTTTAAAAACTGGATCAAGTTGCCTATAATTAAAAGGAAATTATTTATAATGTTTATATAAATTTATGTAAATAAATTTATATGAATTATTTGCAATAGTACTAGAGATTGAACTTGGATATTTAAAATACACTAAGAATTGGTTAGAACAATAAAATTTTCTTAAGGTATTAATTTACTCTTAATAAAATTAGAAGAGATTTTAATTTTGTACTTTTCTTTTTTGAGGCAGAGTTTCACTCAGTCACCCAGGCTGTAGTTCAGTGGCACGATCTCAGCTCACAACAGCCTTGACCCCCCGGGCTTATGTGATTCTCTCACCTCAGCCTCCAGAGTAGCTGGGACTACAGGTATGTGCCACCACACTCAGCTAATTTTTTGTATTTTTAGTAGAGAGGACATTTGCCATGTTGCCGAGGCTAGTCTTCAACTCCTGGATTCAAGTGATCCAGCCAACTTAGCCTCCCAAAGTGCTGGGATTACAGGCATGAGCAACTGTGCCTGGCCTCAATTTTGTTTTTAACCCAAAAGTTCAACTTTTATTGTGTCTCACTGTTTTCAGCTTTCTGTCCCCTTTGAGAAGGCCTGATGTAATACCTCTTTCTTTCAACTTCATCAGCTGTTGTAACTTTTTTCCTCAGGTTCTAACTGCTGTTGTTACCTGATGCTAAAAATGTTTTATATTAAAAGTCTAAAGAAAATGTTTTCTTCCAATATAACATTCTGTGCTTTAGTTTTCAACTTTTCTATAAAGCTAAAAAATTTCACTTATGACCCAGAATACATTCTTCCTACGTCTAACTAATTCAAGTATTATTTTCATTAGTTTTGACTTCCAAGTTATCTAAATGGACTCCTCATAGGGAAAATCAATCGTATTTCAGAAGGACTTTTTTGCCTTTTGGTAACTGACCTAATAAACAGATTTTATGTTTTATCAAAATAATTCCTGTGTAATTGTGATCATGTTTTGCTTTGTTTATGAAAATTGAAATTAAAAATTTTTAAAGTAAGGTTAATTACATATATGTAACTTTTAAAGTCCTTGTGGTGATAAGTTACAGGGCTTTGATTCTTGGATCTAAGAAAGACAAGTTCTGCTGAATCTTAAACATTGACAGTAGTTAAAGCCTCATCTTCTGACCCAGGAGAAGTTGACAGTCAAAATAAACTGTGTTCATGAGACACGGGGACAGAAATTAAAACTATTCAGCCCCTCTAGGCCCAGGGACTATCAGGGAAGAGATGGACACAGGAGATTGTAAGGGCCAAATTTGAGAGATAAATTAGTTCAGAGTCTATCTATAAATTAAGTATTAATTTCAAAGGCACACTGATGCAAGACCAGTATCTGGGCTCCTGTGTCAGGTTAAAAAGGGTTTCTTGGAATATTAACCCATTTTTAAAATTATAAAAGGTTATAAAAAGGTTTATAGCTGGGCACAGTGGCTCACATCTGTAATTCCAGCACTTTGGGAAGGCAGCCAAGGTGGGAGAATCACTTGAGCCCAGGAGTTCAAGACCAGCCTGGGCAATATGACAAAACCCCATCTCTACAAAAAGAATACCAAAAAATTTATCTGGGTGTGGTGGCACATGCCTGTAGTCCCAGCTACTCAGGAGGCTGAGGCAGGAGGATCACTTTAGCCTGGGAGGACAAGGCTGCAGTGAGCCATGATCATGCCACTGTACTCCAACCTGGGCAACAGAGACTCTATCTCAAAATAAAATTTAAAAAAAAAAAAACCTAAAATTAAAAATTAAAAAATTAAAGGTTTATTAAAATTAAATCCTGGGGCCGGGCACAGTGGCTCACCCCTGTAATCCCAGCACTTTGGGAGGCCGAGGCAGGTGGATCACCTGAGGTCAGGAGTTTGAGACCAGCCTGACCAACATGGTGAAACCCCATCTCTACTAAAAATAAAAAATTAGCTGGGCGTGGTGGCAGGCACCTGTAATCCCAACTACTTGGGAGGCTGAGGGAGAAGAATTGCTTGAACCCGGGAGGCGGAGGTTGCAGTGAGCCGAGATTACGCCACTGCACTACAGCCTGGGGGACAAGACTTCAGCTCAAAAAAAAAAAATTAAATCCTATGATCAAGATGCTCACAATTTTATAGATTTGTTTATCAGATTTGAGAGGCAGATTTAATTGGCCTCATGCTGTCTTAATTAGGGCTTATTATTGGGGAAATTAAGTCTCCTCTCTGAAGAATAAAGGTTTTTGCCGTTGTTAAATCTTTGAGGTTTCATTTTGGCTAAATGATAACTTGAAATATCGTTATAGTGATGTGGATTCTATTTTTTAATATTAAGTGTTTTAAACCTTTGACATTTGACAAACGTTGCAAAATCAAATTCAAAATAAGGTTTTTTTTACCTGATTAACCCTTTTAGATATTAGGTCCTCCAACGTCCAAAAGAGACATATTTGACTGTGCGATATATTAAAATCATGTAAGAAGCACTGCCAAATATAAAATAACATTTACCTTTCTTTGAGTTATATTCATTTAAATACTTTATTAGTATGTGTTACAAAATTATATAAAATTTGTATAATTCTGATATGTCTCAGTATATATTATCAGTAATAATTATAATTGTTATGTTAAATTGTTGTATGCCACAGAGATGACCAGATTTCCTTATCAATTGTGTCTTTAACTGTGGCTGTCCTAAAACTTTTGTCATTCACAGACAATTGTTGTCTTATTTCAATCCATTTCAAAAAGCAGTTTATAATCAGCCATGGGATTCTGATGGGTACTCTTAAATGCAGATCTCTGGTACTTTGAAAATTGTGCCACTAAAATAGAAAAGGAAAAAACAAAAACAATTTCCAGGACTCTCATAGAAAGTTAATATATTCATAACAAGTGCTGGCCCAATATTGGGGAAAACAAGAACAGCATGGACTAAATTAACAAAAGACCAAGAGACTATTTTTATAATTTTTTTCTTAAAATGTTGCTGATCCTTTCTTTTTTGTTTTCTAAAGTCAAGAAAACTTTTTACTTTTGAGATATTTATAGCTTTTAGCAATTGGGTAAAGTATACTCTTGTGAGAAGAATCTGGATCATATTTCTTTCTCTCTATCTGATTTCTTTAGAATTCAGAAGCCATTTGTGATTATTCTTAACTTATGGCAATATAGTTATTTGCATAAGTGCAATAAGAATCTGTGTTTTCCGCAACAGATCACAATTGGAGACTAATTATTTTACCAGGGCTTTGACTGCAATGGCATGTTTTCAAATATAAACAGATGGCTTTAAGGAATCAAAGTTGATTTATACAGGCAATAAAAGACCCTTGGGAAAACTGGCCTCATACTTTGTCTACACAGTCCCTATATAGGGTTCCTAGCCTGTAGTAAGTAAAGAATGTCACTTTCTGACAGGCCCAAGCACCCCAAGATCTTGGGACCTTGAGAGAAAAGGAATTTACCCAACTCATACAGGTATTTTCGGGCACAAATAAATCTGTGGCTCAGCTCAAAGCTTTAAAAAATCTAATTTGAGATTTCTGTAAAGTTCCATCAAAGCCAATTTAAAAAGAGCCTATGTGACAAACAATTGTTCTTGCTACACTTTATGCAAATAATCAGGCCAAGTATAAGACTAAAACTTATACTGCAACAAATCGGTTCTACTGTAATTTTGTCTCAATATAGGGATTGGAGAGAGAAAAATCATGATTCAAACTATAGTATGACTTATTAGATTCTAGCCTTGAGTAATTTTTTTGATTTTTATTATTATCTAGAATTCAGACCAAATTCTAAAGTTTTTCCTGGCTCTGAGGCTCCAAAATAATGTTTTTTATTTTTTTTCTATTTTCTTTTATTTTTTTCCTATGTTTTCCCTGATCTCAAATTACTAAAAATTAAGCTACGCTTTTCTTAAAGCCTTGTGAACTGAAGTTGAACAATTTAAACTTCAGAAGAAAATAACAGCAACCTATTTTTATACATAAACCACTTTTATGCCTGCTTATTGATGTATGAACTTCTGAATAATATGGTCTGTATCAGTTTTCCAAGATTGTTCTTCCTTTTTTTTTGTTTGTTTATAGTTGTCTTTCTCTATTCCTGTCCCTATTTTTTCTTCATAAGACATGAGGCTTCCCAACCTGCTAAAAATGAGCTTTCCTAACAATGTGGGACCTATTTGTCTGGGAATAAACTGTCCTAGCCACAAGAGATCAGACAAAACCCAAGACCAGAGACTCATTTTCTTCTAAAATACTGCCTCTGAAAGATTTCTAAAAAGAAGAGGAAGAAAAAATGTAAAAGGAAAATAAAAATTTGGAATTCCAATTTTCTATGCCAAAAGGAAAAAAATGATCTGAAAGCTGAGTCATTGAAGAAGTTGCCTTTCCTTTCATTCTTAAACAGATATCTACAGATAAAAGGTTTAAAAATTTTCCACAGGTAGCTATTCTATGTTCACTTTATCTTAGGTAAAGTGCCTGAACATGAGATGAAAACTTGACTATTCCCCTACCTGCTCCTTTTCTCTTGCAACAGGTAGATTCAGTAATGTGATCACACCTTCCATTTTTACCCAAAAACCTGCTTTACCCCTTTAAATACCGAAGCCCTCAAAATCATCTTTGGAGAAAGACACAGGCCACAGACTGTTTCTCTCATTTCATGTTTTTTCTCCCAGTCATTGTCCTTATCCTTGGCAAAATAAATGTCTGAATTGATTGAGACCTTTCTCAGATACTTTTTGGGTTACATTGTAAAAGTGTTAATCTTTTTAAAAATTTTCCTGAAATACCTGGGTAAAATGAAGTGACATTAAAATCAATTGTTTAGTTGTAACTTCCCAATGTATATTGTGTCAACAGGTAGATTATTACAGTCTTCTCTTTCCTTCCACACATTTATAAACATCAAGCCACAGCCCTTTTCATGGAGCTGGAAGATTTTAGTGAGACATAGTTTACCATTGTACCTCCAGCTCTGTTCACTCTTCTTTCTGGACTTTACCCCATCTGGTTATGCTCTTCCTTTTCTTCCAGATGTTCATTTTAGCTTTCATCTCATCACTTATTTTATACTGCACATGTTATTCCTTGCTTTTCAAAATCAGCTGCCACTGAAAAGAATTGCTCCAAACCTGGCCTGAGACAGAACTTTTTACTTGATGTAATTGACAACTTGTTTCTGGGAAGACAAGACAATTCCTGATAAAATAATTAAGCAATATTCAGATAAAGTTTAATGAAATTAAGACTTATTCTAGGAAAGTCAGGTTAGGTAAGAGTGGATATGAATACAAACAGGAAGTTATTGGTGAAGAGCAGTTCTATGATGACATAAAGCAGAAGCCAAAATACAGTGGGTTGAGAAATTCAAAATAGTAAGGAATTGCAGACCATGAAGGCAGGTGTCTGTTTCAAGAATCTTGGTTGGGAAAGGCAGGAGAAAGGGAAGGTGATAGCCATTTTATAAGGATGATGAACATTTGATCATGTTTATATGTAGAAGGAATGGAGAGTTGTAACTATCTGTTAGATAAAAGCTTTTGCCTCTCATTACATGTAAGATGGCATGTTCTGATTTGGTTTCACTTCTTTAGGTAAGAAATATAAATTTAAGAATGGAGAAAAGCTTATTTTCATTACCTAATATTAGAGAGTATAGTATAGAGCAAGATCTCCTATATTCATTTATCCAGTAAACTATGGATCTTGATAAAAATTAAGATTTCAGGACTTTGTGCCAGACCCACTAACCCAGAATGTCTAAGAGGCCTAGAAATCTGCATAACATGTACTTTATGAGCAAAGAAAGTTGGAAAAAAATGTTGCAGTGATGAAAAGCACAGGCTCTGTAATCAGAAAAATCTTGGTTGCAAGTCTTCTCCATCACTATATGACCTTGTATAAATTATTCTATCTCCTCAGTGGCTGTTGAATGAACAAGATGATATAATACAAGTAAAGTGTTGTTAAATAAATTTTATAGGAGGCCATTGGTTTGGACTAAGTTCCTACACAACACCCAACAAACCAAACCAAAATGGAGTTACTTATGCTGAAGTTTCATGCCACCAAGCTACTAAGAGTTTTACATGACATTCCAAGACATCAAGAGAGAGATAATAGCCAAATACCCAAGCAGAGCTGTTTCAGCCAGCATGATAAGGAACTCCCCTTTGCTTTAACCTTTACAAGAAAAGTAACTTTGAAATGACCAATCACTTTTTGTTTTCTGTTTCTGCTTTCTTCAGTTTATTTCTACCTATAAAACCAGCCTCTTCTCCTCAGCTCGTCGGAACTCTCATCCTATTTTACAGAATAAAATATTGCCCAATTGTAGAATTACAGATAAAAACCAATAAAGATATTTGAGTTTGTTGCAGTTTTGTCTTTTGATAGTCCTGGTAGCCATAAAAAGGGACCTTAAGAAGATAGTTGGCAACTCACAAGACCCCTTGAGAGATGCAGGAAAGACACTGTTGACCCCTTTTGAGGTCCCCTGTCTTCCTCACGGAGTCCTTAAGGCTGTAAGTTCCTGTCAGGTTGGACTCTGCTCGTTTTGGATTCAGCTCCCTGATATTATTGGCTTTTGAATCCAGGGTTAGTTTGTCCTGTAAGAGAGCATTTGACCTTGGGGTAACAAGTATTAGTTTGTGCTCTAAGAGGGAACTTGACTTTTGGGCTTGTGGTGGCCAATGAGATACTGGCAATAGCTACAGTGTTTTTTGGTTTGTTGTTGCTGCTGTTGTTGCTGCTGCTGCTGTTGTTGTTGTTGTTGTTGTTGTTGTTGTTTGAGAAAGGGTCTTACTCTGTCACTCAGGTTGGAGTGCAGAGGTGCAATCTGGGCTCATTGCAACCTCTGCTTCCCAGACTCAAGGGATTCTCCAGCCTCAGCCTCCCGAGTAGCTGGTACTACAAGGGTGAGAAACCACACTCGGCCAATTTTTGTATTTTTTGTAGAAACAGGGTTTCGTTATGTTGCCTAAATTGGTCTCAAACTCCCGGGCTCAAGTCATCTGCCTGCCTCAGCCTCTGAAAGTGCTGTGATTACAGGCTTGAGCCACCTCACCCAGTCAAGAGCTACAGTTTTTAAAATGATAGCAGTGGCAGTATGTGGTTATTACTGCAGGGGATGAACTGTGAGCTTTCAGAATCACAGGTATTTGGGTTCTATCCTCTTCATTTCTACTTCTTGGGCATTTAGGTAAGAAAGGCCTCAGATGTCTGACCGAGTCAGACAGAAACTGTAAAGCCATTGGCTAAGTTGGTCAAGGGGATGTTAGAGCCAAAGCCAAGGCTTGTCTAGTGGGCACTGGTAAGGCAGTAAAGAGCTTCCAGAGTGTTGCCACTGAAAAAAATAATAATAATGTTTCTGTGAAAGGATAAGCTGTTCACAGAATGGGCTAGTTGATATTAACCCCTTAATCTCAAGAAAATGTTGTGTAACAAGGTACACCGTGAAAGCATTATACAACCCAACCCTATGGCATGTCCCTCTTAGGCTTTTATTTCAGCTCTGAAAGATCCAAGATTCAATGCAAAAAAAATGAATCATTAATTTCTAAACTAAGTACTCTGTCTATGCCTGCATTTTACATGCACAAATATTAGCTCCCATAAGCCACATATACTTACAAAAATGGCGAAATCTTACTAGATATAATTTAGAATTATTATGGCCATTAAACAATACTACACAGTAAGATGTACATTTAAAAAATGGAGGCTCCTGACTGGGCATGGTAGTTCACACCTCTAATTTCAATGATTTTGGAGGCCAAAGCAAGAGGATCACTTGAGGCCAGGAGTTTAAGACCAGACTGGGCAACATAGCAAGACCCCTTCTCTACAAAAAATTATCTCTACTTGGGAGATTGAGGCAGAAGTTCAGTTGAGCCCAGGAGTTCAAGGTTACAGTGAGCTGTGATGCCACTGCCCTCCAGCCTGGGTGACAGAGTAACACCCTATCTCAAAAAAATACAAGAAAATAAAATAAAATGAGGGCTCCTGGATTAGGCCCACCCAGAGATGCCCATTAATGTGCAGAAGCTTCTAAAATATTTCAAAAATGTTCTTATTGTCTCTTTCAAAAGACTACAAAACACAAATGAAAAGCTTAAGTGACTAATTGATAAGAAAAACTGAGGCCAGTCATAGTGGCTCATGCCTGTAATCCCAGAATATTGAGAGGTTGAGATGGGTGGATTACTTGAGTCCAGGAGTTTTAGACCAGCCTGGGCAACATGGCAAAACCCCATCTCTAACAAAAACAACAACAAAAATACAAAATATAGCCAGGCATGGTGGTGTGCGCCTGTAGTCCCAACTACTCAGGAGACTGGTGGGAGGATTGCTTGAGCCCAGGAGGAGGCTGCAGTGAGCCAAGATCAAGTCACCACACTCCACTCCAGCCTGGGAGATAGAGTGAGACCCTGTCTCAGAAGAAAAAAAAAAAAAAAAATAGGCTGAGAGCATTGGCTCAACCGCCTGTAATCCCAGCGTTTTGGGAGGCCAAGGCGGGTGGATACTTGAGGTCAGATGTTCGAGACCAGCCTGGCAAACATGGTGGAAGCCCATCTCTACCAAAAATACAAAAATAATTAGCCAGGTATGGTGGCACATGCCTGCAATCCCAACTACTCAGGAGTCTGAGGAAGGAGAATCACTTAAACCTGGGAGGCAGAGGTCACAGTGAGTCGAGAGTGTGCCACTGCACTTTTATCCCATTTACATCCACCTAATTTATTCATTTTTTTCTTCTTTAAACTCTCTGTAGAGACTGTCAAAACTTACCAATGCCACTTATATTGCAAGTCTTCATGGAGGGGTATTGGGGAAAGTTTTTATTTTTTATTTTTTATTTTTTTATTACACTTTAAGTTCTAGAGTACATGGGCACAAGGTGGTTTGTTACATAGGTATACATGTGTCATGCTGGTTTACTGCACCCCTCAACTCATCACTTACATTAGGTATTTCTCCAATGCCAACCCTCCCCCAGCCCACCACTCCCTGACAGGCCCCAGTGTGTGATGTTCCTTATCCTGTGTCCAAGTGTTCTCATTGTTCAATTCCAATCTATGAGTGAGAACATGCAGTTTGGTTTTCTGTCCTTGTGATAGTCTGCTCAGAATGATGGTTTCCAGTTTCATCCATGTCCCTGCAAAGGACATGAACTCATCCTTTTATATGGCTGCATAGTATTTCATGGTGTATAGGTGCCACATTTTCTGATCCAGTCTATCATTGATGGACATTTGGGTTGGATCCAAGTCTTTGCAATTGTGAATAGTGCTGCAATAAACATATGTGTGCATGTGTCTTTATAGTAGCATGATTTACAATCCTTTGGGTATATACCCAGCAATGGGAACACTG
>NW_012108742.1:924548-938685 GCF_000951045.1 Mandrillus leucophaeus
CTAGGTTTTCTTCTAGGGTTTTTATGGTTTTAGGTCTAACATTTAAGTCTTTAATCCATCTTGAATTAATTTTTGTATAAGGTGTAAGGAAGGGATCCAGTTTCAGCTTTCTACATCTTGTTAGCCAGTTTTCCCAGCACTACTTATTAAATAGGGAATCCTTTCCCCATTTCTTGTTTTTGTCAGGTTTGTCAAAGACCAGATGGTTGTAGATGTGCGGTGTTATTTCTGAGGCTTCTGTTCTGTTCCATTGGTCTATGTATCTGTTTTGGTACCAGTACCATGCTGTTTTGGTTACTGTAGTCTTGTAGTATAGTTTGAAGTCAGGTAGCATGATGACTCCAGCTTTGTTCTTTTGGTTTAGGATTGTCTTGGCAATGTGGGCTCTCTTTTGGTTCCATATGAACTTTAAAGTAGTTTTTTCCAATTCTGTGAAGAAAGTCATGTGTAGCTTCATGGGGATAGCATTGAATCTATAAATTACCTTGGGCAGTATGGTCATTTTCACGATATTGATTCTTCCTGTCCATGAGCATGGAATGTTCTTCCATTTGTTTGTGTTCTCTTTTATTTAGCTGAGCAGTGGTTTGTAGTTCTCCTTGAAGAGGTTCTTCACATCCCTCGTAAGTTAGATTCCTAGATATTTTCTTCTATTTGTAGCAATTGTGAATGGGAATTCACTCATGATTTGGCTCTCTGTTTGTCTGTTATTGGTGTATAGGAATGCTTGTGATTTTTGCACACTGATTTTGTATCCTGAGACTTTGCTGACGTTGCTTATCAGCTTAAGGAGATTTTGGGATGAGATGATGGGGTTTTCTAAACATACAATCATGTCATCTGCAAACAGGGACAATTTGACTTCCTCTTTTCCTGATTGAATATCCTTTATTTCTTTCTTGCCTGATTGCCCTGGCCAGAAGTTCCAACACTATGTTGAATAGTAGTGGTGAGAGAGGCCATCCCTATCTTGTGCCAGTTTTCAAAGGCAATGCTTCCAGTTTTTGCCCATTCAATATGATATTGGCTGTGGGTTTGTCATAAATAGCCCTTATTATTTTGAGTTACGTTCCATCAATACCTAGTTTATTGACAGTTTTTAGCATGAAGGGCTGTTGAATTTTGTCAAAGGCCTTTTCTGCATCTATTGAGATAATCATGTGGTTTTTCTCGTTGGTTCTGTTTACCTGATGGATTACGTTTATTGATTTGTATATGTTGAACCAGCCTTGCATCCCAGGGATGAAGCCGAATTGATTGCAGTGGATAAGCTTTCTGATGTGCTGCTGGATAGGGCTTGCTGGTATTTTATTGAGGATTTTCACATCAATATTCATCAGGGATATTTGTCGAAAATTCCCTTTTTTTGCTGTGTCTCTGCCAGGCCTTGGTATGATGGTGGTCTCACAAAATGAGTTACGGAGGATTCCCCCTTTTTCTATTGATGGGTTAGTTTCACAAGGAATGGTACCATCTCCTCTTTGTACCTCTGGTAGAATTTGGCTGTGAATCCGTCTGGTCCTGGACTTTTTTTGGTTGGTAGGCTATTAATTACTGCCTCAATTTCAGAGCCTGTTATTTGTCTATTCAGAGATTCAACTTCGTCCTCGTTTAGTCTTGAAAGGGTGTTTATGTGTCCAGGAATGTATCCATTTCTTCTAGATTTTCTAGTTTATTTGAATAGAGGTGTTTATAGTATTCTCTGATGGTAGTTTGTATTTCTGTGGGATCAATAGTGATAACCCCTTTATCATTTTTTATTGCAACTATTTGATTCTTCTCTTCTCTTCTTTATTAGTCTTGCTAGTGGTCTATCAAATTTGTTGATCTTTTCAAAAAACCAGCTCCTGGATTCATTGATTTTTTGAAGGATTTTTTGTGTCTGTATCTCCTTCAGTTCTACTCTGACCTTAGTTATTTCTTTCCTTCTGCTATCTTTTGAATTTGTTTGCTCTTGCTTCTCTAGTTCTTTTAATTGTGATATTAGGGTGTCAATTTTAGATCTTTCCTGCTTTCTCTTGTGGACATTTAGTGCTATAAATTTCCCTCTACACATTGCTTTAAATGTGTCCCAGAGAGTCCGGTAGGTTGTGCCTTTGTTCTCATTGGTTTCAAAGAATATCTTTATTTCTGCCTTAATTTTCTTATTTACCCAGCAGTCATTCAGAAGCAGGTTGTTCAGTTTGCATGTAGCCGTGCGATTTTGAGTGAGTTTCTTAATTCTGAGCTCAATTTGATTGCATTGTGGTATGAGAGACAGTTCTGAATTCTGTTCTTTTACATTTGCTGAGGAGTCCTTTACTTCCACTTATGTGGTCAATTTTAGAATAAGTGCAGTGTGGTGCTGAGAAGAATGTGTATTCTGTTGATTTGGGGTGGAGAGTTCTGTAGATATCTATTAGGTCTGCTTGGCACAGAGCTAAGTTCAAGTCCTGGATATCCTTGCTAACCTTCTGTCTCATTGATCTGTCTAATCTTGACATCGGGGTGTTAAAATCTCCCATTATTATTGTGTGGGAGTCTAAGTCTTTGTATGTCTCTAACGACTTGCTTTATGAATCTGGGTTCTCCTGTATTGGGTGCACATATTTTTTTTGGATAGTTAGCTCTTCTTGTTGAATTGTTCCCTTTATCATTATGTAATGCCCTCTTTATCTCTTTTGATCTTTGTTGGTGTAAAGTCTGTTTCATCAGAGACTAGGATGGCAACCCTTGCTTTTTTGTGCTTTCCATTTGCTTGGTAGATTTTCCTCATCCCTTTATTTTGAACCCATGTTTGTCTCTGCACATAAGATGGGTCTCCTGAATACAGCACACTGATGGGTCTTGACTCTTTATCCAATTTGCCAGTCTGTGCCTTTTAATTGGTGCATTTACCCCATTTACATTTAAGGTTAATATTGTTATATGTGAATTTGAGCATGTCATTATGATGTTAGCTGTTTATTTTGCCTATTAATTGATGTGGTTTCTTCATAGCATCTATGGTCTTTACCATTTGGCATGTTTTTGCAGTGGCTGGTACCAGTTGTTCCTTTGTATGTTTAGTGCTTCCTTCAGGAGCTCATGTAAGGCAGGCTTGTTGGTGACAAAAATCTCTCAGCATTTGCTTGTCTGTAAATAATTTTATTTCTCCTTCCCTTACGAAGCTTAGTTTGACTGCATATGAAATTCTGGGTTGAAAATTCTTTTCTTTAAAAATGTTGAATACTGGCCCCCACTCTCTTCTGGCTTGTAGGGTTTCTGCCGAGAGATCCGTTGTTAGTCTGATGGGCTTCTGTTTGTGGGTAACTCGACCTTTCTCTCTGGCTGCCCTTAACATTTTTTCCTTTGTTTCAACCTTGGTGAAGCTGACAATTATGTGTCTTGTAGTTGCTCTTTTTGAGGGGTATCTTTGTGGTCTTCTGCGTATTTCCTGATTTTGAATGTTGGCCTGCCTTGCTAGGTTGGGGAAGTTCTGGATAATATCCTGAAGAGTGTTTTCCAACTTGGTTCCATTCTCCCCATCACTTTTAGATACACCAATGAAACATAGATTTGGTTTTTTCACATAGTCCCATATTTCTTGGAGGCTTTGTTCATTTCTTTTTACTCTTTTTTCTCTAAACTTGTCTTCTCACTTTATTTCATTAATTTGACCTTCAATCACAGATAACCTTTTTTCCACTTGATTGAACTGGCTATTGAAGCTTGTGCATACGTCACAAAGTTCTCGTGCCATGGTTTTCAGCACCATCAGGTAATTTAAGGTCGTCACTACACTGTTTATTCTAGTTAGCCATTCGTCTAACCTTCTTTCAAGGTTTCTGGTTTCCTTGCAATGGTTAGAACATGCTCCTTTAGCTTGGAGAAGTTTGTTATTACCGACCTTCTGAAGCCTCGGTCAACTCATCAAAGTCATTCTCCATCCAGCTTTGTTCCATTGTTGGCGAGAGCTGTGATCCTTTGGAGGAGAAGAGGCACTCTGGTTTTTAGAATGTTCAGCTTTTCTGCTCTGGTTTCTCCCCATCTTTGTGGTTTTATCTACCTTTGGTCTTTGATGTTGGTGACCTACAGATGACGTTTTGGTGTAGATGTCCTTTTTGTTGATGTTGATGCTATTCCTTTCTGTTTGTTAGTTTTTCTTCTAACAGTCAGGTGCCTCAGCTGCAAGTCTGTTGGAGTTTGCTGGAGGTCCACTCCAGACCCTGTTGTCTGGGTATCACCAGCAGAGGCTGCTGAACAGCAAATATTGAAGAACAGCAAATATTGCTGCCTGATCCTTCCTCTGGAAGCTTCGTCTCAGAGGGTCACCACCTGTATGAGGTGTCTGTCGGCCCTTACTGGTAAGTGTTTACCAGTTAGGCTACACCGGGGTCAGGGACTCACTTGAGGAGGCAGTCTGTCTGTTCTTAAAGCTCAAACACCATGCTGGGAGAACCACTGCTCTCTTCAGAGCTGTCAGACAGGGACGTTTAAGTCTGCAGAAGTGTCTGTTACCTTTTGTTCAGTTATGCTCTGCCCACAGAGGTGGAGTCTATAGAGGCAGTAGGCCTTGCTGAGCTGCGGTGGGCTCCATCTAGTTCAAGCTTCCCGGCCACTTTGTTTACCTACTCAAGCCTCAGCAATGGCAGACACACCTCCCTCTGTCAGGCTGCAGCCTCGCAGGTTGATCTCAGACTGTTGCACTAGCAGTGAGCAAGGCTCCATGGGCATGGGACCCACTGAACCAGGCACAGGAAAGAATCTCCTGGTCTACTAGTTGCTAAGACCATGGGAAAAGTGCAGTATTTGTGCAGGAGTGTCCCATTTTTCCAGGTACAGTCTGTCATGGCTTCCCTTGGCTAGGAAATGGAAATCCCCCAACCCCTTGCACTTCCCAGGTAGGTGATGCCCCACCCTGCTTTGGCTCACCCTCCGTGGGTTATATCCACTATCCAACCAGTCCCAATGAGATGAACCAGGTACCTCAGTTGGAAATGCTGAAATCACCCAGCTTCTTCGTCGATCTTGCTGGGAGCTGTAGACCACAGCTATTCCTATTTGGCCATCTTGGAATGGTGACCAAAAGTTTTTAATTAGCAATTAACTGCACCTCAGATAAACCTCACTAGTTACAGTGCAAAGCTAATGACTCATTCATAATAACGATGCTTGATTTGCTCCTTAAAACTAGCCAAGGACAGGATTTGTAGCTTTATGATCTCATATATCTAGGAGATAACAAGCTCATTTGATATTAAATCTAGGTTTTCAAATGCATGCTTATAATATAAATGTTGACAATTTTGAAGACATTTATGTTATTATTTTATCAACATTTTTAAAAACTAGCTTTACTTACTGAAGGTTATCTCAGATCACAAGAACTAAAAGCCATTTGAATTAATTTTTATTTTTGTGAGGGAATATTTTATATTAGCACTTTTTTCACTTTAAGCCAAACAGAACTCTGTAAATTTTGGCAATATCATCTGAGGTAGAAAAATATCACACAAATACAACATACATACACATACAGACATACATAAAAATACAGGCAGAAGCAGATCATATAGCCTTCATTAAAACTTTTCATTTTCCCAGTTTCCAAATGGTTTATCTTCCCCTTTCAGACTATAAGTCTTTTAATTATCTGTTCCATTGCCCTAAGCAATTGCTAGCCCAACAACCCAAACTTTTTACTTCCAAAGGGATGACTCTTAGGTGAAACAAGGTAGGAAATTTACATCTTAAAGGCATGGAACTTAAACACCATTATATGTTGGCACAAAGATCTAAGTAGGAAACCTTGTTAAGACAAAATTGTCAAAGGTGAGGCTTGTTATATAAATTTAAGCCAACGCCTTTTCCATTGTAAGAGTGTCTAGAGACATTCTTTCTCTTCCTGGTGCACAGAGGGACACACTCCTACAAAGGCAGATTTCTTTTATAGTTGAAAGTTTCTTACAAAGAATTTCAAAGTAGCTAGCTAAATTCCCATAAAGGTGTATTTTGGAGACTGGTTTAGTTTGATAGGTGGTCTTTAAACTTAGCTTTGTTTCTTAACTAGATAACTGACTCCAGGGCCAAGGATGCATTCCCTATGCCTGGAGTTAGCATGGATAACTCTGAAAAAGAAGCAAATTCACTTAATTTATCCTTTATAAATACTTTATCCAGTTTTCTTTTTGACTTCATGGTGGGAGAGTAACCAGGAGAAAAAGTTGGCAGATTTAATTTTTTTCTTTTCTTTTTTTTTTGTTTTTTGAGATGGAGTTTCACTCTATCACCCAGCTGGAGTGCAGTGGCATGATCTCGGCTCCCTGAAGCCTCTACCTCCTGGGTTCAAGTGATTCTCCTGCCTCAGCCTCCTGAGTAGCTGAGACTATGGGAGTGTGCCACCATGCCTGCCTGATTTTTGTTTTTTTGTTTTTTTGTTTTTTTAAGTAGAGATGGAGTTTCACCATGTTGGCCAGGCTGGTCTCAAACTTTTGACCTCAAGTGATCCACCCCCCTCAGCCTTCCAAAGTGCTGGGATTACAGGAGTGAGCCACCACACCCAGCAAAAGAGAGTAATTTTTGTCATAAAGTAGAGTAGTTGTTTCAAGATGAAAAATAAGAAAATATGGGGAAAATGTGAATGGATGAGAAAGTTGTAAAACATTTGTGAAAAATGAATCTTGTGAAAGAAGTTTTATGTGCGATCAACCTGGCTAGGATTAGAAAAAAAGTTCTAAGTTTTTTCTAAAATATGAGAATTAATATCAAAGTACACTGATGCAAAACTAGAATTTGGTTCTGTATGTTAAAAGAAGGTTTTCTTGGCATATTGATCTTGTCTTAATAGAAAATAGTGAAAGGTTTTTCTTTACCTTTTAGGTAACTGGCTAGGAAAAAAAGACACTGTGTTTTATCAAGATAATTTGTTGTGCTTTGTGCTTTTATCAGTTCTTTGATATTTGTTTAAAAAGTGAGTCTTCTCGATATTAAAAGAATGAAGGTTTTGCTCACAACTCTGTAACTATTACTGGTAGAAGGTACCTGAGTTACTGGTGGTAAATCCATATGAGTCTGCAGCAACCTCAATTCTTGCCTCCTTAGAAGAAAGAATTCGACTGAAGGACATAAGGCAAAAAGAGAGAGCAAGGTGTGGACGTTTCATTTTAAAAAGCTTTAGAACAGGAAAGAAAGGAAAGTACACTTGGAAGAGACCCAAGAGGGCAACCTGAAGGACAAGTGCCCTGTTTAACTGTGATCCTAGGACTTTACAGGCTGTCTCCTTTCCCATGACTCTTCCCTTAGGGTGGGCTGCCCTCATACACAGTGCCCCCTTTAGCCTTGGAAAGTGAGCACATGCAGTGTGCTTATTAAGTTTTACACATGCCCATCTTAGGCTTTCTTCCCTTTTCTGGTGGCTTACCCCTGAAAGGTCATAATCCACCATTTGTCTTTTAATGTGCATGCCCAGGAAGTTGCTTCTCTGTGGCACCTGCATGCAATTAACACTTCAGTGCCACAGGTGTAAACCATCAGAAAATGGCCTCTCCCTGGCGCCAGCTGCCAATTTATCACTTTTAGACAGACAACGTGATAATTGTCAAACCATTACCCAAAATTCCTAGTGAGTGGGAAAGCCCTCTTCTGCCCCACACATGTCTGCCTAACTACCTGTAACATAAACTTCTATATTTGCCATAAAAATCTGATAGTGTCACTCTGATTAAATACACAACTATAATAAGTGTTTTTAAACTTTTAACATTTTGGACAAACTTCCCAAAATTATATCCTAAATTAAGTCTTTTTTCACCTGAAATTAACTTTAGGACTTTCCAGTTCAGCCCCTGGAAAACACTGAACATTTACAATTTTAAAAGAGAATGTTAATCAGTCTTGTTTGATATGTTATATGACAAGTATTGTCAAAAAAAAAAAAAAAAGTGATGCACCTGTAGTTCTAGATACTCAGAAGTCTGAGGCAGAAGGATCACTTGAGCCCAGAAGTTCAAAGCTGCCGTGAGCTATTCACAATAGCAAAGACTTGGAACCAACCAAATGTCCATCAATGATAGACTGGATTAAGAAAATGTGGCACATACACACCGTGGAATACTGTGCAGCCATAAAGAAGGATGAGTTCATGTCCTTTGCAGGGACATGAATGAAGCTGGAAACCATCATTCTCAGCAAACTATCACAAGGACAGAAAACCAAACACCACTTGTTCTCACTCATAGGTGGAAACTGAACAATGAGATAACTTGGACACAGGAAGGGGAACATCACACACCAGGGCCTGTTGTGTGCTGGGGGGACTTGGGGAGGGATAGCACTAGGAGAAATGCCTAATGTAATATAAATGATAAGTTGATGGGTGCAGCAAACCAACATGGCACATGTACACCTATATATCAAACCTGTACGTTGTATGCATGTACCCTAAAACTTAAAGTATAATAAAAAATAAAATAAAATAAAAAGAATAATTATGAATTTTTCTGAGTTTTTATTTGAAATTTTGCTGGTTCTTTAGTTTTCCAGGAAACATTTTTCCTTTTAAGCTATCTATAGATCACAGCTATATGGTAAAGTATAAGTATACTCTTGTGAATAAAATTGAAATATTTACTTTTTCTCTCAACATAATCCCTCCAGAATTCGGAAACTACTCATGAATGTTCTTATTTTTATGGCAACATAGTTATTTGCATAAGTTCAAAAAGAATTCGTTATCTTTACAACAGGATACAACTGGAAATATGGGTTTGGCTTCCTATCCTTGAGAGGCTTTTGCAAGTTCTATCTGAAATTTCTTATCCAAAGTTCCAGCAAAGCAAACTTTAAAAAAGCCTATGTGGTCAATCACTATTCCTGCTGTACTTAAGTAAATTATCAGGCCAAGTTTGATGAAGCTCAAACAAATTTGTTTTACTTTGATTATCTTTGGTAGAAATGGAGGTAACTGCTGAGACAAAATTTATGTTTCAGAAAAAAAACTAGCCTGACCAAATTGGAGAAACCTCATCTCTACTAAAAATAAAAAATTAGCCAGGTGTGGTGGTGCATGCCTGTAGTCCCAGCTACTCAGGAGGCTGAGGCAGGAGAATTGCTTGAACCCAGAAGGCAGAGGATGCAGTGAGACAAGATGTGCTATTTCACTCCAGCCTGGGAAACAAAAGCAAAACTGTGTCTCAAAAAAAAAAAAAAGGAAAAAGAAAAACAATACTGTACCTTTTATTAGACTGTAGACCTGTTCATTGTTTCTGAGTTTTTATCATCTACCTGTACACTAAACTGGATCCTAAACTTTTCTAGTTTCCTTTAATATTTGGCTACAACTATTAAGTTTTCCTTGCTGGGCCTAGCTTTTTCTCTTGGCAGAATAATGCTATAGTCGAAATTTTACAATCAGTAGCCTCTGTGGGTAACTCGACAAAAATGTTGGATTTGTCATGCCAAATGAACTTAGGGAATATTAGGTAACAGAATTGCAACCTACTAGCTGAACAGAGAGGAAACTGTGCAATTGCTAACATTTCTTGCTGCATATGAATAAATAGAACAAACAGGCTACTTGGCTAAAATAGGTAGATTTTCTATCTGGTTCATTCTTTGATCTATTTGATTTCAGTTAGCTTGATTCATGTGGACCCTGACTAAGGGGCATACTCTAAACTCTTTGTATTATCCTCCTTATAGTCATATAGTACTATCCCTGATGCATTATATCCTCTCTAAAAGTCTTACACATCTACGTGCAACCATCTGTTTATTAATACTAAATGGTCTCTTTCCAGCTGGAATAATGAAAACTCCAAAAAAGTGCACAATAATAAGGGCACCATAACCTATGAATGATGTGCTAGGACTGAAAACCCAAAATGATTGTGACTAAGAGTATCACTAGTACCTTAAGTTTTTGTCACACTCTCACCTCAGTGACTAAAAGGGGGAACTATTAAATAAAAGTTATAGGAGGCCATTGGATTGGACTGAGCTCCTACACTATGCCCAGTAGACCAAACCAAAATGGGGTTACTTATGCTTAAGTTCCATGCCACAAAGCCACTTAGATCTTTATCTGACCTTTGAAGAAATCAGAAGAGTGAGAGATAATAGTCAAATCTCCAAACAGGCCCATTTTATCCAGCATATTAAGGAAGTCTCCTTTGCTTTAACCTTTACAGGAAAAGTAACTTTGAAATGACCAGTCCACTTTTTGTTTTCTGTTCCTGCTTTTCTCCATTCTTTCCTGTCTATAAGACCAATCTCTTCTGCTAGGCTATCAGAATACTCATGCTAATTTATAAAATAAGGTGTTTTCCAATTCTAGAATCACAAATAAAACAAATTAAGATCTTTAAATTTGTTATAATTTTGTCTTTTGGCAGTGTCTATACATACAAATGCTCAAATTATATTTAGTGTGTTTTTTTAAAAAAAGAAGACTTGTTCTAGAAAACTCTACTATCCACATCCAATTGACTCCCAGTGAAAAGTCTAGTGCCCTCAAATCAGACTTTTTAAATATAGCTAGCCTAGTAATTTCATAATCATTCTCTGTTACTATCAAATGGTCCTAATAGGAGTGAATATTTGAATGGTTCCGTATTAGTCAATTGTCACATTGTTATAAAGTGAGCCTCTAGATTTTTAGAGCATCCATTTGTTTTCTGAACATCAACACTTCTCAGAAGAAAAATCTGAGAAAACATAGTAAAACACAGACAAAAACTCAATACAGAATCACCATACTGAGAGAGAAACACTGCTCACTCTTGGATGATGTATTAGTTAGGGTTCTCCAGAGGTCCAGAACTAATAGGATACATGTATTTATGAAAGGGAGTTTATTCAGGATAAAAGGCTCACAGTTCTACAAGCTTAAGAAGCATGACTGGGAGTCCTCAGGAAACTTGCAATCATGGCAGAAGGGGAAGGGGAGGCAAGTACATCTTATCATCGTAGAGCAGGAAAGAGAGCAAAAGGAGAAGCACCACACACTTTTAAACCAGCAGACCTCATGAGAATTCACTCACTGTTATGAGAACAGCAAGGGAGAAATCCACCCCCATGATTCTATCACCCTTCACCAGGCCACTCCTACAATTTGACATGAGACTTGGGCAGGGACCCAAATTCAAACCCTATCATTTTACCCCAGACCTTCCTGAATCTCATGTCTTTCTCACATTGCAAAATACAATTATCCTTTCTCAATAGGCCCCTAGTCTTAACTCATGTCAGCATTAACTCACAAGTTCACAGTCCAAAGTCTCATCTGAGACAAAGTAAGTCCCTTCTGCCTATAAAGCTGTAAAATCAAAACAAGTTAATTACTTGGGGGTACAGGAACTGGGTAAATGTTCCTGTTCCAAATGGGAGAAATTGGCCAAAACAAAGGGGTTACAGGCCCCATGAAAGTCCAAAATCCTGCAGGCCAATCATTTAATCTTAAAGTTCCAAAATGATCTCCTCTGACTCCATGTCTCACCTCCAGGGCATGCTGATGCAAGTGGTGGGCTCCCACAGCCTTAGGTAGCTCTGATCCTGTGGCTCTACAGGGTACAGTACCCCCAGCTGCTTTCACAGGCTGGGGTTGAGTGCTTGCAGCTTTTCCAGGCACATGGTGCAAGCTGTCAATGGATCTAACATCCTGGGGTCTGAAGGACAGTGCCCTCTTCTCACAGCTCCACTAGGCAGTGCCCCAGTGGTGACTCTGTGTGGAGGCTCTAACCCCATATTTCCCCTCCACACTGCCCTAGTAGAGGTCCTCCCTGAGGGCCCCACCCCTGCAGCAGACTTCTGCCTCGACATCCAGGTGTTTCCATAAAACCTCTAAAATCTAGGTGGTGGCTTCCAAACCTCAACTCTTGCCTTCTGCACAACCACAGGCCCAACACCATGTAGAAGCCACCAAAGCTTGAGGCTAGCACCTTCTGAAGCAATGGCCTGAGATGTACATTGACCTCTTTTCACCACAGCTGGAGCAGAAGCAGCTGACATGCAGGATGCCATTTCCTGTGGCTGCATAGAGCTACTGGACCATGGGCCTGGCCCACAAAACCATTTTTTCCTACTAGCCTCAGGGTTTATGATAGGAGAGGCTGCCACTAAAGTTCTCCAGCATGTCCTGGAGACATTTTCCTCATTGTCTTCGTTATTAACATTGGCTTCTTTTAACTTATGCAAATTTCTGCAGCCAGCTTAAATTTCTCCCCAGAAAATGGATTTTTCTTTTCTACCACATGGTCAGGCTGCAAATTTTCCAAATTTTTATGCTCTGCTTCCCTTTAAATATAAGTTCCAGTTTCAGAAATTCTCTTTGATTATGCATATGGGCATACACTTTTAGAAACAGCCAGGTCTCATCTTGAAAGCTGTGATGTTCAGAAACTTCTTCTGCCAGATACCCTGAATCATCTATCTTAAGTATAAAGTTCCACAGTCTCTAGGGCAGGGGCAAAATGCCACCAGCTTCTTTGCTAAAGCATAGCAAGAGTAAACTCCAGTTCTGAGTAAGTTCCTCATCTCCATCTGAGACTACCTCAGTCTGAACTTTGTTGTATGGACACTGTCAGGATTGTACATACAGGAATGTATGAATCACTGTCAGGATTTTGGTCAAAACCATGCAACAAGTCCCTAAGAAGTCCCAAACTTTTCCTCATCTTCCTGCTTTCTTCTGAGTTGTCCATACTGTTCCAACCTCTGCTCGTTACTCAATCCCAAAGTTGCTTTCACATGTTCAGGTATCTCTATAGCAATGTCCCACTTTCCTGGTACCAATTTTCCATATTAGTTAGTTTTCACACTGTTATAAAGAACTGCCTGAAACTGGGTGATTTATGAAGAAAATAGGTTTAACTGACTCACACTTCCAGAGGCTTAACAGGAAGCATGACTGCAAGGCCTTGGGAAAAGTACAATCATGGCAGGTGAAGGGGAAGCAAGCATGTCTTACCATGGCAGAGCAGAAGAGTGAAGGGGAAGTGCCAAACACTTTTAAACCATCAAATCTCATAAGAATTTACTCACTATTAAGAGAACAGCAAGAGGGAAATCCTCCCCCATGATCCAATCACCTCCTATCAGGCTGCTCCTCCAATTCAACATGAGATTTGGGCAGGGACACAAATCCAAACCTTATCTGGGCCTCTAAGGAGCCTTTTGCCCTGGCAACAAGATTGATATAAAACTTTAATGTTGCAGCTGGGTGCAATAGTTCATGCCTGTAATCCCAGCACTTCGGGAGGCTGAGGTGAGTAGATCACTTGAGGTCAGGAGTTTAAGACCAGCCTGGCCAACATGGTGAAACGCCATCTCTACTAAAAATACAAAAAGTAGCTGGGCATGGTGGTCCACAACTGTAGTCCAAGCTACCTGAGAGTCTGAGGCATGAGAATCACTTGAACCCAAGAAGTGACTTGGGTCTACAAATTCAACAATCTATAAATTCAACACAATCCCCATCAAAATACCACCATCATTTTTCACAGTTAGAAAAAACAATTCTAAAATTCTTATGGAACCAAAAAGGAGCTTGCATAGCCAAAGCAAGACTAAGCAAAAAGAACAAATCTAGAGACATCACACTACCTGATTTCAAACTATACTATAAGGCCATCATCACCAAAATGGCATGGTACTGGGATAAAAATAGGCACATAGGCCAATGGAACAGAATAGAGAACCCAGAAATAAACCCAAATACTTAAAGCCAATTGATCTTTGACAAAGCAAATAAAAACAAAGTGGTAAAAGACACCTATTTCAACAAACAGTGCTGGGATAATTGGCTAGCCACATGTGGGAGAATTAAACTGCATTCTCATCTCTTACTTTATGCAAAAATCACTTCAAGATAGATTAAGGACTTAAACCTAAGATCTGAAACTATAAAAATTATAGAAGCTAACACTGGAAAAACCCTTCTAGACATTGGCTTAGGCAAGGATTTCCTGACCAAAAACCCAAAACCAATCACAATAAAAACAAAGATAAATAGCTGGGACCTAATTAAACTAAAGAGCTTTTGCATGGCAGAAAAAAACAGCAGAGTAAACAGACAACCCACAGAGTGGGAGAAAAACTTCACAATCTATACATCTGGCAACGGACTAATATCCAGAATCTAAAATGAACTCAAACAAATCAGTAAGAAAAAAAAAAAAAA
>NW_012108742.1:938735-951914 GCF_000951045.1 Mandrillus leucophaeus
AATCAATCAATCCCATCAAAAAGTGAGCTAAGGACATGAAAAGACAATTCTCAAAAGAAGATAAACAAATGGCCAACAAACACATGAAAAATGCTCAACATCACTAATGATCAAGCAAATGCAAATCAAGACCACAATGCAGTACCACCTTACTCCTTACTCCTGTAAGAATGGCCATAATCAAAGAATTAAAAAACAGTAGCTGTCGGCATGGATGCGATCAGGGAACATTTCTACACTGGTAGTGGAAATGTAAACTAGTACAGCTGGTATGGAAAACAGTGTGGAGATTCCTTAAATAACTAAAAGTAGAACTACCATTTGATCCACTAATCCCACTATTGGGTATCTACCCAGAGGAAAAGAAATCATTATTCGAAAAACATACTTGCACACGCATGTTTATAGCAGCACCATTCACAATAGCAAAATCGTGGAACCAACCTAAATGCCCATCAATCAACAAGTGGATGAAGAAATGTGAAATACACACACACACACACACACACACACACACACACACACACAATGGAATACTACTCAGCCATAAAAAGGAATGAACTAACAGCATTTGCAATGACCCGGATCAGATTAGAGACTATTATTCTATGTGAAGTAACTCAGGAATGGAAAACCAAACATCATATGTTCTCTCTGATAATGAGGGAGCTAAGCTATGAGGATGCAAAGGCATAAGAATGATATAGTAGACTTTGGGGACTTGGGGGAAAGAGAGGGAGTGAGGGAATGGGATAAAAGACAACAGATGTGATGTAGTGTATACTGCTCAGGTGATGGGTACACCAGGATCTCACAAATCTCCACTAAAGAACTTACTCATGTAACCAAATACCACCTGTACCCCAATAACTTATGGAAAAATAAAATTTAAAAAAACTTTAATGTTGCTCCTAACAATTTTTTGTAAGTTTCTTTATCATAACCCTTTGACTCTCTAAATTTTTCCAACCCCTGGGCTTTGTTAACTTCCTAGCACTGATATTTTTACATTAGCATATTCCATATATTCTGATACTGCCATAAAATAGTCTCCCAACAGTTAACCCAGTTGGAAAGACAGAATTGCATACGCTGTCATTAGAAGAGAGCAGAGAATTTGAGGAGCACTGCATTACCCTCTAAGGCGTGAGAATTCAAGACCAGGGCTATGGCTTAGAGAGACCTTAAAGCAAAACAATAGTCTTGTTTGACTATTCCAGTAATCCAGACACTAGAAACCAATATAAACCAGAGAGAGAGAAAAAAAAATGTAGGAGGATCTTTCTAAAAGAATACCAAGCACACATCAGGGAATTGAGCCAAGCCGTTATAAAGAACAAAGCGGAGTTCCCAAAAGTGAGAATAGAAGATTAGAGTTGAACGACTAGAGTTAATTGGATCAATGGAATATCTGTGGCCTGAAGCCACCTTGTTAAATTTAAAGGTGCTTCACCCTAGGGAGCAGTTCTGGGCCTGACAAAATAGTGCAAAGCTTGAGGGTGTTTATAAATACCAGTAATTGGTCTGGATTGGCTTTGATTTTCCTGCTTCTCCTTTCATTTATTTCTGTAGTTGAAATGTCTGCATTCCTTTATTCTCACTTAATTAAGAGGGATTAATTTGGTCATTTTACCAGGCCCAGTTTCATTTTGAACAGGCTTTGATCTAATGGGCTCAGTCTTGGATTAAAGTTGTTACAGAAGTGGAGTAAGACACAGAACAGCAGAAATTAGAGACCAAGATGGCAGCCCAGCTGAGAAACATAACCAGGGAAACAGATGTGAAGCAGCCTAGAAAAAGAGATTGAACCAAAGGCCTAAAAAGCAGGGAAAACAATATCTAGTCCTCTTCATCATAGTCATCCTAGCATCCAGAGGGGGACGCCAGGGAGCTAGGTGAAAATGGAAAGTCAGTGGGACCACGGTAGAGAAAACAGATTCAAGCAACAGATGCCAAAGAGCTCTCCAATAACCCAAGCATTGGAATCACTGAAAAATGTCTGAAACAGTGGTATCTGCCATCTGCCCAGAATGTTTTTACCCCCACAAATCCATAGGACTTACCCTCCCACTTCCTTCAGACCTTGACTAAATGCGTCCTTCACAGCAAAGACTTCCCTGGTCATCCTATCTAAAATGTAAACATTTTCACACAAACACACAAACACTCCCTATTCTCTTTCCTAACTTCCTTTTCTTCTTAGTTCTCATCAGTATCTAACATATGTTATATTTCCCCTTATCCTTTTGTTTTGCCCATTAAAATGTAAATTCTACGACAGAGATTTTTGTCTGTTCGTTGCTGTGTTTCCAACACCTAGAACAGTGTTAGACACATATTGTTAGTTGATACTTAATAAATATTTGTTAAATAAATGCTGAAGACTTTTGTAAGCTAATCATGGAAATAACTTCTTGAAAATTATTAGAATTACCAGAACACAATTTATGCATTTTGACAAAAACTCTCCCTTTTGACCAAAACTTTAGTCAGTCTCTTTTGAGTCCTCTGACCACGCCTGATCTTGGGCTACCCCCTCTGTCCTTGTCGAATTCAGTTTGAGTAGGAATCCTATTAAGTCAGTTTTGGTATCTGACTACCCTCAATATCTTATAACACAGGACTGCCTCCAGCCATAATCCCATCAAGTCAGTTTAGCCAAAAACCTCTTATCCTTGATGTTTCCTCTGAGTAATTTTCCAATCACTGACCCCCCAACCCTGCTTCTTAGTTATAAAACTCCACTTGTTCTTGTTGAAGTCAGAGTTGAGTCAAATCTTTTCCTCTCAGTGCAAGACCCCACTGGCATGTTCCCTATACTTATCTCCATGGCCCCCTTGAATAAAGTCCACCTTGCCATCTTTGTTTTTTGTTGTTGTTGTTGTTTGTTTGTTGTTTTTTAACAGAGTCTCACTCTGTCACCCAGGCTGGAGTACAGCGGCATGATCTCAGCTCATTGCAACCTCCGCCTCTCAGGTTCAAGCAATTCTCATGCCTCACCCTACCAAGTATCTGGGACTACAGGCGTGTGTGCCACCATGCCTGGCTAATTTTTGTATTTTTCAGTAGAGACGGGGTTTCACCATGTTGGCCAGGCCAGTCTTGAACTTCTAACCTCAAGTGATCCACCCGTCTCAGCTTCCCAAAGTGTTGAGATTATAGGTGTGAGCCACTGCACCCAGCCCGCCTTAACAATCTTTAACAAGTATCATAAATAATTTTTTAGCACTCCTTTTGGGGGGAAGCGAAAGGAAGGGATAGTTCTGAAAATATTCATTTGATGGAGGGTATTATGAATCTTTGAATTTAAAAGAGACTTTGGAAATCAACCAGTTGGAAATTATGCCAACTATCCTAATTATATCAATAGGAAACTTTAAATAAATTATAGTATATCCTTATAACCAAATACTATGTAGCTACTGAATTTTAAAATGAGGAAGCTATACGCTATTACAAAAAAAAAAAAAAAAAACTCAGAGATATGCTATGAAGAGAAAACAACAAAGTGCAGAAAAATATATATTATCTTAGTCAGTTTGGGCTGCTATAACAGAATACCACAGATTCGGTGGCTTCAACAATAAACATTTATGTCTCACAGTTCTGCAGGTGGAGAAATACAAGACGCAGGCTCCAGCAGATGCAGTGTCTAGTGAGAGCACTCATCTGTTTGCAGATGGCACTCTCTCTCTCTCTCTCTCTCTCCCCCCCCCACCCGCCTCCCTCTCTCTCATCTTTCTCCCCACCATGTGAAGATACAATGAGAAGATACCAAGGATGAGAGATTTTCCCTAAACTGACTTTGTCCAAACTGGATCCAACAAGGACCAAGAGGAAAGATCAAGGTTGGACCTAGTCAAGCAGAGGACCTGTAAGAAATAAATGTTTGTTGTTTAAAACACCCAGTCTACGGTATTCTGTTATAACAACCCAAACTGACCAAGATACCTCCCAATGGCCTCACCTACTAATACTATTATATGGAGGTTAGGATTTCAACAAATGGATTTGGGAGAAGTCAAACATTTAGCTTATAATATATATATAAATATTACTTTTGTGTAAAATGGAGCGAAAACAAGCATGTGTATTTGTATATGCTTGTACAGGCATAAACAAACTTAAAAATCTTTTCACAGGTAGTGAAAACATATATCTAAATAAAGAAACTTTATTAAATATAAATCTAAATAAAGAAACTTTTGAGGATACATAAGAAACTAAGAAGGAAGGGAGTAAAGTAGGAACTAGACAGATGAGAGACAAACATGGAAAAACACTTTGCACTTTATATTTTACTTTTTGATGTTTGAAACATGTGAACAAATTACCTTTTTCTAAAAAATGTAAAGCCCTAACCTCTCTGTGGAATTCAAGACTACCTGCCCAACATCTCCATTGAGATTTCTAATAGGCTTCCCAAACACGACATGTTCAAAACAGAACATTTGAGATTCCCCCTCAAACCTGCTTCTCTCCTGGTCTTCTCTAACACAGCAAACACCACTACCATCTACTTTGTTGCTTGAGTTCAAAATCTGAGAATTATTCTTAATTCCTCTTTCTCCTACCTCCAAGAATTTTTAAGCAAATCCTGTGTCTACCATCATGATAGAGCCCTAACATGTCCACTTCTTACCATCTCTATTATCGCTTCAGTCCCAGTCACTGTCATCTCTAACTAATGCAATGATCTAAGAAGTGTTACTTAAAGTGAGACCCACAGACAAGAACTGTTTGTTTCTAGTCCATGATAACATAAGAAACTTGAAAAACAACTACTTTGCTAAGCACAATATTTAGGTCAACTAAAATTTATTTTCCTTTTCTTTTCCTTTTCTTTTCTTTTTTTTTTTTTTCTTTTTAAGACAGAGTCTCACTCTGTAGCCCAGGCTGGAGTGCAGCGGCATGATCTTGGCTCATTACAGCCTCTGCATCCTGGGTTCCAGCAATTCTCCTGCCTCAGCCTCCTGGGTAGTTGGGATTACAGGCACGCACCACCACACAGGGCTAATTTTTGTATTTTTAGTAGAGACGTGGTTTCACCAGGTTGGCCAGGCTGGTCTTGAGCTTCTGACTTCAGGTGATCCTCCCGCATCGGCCTCCCAAAGTGCCAGGATTACAAGAGTGAGCCACCGTGCCCAGCCTTTTCTTTCTTTTTTTTTTAACAGGATGTCATTCTGTCACCCAGGCTGGAATGCAGTGGCATGATCATAGCTCACTGCAACCTTGAACTCCTAGATTCAAGCAATTATCCTCCTCAGCCTCCCAAGTAACTAGAACTATAGGCAAGTGCCATGACACCAGGCTCTTTTTCTAATTTTTTGTAGAGATGGGATCTTGCTATGTTGCCCAGGTTAGTTATGAACTCCTGGCCTCAAGCAATCTTCCCATTTTGGTCTCCAAAAGTGCTTGGATTACAAGAATGAGCCACTGCACCTAGCCCAGTTAACATATTTTTTTCATAGCAAGCTTTCTTGATGAAAGAAGGAATGAATCGTTTTGTATTCTGAGAAAGCTCTATTTCTCTGCAGAATAGCACTTTGAGTAGCACCATTACCGGTCTCACTGTTTCCATTCTCACTGATTTATACATATACCCATTCTTTATAAGATAGCCAAAAAGTATGTTTAAAATTAGTCACATCATGTTGGCCCCAGATGAAAACCCTCTAAAGTCTTCCATCACAACTAAGGTAAAATCTTAGCCCCTTATCAAGAGCTACATGAATTTACCTAACCAGATGCATCTCTCCTTCATTACACTCCAACCGCACTGATCATTTCTATTTTTTAATTTCAACTTTTATTTTAGACACAAGGGTACATGTGCAGGTTTGTTACATGGGTATAATGCACCTAGGTAGTCAGCATAGTACCAAATAGGCAAGTTTTTTTTTTTAAATTATACTTTAAGTTCTTGGGTACATGTGCACAACGTGCAAATTTGTTACATATGTATACATGTGCCATGTTGGTGTGCTGCACCCATTAACTCATCATTTATATTAGGAATATCTCCTAATGTTATCCCCCTCCCCCCTACACCATGACAGGCCCCAGTGTGTGATGTTCCCCACACACTGTTCTCATTGTTCAATTCCCGCCTATGAGAGAGAACATGTGGTGTTTGGTTTCCTGTCCTTGCGATAGTTTGCTCAGAACTATGGGGAAAGGACAGTCTTCAATAATTGGGGTTGAGAAAACTGAATGTCCATATACGAAAGAATGAAACTAGATTCCTATCTCTTGCCATACACAAAAATCAAATTGATTAAAGACTTAAATCTAAGACTTCAAACTATGAAACTGTTACAAGAAAACATTGGGGAAAATCTCCAGGACATTGGTCTGGGCAAAAATTTCTTCAGCAATACTCCGCAAGCACAGGCAACCAAAACGAAAATATACAAATGGAATCACATTAAGTTAAAAAGCATCTGCCCAGCAAAGGACACAGTCAATAAAGTGAAGGAAAAAGACACAGAATGGGAGAAAATATTTGCAAACTACCCATCTGACAAAGGATTAATAACCAGAATATATAAGGAGCTCAAACAACTTGATAGGCAAAAATAATCAGATTATTAAAATGGGCAAAATATTTAAATAGACACTTCTCCAAAGAAGACACACAAATAGAAAACAGGTATATGAAAAGGTGCTCAACATCCCTGATCATCAGAGAAATGCAAATCAAAACTACAATGAGATGTCATCTTACCCCAGTTAAAATGACTTATATCCAAAAGACAGGCAATAGCAAATGCTGGCAAGGATGAGGAGAAAAGGGTACTCTTGTACACTGTTAGTGAGAATGTAAATTAGTACAACAACTAAGGAGAACAGTTCAGTGGTTCCCCAAAAGACTAAAAATTGAGCTACCATATAATTCAGCAATCCCACTGCTGGGTATATAACCCCAAAGAAAGGAAGTCAGTATATTAAAGAGATATCTCTACTCCTATGTTGTTGCAGCACTGTTTACAATACCTAAGATTTGGAAGCAACCTAAGTGTCCATCAACAGATGAATGGATAAAGAAATGTGGTACATATATACAATGGAGTACTATTCAGCCATAAAAAAAGAATGAGATCCTGTCATTTGCAACTGATAGTGACAGGAGACAGATTCTTAGGCAGACAAGAATGGGTCTGGTGAAACCTGATCTTCAAGCCAAAGACAGCCTGAAGCCTGAAAACCAAGCTGCTAGTTACAGGTGGAGTCCATGACCAGAGTAAGAACTTCCTCAATGCCCTTTCGTCAATTAAATGGTCCTTTTTCCAGGCCCACCCATGGATCAATCAGCATGTACTCCCCCATTCTGAGCCCATAAAAACCCCAGACTCAGCCTCACAGAGGGCTACCAGCTTTCAGGCCCCCTCTTACACACAGGGCTACCAAGTTCAGGTCCCCTCTCATTGACAAGAGCTTTTCTGTCACTCAGTACAATTCTTCTTTTCCTTGTTCACTCTCCAGTGTCTGTGTACCTCATTCCTTTTGGTTGCAGGACAAAAACCCAGAACCCACTGAACAGTGGGTGCAAAAAGAGCTATAACACTGTAACCCTCCCTCCTGCTCACTGAGCCATGGGGGAGAAAAAAAAACACTGGAAATCACATGCTATGCCTGCCAAGCTGCCAGTGGTGGAACCAAACAAGCTGTGACATGCCCCCGTTCACCGAAGCTGCGGGTGGTAGGAACAAACAACAGCTGTACCACTTCCTGGGGGTCTGAACTATAAAGCTCTCTGGGGGCTTAGACCTTGGGACTCCCTGAGCAAAACCTGTGACACCACTTGGAGCTCCACAGTTGCTGGCATCTCTGAGTTTTTGGGTAATGCCATATCCCCCTCGTTCGGACACTGACAAGCAAGGTGGAAGCCAGTCATGGCATAACAAACCAGTGCAAACTGCGGCAGGTGCAAGATCCAGGCTGGTAGTGCAAGCTGAGCGCAGCCTGCCAGGCTGAGTGGGAACAGCGAGCCCAGCAGGCCCCAGTAAAGTTCTGGCAGAGGTGTCACCAGCCACAGAGATTTCCAGCTGGTGAAACAGCACCGAAAGAATCCTGTGTCACAACAACATGGATGGAACTAGAGATCATTATGTTACATTAAATAAGACAAACATTGCATGTTCTCACTTATTTGTGGGATCTAAAAAATCAAAACAATTGAACTCATGGATTTGGAGAATAGAAGGTTGGTTACCAGAGGCTGGGAAGATTAGTGGGGGGTTGCAGGGGGGTGGGGATGGTTAACGGGTACAAAAAAATAGAAAGAATAAATAAGACCTAGTATTTGAAAGTCAGCTACTGTTGACTTTCCTCACAGGATTGGAAAAAACCACTTTAAAAGTTATATGGAACCAAAAAAGAGCCCACATAGCCAAGAGGCATCATGCTACCTGACTTCAAACTATATTACAAGTCTACAGTAACCAAAACAGCATGGTACCAGTACCAAAACAGACAAACAATTGGAACAGAACAGAAGCCTCAGAAACAACACCACACATCTACAACCATCTAATCTTTGACAAACCTGATACAAACAAGCAATGGGGAAAGGATTCCCTATTTAATAAATGGTGTTGGGAAAACTGGCTAGCCATATGCAGAAAACTGAAACTGGACCCCTTCCTCACACCTTATACAAAAATTAACTCAAGATGGATTACAAACCTAAATGTAAGACTAAAACCATAAAAAAAAATAAAATAAAAAATAAAAAACTAGAAAAAAAAAAAACCTAGACAATGCCATTTAGGATATAGGCATGGGCAAAGACTTCATGTCTAAAACACCAAAAGCAATGGCAACAAAAGCCAAAATTGACAAATGGGATCTAATTAAACTAAAGAGCTTCTTCACAGCAAAAGAAACTATCATCAGAGTGAACAGACCACCTCCAGAATGGGAGAAAATTTTTGCAATCTATCCATCTGACAAAGGACTAATATCCAGAATCTACAAATAAACAATTTTACAAGAAAAAAACAACCCCATCAAAAAGTGGGCAAAGGTTATGAACAGACACTTCATGTTGATGGCAGCAGGAGGCAGACAGGCTCCTAAGCAGAAAGGGGCAGATCCCCAGTGAAACCCCACCTTCAAGCCAGGAACAGCCTGATGCCTGGAGGCTAGGCTGCCAGTTCTGGATGGAGTCCGTGGCCCAGAGTGAGAACTCGTGGTGCTTTTTCTGGGCCTGCCCATGGCTGCCCATGGAGCAATCAGCATGCCCTTCCCTTCTGAGCCCATAAAAACCCCAGACTCTTCCAGATTTAAGTAGACATTGGGACTACCAGCAGCAGGAAGGAGGTGCAGGTCTCCTCAACCCGTCGGGACAACCTACCTGCCAAAAGGAGCTACCCACTGTGAGTCTCCTCTCTGCTGAGAGCTGGACATTTGTCAGCACAACTTGCCTGTACAAAAGAGCTACCCACTGTGGGCCTCCTCTCCACTCAGAGCTGGACACTCATCAGGACAACTTGCCTGTGGAAAGGCTACCCATCTTGGGTCTCCTGAGAGCTGTTATGTCACGCAGTGAAGCTTCTCTCCACCTTGCTCACCCTCCAGTTGCCCACATACCTCATTCTTCCTGGAAGTGGGACAAGAACTCAGGACCAGCCAAATGGTGAGACTGAAAGAGCTGTAACACAAACAGGGTTGAAACATGTACCCTCATTTGCCACATTGCAGGTGATAAGAAGGAGAGAAAAGCTGCAGCCCCTCAGGGAGTGCAGACCTAGGGGCTCCCCAAGCTGGGACTGGGACATCCTCTTTGGGGCTCTGCAGCTCCTGGCATCTCCAAGCTTCTAAGCACCACCATGTTCCCCTCATCCAGACATGGTGCCTGCAGTGGAAGCTGCATGCAGTACATCTGGTCCAGCTGCAGCCTCACACGGAGGCGGCACCGTGTTAGTGCCTGGAACTGCCTGCCCCACTGCAGCAGCAGCCAGCATGCCTGGCTGTGTGCAGTGGTTGGACCCCATGCTCACTGGCCCACACACCCCTGGCTGCTCCGTGCCTGGCTCACCCTTGGCAGGTGTGGGATCTGGGCCAATAGCACAAGCCAAGCACACACTGCCAGGCCAAGTGGGCCAAAAGAGCCCAGCAGGCACAAGCTATACTCAGGCAGAAGGCACTGCCAGCCACAGAGGTTTCCAGTTGGCAAAGTGACACCCCAAGGATTCCATGACACTGGTCTCAAGCAATCCTCCTGCCCCAGCCTCCCAAAGTGCTGGGATTACAGGCATGGGGACTGTACCTGGCCATTCTTTGCCTTTTTAAAGGTACTGCAGTCACATTAGCTTTCTTTCTGTTTCTTGAGTATGCTAACTTTATTTTACATTATATCTTCCCTCTGTCTGGGGACTTCACTTTGTGCCTTTTGTTTAGAGCAATTTTACCCCACATCTTATATGCAGAGGGCTTCTGTGCTCCCTCGAATCCATTATCTATTATATCTTCCTATTTTATATTTATCACATTACTTATCATTATCTGAAATTACCTTCCTTAATTATTTACTTTTTCTGTCTTCCACTAAAACAAAAGCGTTATGAGAGCAAGGACTTGTCTGACCTATTCACTGTTGTAACCTCTGCTCCTAGAACAGTGCCTGACACACAAAAGGTACTCAGTGAATTAAATCACTCAGAGAGAGTGTAGTATAAGAGAAGAGAACCAAGAACAGACCATAGGAAACGCCTACATTTAAGGAAGAGATAGATAAAGAGAAAGAAGCTAAGAAACCATCTGAACCAAGAAAAAGAGGTGACCCAGGAGCCAGAGAGTAAAGTGATGATTCCTTATATTATTTACTGTTTATAATGAACTTGTCCCTTGGACCTTGCATTAGTCCATTCTCACACTGCTATTAAAAAATACCTGAGACTGGGTAATTTATTCTTTAAAATAAGTTTTTTTTGTTTGGTTTTGTTTTTCTGAGACAGAGCCTCACTCTCTGGCCCAGGCTGGAGTGCAGTGGTGCAATCTCGGCTCACCCCAACCTCTACCTCACAGGTTCAAGTGATTCTCCTGCCTCAGCCTCTCGAGTAGCTGGGATTACGAGTATCCACTACTATGCCTGGCTAATTTGTGTGTGTCTGTGTATTTTTTAGTAGAGATGGGGTTTCACCATGTTGGCAGGCTGTTTTCAAACTCCTGACCTCAAGGGATCCACCCACCTCAGCCTCCCAAAGTGCTGGCATTACAAGCATGAGCCACCACGCCCAGCCTGAAAAATAAGTTTAATTGGCTATTAGTTCTTCAGTCTGTACAGGAAGCAAAGCAGCTTCTACTCCTGGGGAGGCCTCAGGGTGCAAGGTGAAGGGGAAATGTCATGTCTTACACGGATGGAGCAGGAAGAGAGAAAAGAAGGAGGGGCTACACACTTTTAAATAACCAGATTTCCCAAGAACTCACTATCATGATGACAGGCCCAAGGGAGACAGTGTTAAACCATGAGAAACTGCCTCCGTGATCCAATAACCTCCCACCAGGCCCCATCTCCAACATTGGGGATTACAATTGAACACGAAATTTGGATAGGGACACAGATCCAAACCATATCAGACCTGAAGTTTGATATTTGTCCAACGCTACTGACTTCTGGACTTCCCCTTCCCCAATTACTTCTTGAACTGAGAGTTTCCAGCTGTCCAGGAAAAGCTGATTCAGCCCATCTCCCCCACCCACCTTTGGGTCAACCTTTAGGATAAAGTTGACAGCAACAGAAAAGTTCTATTCAAGAAAACTTATGGTCATTGTGAAACGCACCTGACTCATCTCAAAGAACACACGACTTAAGGTAGAGGGCCACCTTCAGAAAGGCTGCATCAGGTAGCAGAAGTTTCAGTAATGCCAGCAATCACCTTGGATTAACAACCTAATCTCTTCCCGAGTGTTCTGATAAGACTGACATTCTTACATAAACAAATAGAATGGGTAAGGAGATCCCAGAGTTGAGTGCCGTGTTACAGGGGGAGGCTTAAAGCAGATTTGATTCTGAAAGAAATGGAGCAATTCAATACTCTTTGTATGCCAACATTTTTTACTAAAATTCCTAACCATCACAGACATTAGACAAAAGAATTTAAAAGAACTAAATAAGAATACAACACTTGATTTCCAGAGTTTTGAAAGAGTTAAGAATAATAGACAAAGGCTAAATTTCCCAGTAAGGGCAAGTAATTGAAGAAAGAATAGTAAATAGCGATAAAATATATCATATGTATTGATTAAGGCTCTTCAGAGAACAGAACCAACAAAAGTGTGTGTGTGTGGGTGTGTGTGTGTAGGAGGGAAGAGAGAACATGGTAAAATACATACATATATGTCAGTGTGCCTACACAGATACACACATGTAGATTGCTGAACCATTTGCCATATATTATACATAGAAATAAAACAAATATATGATATGTATATATATTTGTCTGAACCATTTGAAAGTGAGGTACACACATCATGAAGTGAGGTTTAGACATCACCTCTAAATATTTCTTTTTCTTTTTTAAGATGGAGTCTTGCTCTGTTGCCAGGCTGGAGTGCAGTGGCATGATCCCGGTTCACTGCAACCTCCACCTCCCTGGTTCAAGTGATTCTCTTGCCTCAGCCTCCTAAGTAGCTGGAACTACAGGCACGCGCCACCACACCCAGTTAATTTTTGTATTTTTAGCAGAGATGGGATTTCACCATGTAGGCCAGGATGGTCCCAATCTCTTGATCTTGTGATCCACCCACCTCGGCCTCCCATAGTGCTGGGATTACAGGCGTGAGCCATGGCGCCTGGCCAACATCACCTCTAAATATTTCAACATGCATGTTCTAACATTCTCCACTAGGCTGGGTGTGGTGGCTCAGGCCTCTAATCCCAGTACTTTGCAGGGCTGAGGCGGGCAGATGACTTGAGCTCAGGCGTTCAAGATCAGCCTGGGCAACATGGCGAAATCTTGTCTCTACAGAAAATACAAAAATTAGCTAAGCATGGTGGTGTGTGCCTGTAGTCCCGCTACTCAGGAGGCTGAGGTGGAAGGATCACTTGAGCCCAGGAGATCAGCGTTGCAGTGGGTGTGATGGCACCACTCAGTACACTCCAGCCTAGGCAACAGAGTGAGACTCTGTTTCAAAAAGGAAGAAGGAAGGAAGGAAGGAAGGAAGGAAGGAAGG
>NW_012108742.1:951964-962943 GCF_000951045.1 Mandrillus leucophaeus
GAAGGAAGGGAGGGAGGGAGGGAGGGAGGGAGGGAGGGAGGGAAGGAAGGAAGGGAGGGAAAATACATGGTAAATCAACTTATTTGGAAACAGTTTCAGTGAATCCAAAGATTCATTAACAATACCAACAGACTTTATGTACACAATGTATTCCTGGGAGATACACATCAAATATCGGCTATAATTTATACTTTTGAGGCCATTAGAAAGTCTCTGTGAATTAAGATAGACTAAAGAGACACAGCAACAAAATATAGTGAATGAAGCTTGGTAAATTCTGGCAAAAAACATTAGTTAAAAAGATTTTGTAGACAATTGAGAAATGTGCATTTGAACTAGATATTATAGAGTATTATAATTTTCTTAAATGTGTTAATATTAGAGTTTATAGAGGAGAATCTTTTCTTTTTTTTTTTTTTTTTCCAGACAAGGCAAAAGTGCACTGGCATGATCTCAGCTCACTGCAGCCTGGAACTCCTAGGCTCAGGCGATCCTCCTGCTTCAGCCTCTTAAGTAACTGGGATTACAGGTATGAGCCACCATGTCCAGCTCACATGTTCTGTTCTTATACATAAGTATCTTGTAGAAAGAAATTCTGAGTTTCCTTCTATTTAACAACTCTTGTTGTATAATCATTTGACAAAGTTGACAAGCTCTAATCATTCACACAACATAAGCTAGGAAAATTCTCTTAATGACAGGCCATTAATTCACATTGCTGAGCTAAAGGCTCCTTGATCCATTGCCTTGTCATAGTATATACAAGTTCCTCCATGTACCCGAAATAAACCATCCAGAACATAAGAGGAAATTAAGCACCAGTGTGACAAGAGTAAAGTGAAAAACATATCTTTAGGAAGCCACACACTAAACCCATTCCCAACTCTATTGTAATTTTTGTAAAGAAATTAACTATTCACAGCCAGGCGCAGTGGCTCAGGCCTGTAATCCTTGCACTTTGGGAGGCCAAGGTGGGTGGATCACGAGGTCAGGAGATCTAGACTATCTTGGCTAACATGGTGAAATCCCATCTTTACTAAAAACGCAAAAAATTACCTGCACGTAGTGGCACGCACCTGTAGTCCTAGCTACTCGGGAGGCTGAGGCAGGAGAATTGCTTGAACCCAGGAGGCGGAGGTTGCAGTGAGCGGAGATCGCACCACTGCACTCCAGCCTGGGCGACAGACCAAGACTCCAAAAAACAGACAAGCAAAAAAAAGGAAATTAACCATTCATGACATTTGGTACATAATAGCTTGTAATTCTTTTTAATTATAAAGCACTTACAAAATATAGTCATCACAATGGCCGCAGGATAAAAATGGCTGGCAAAACTTTTTAGTGTACTGAAAAATTACTTTAATAACATACATAACTGTGACCGTGACTTCCTCTTAAGACATCTTTGAACAATCTATAATAACAGTTTGTTATCTGTTTGTCTTTTAAAGAATTACGAAACTCTCTAAACCAGAGCTCAGCTCAAAATATATAACACATGGTCATATATTGTAAAGCTAAGGGGTGAAAGGGTCAATGTAACATTGCTTGCAAACCTTATTTTAGGGATTTAAAATTCTAGGATGTATGTCACAGAAGTTAGAAACAATATCTAACAGCAATTGTATAAAATTTACCAACAAGTTATAGAATTCAACAAGGTATAAAATTCGGTTACTATAAGCATTCCCAGCCAGTTTCTAAGCAATCGTTTGCTTGCAGCATTTCTAATCAGTGCTTAAGAATGATCTGGGCTGGGCGCGGTGGCTCACGCCTGTAATCTCAGCACTTTGAGAGGCCGAGATGGACGGATCATGAGGTCAGGATATCGAGACCATCCTGGCTAACATGGTGAAACCCCGTCTATACTAAAAATACAAAAAATTAGCCGGGCGTTGTGGCAGACGCCTGTAGTCCCAGCTACTCAGGAGGCTGAGGCAGGAGAATTGCATGAACCCAGGACGCGGAGCTTGCAGTGAGCCGAGATCGTGCCACTGCACTCCAGCCTGGGTGACAAAGCGAGACTCCGTCTCCAAAAAAAAAAGAATGATCTGAACATTTTATTTAATACTGCCTATAATTGACTTGTGAGAAGCTGCAGTAGAATGGGCAGATGTAAGGTGCTACCCAAGAACATATTGAAAGATATCTTTCATTCAGACAATGTTGCATAACGTTGGAGGATGGGGTTAAAAATATATGTATCAACCATGAGGTCAAGCTGGTATACAGAAACCAAAAAGATTAACTCAAATTGGCCAAGCTGACAAGGATATTCTTTATTATGTATATGAGTGCATGTATGCTTTTAAGGGTATTTAAAACTACTTCATCAGGTAAATATTAGAGTCCCAACAGAAAACATGGATAATTTGAGAAAAGTTCAATAAAGAAGCTATTTACAAGGTGAGTAAGGTACAGGGAAAAAAGAGAATAGTATCTCGGTTAGCGTTTACTTTCTGCTGTAAAGAAATATTTAGTAATAGCATCCTGGGCCTAGTTGAGCTTTACTTCTGGGCCTGAAGGTGCAAGGGAAAGGGGGAAAGGTATGAGATGGCGATCTTGACAGAAACTTCCCTTGGATGGATGTCAACAGCAACTCCCTCCTCCCTCTAATCTCCTGCTGCGGCTCCCTACTGGCCCAAACCAATGGGAAGACAGAGGACAAGGGAACTCATTGGTGCTGTTCATCACCTAGGTCAGCTTCCTGTAGCATAAAGCACTGTGGAAAATGCTGAGGAGGTGATCTTGAATGGGAAATGTAAGATAATTAGCATAGCTGATTTTTTTTTCTTGTATGGGGTAAAGGGCTTGATTTATCTCTCTGCACCATGGATGAGCTTCAAGGGGTCTAAGAATTAGTAGAAGCAGATTGTCAGACTCTTATAGTAATGGCTCTGATGCATTATACTTTTCAGTATTCACGCCATTCGGTATCCAGATCCTGTGTATCCCTCTTCCATACTGACTGATTTCTGGGGAAACCTGATTTCTACTAAGGAATGGCTAAATGCCAGTGCCACAGGAATCAACCAAGTTCAAATGCTATGCCTACAACCTGGTTCTCTCCACCTCACAGCTCAGCTGTTCTCTCTTTCTCTCTGAGTGTTGACTTAATTCTCAAATAGAATAGTTCTTCTCTCATGGTTACAAAAACGTTGCAGCACTCCCAGATTTCACATCCTCCATGCTTAATGCGCAATAAGAAAAAGAAAGTTTCTTTTTTCCAATAATTAGGCAAAAATGTCCAGTCTAACTCTCAAAGTGAGTTGTGTTCATCACAGCAGACCAATTACTGTAGCCTAGTGGTGGGGTTTGTTGAGTGGTTAAGTCAATCAGGGCCTACCTGAGGGATTAGGGTAAGGTAAGTAGATCCAAATAATATAAGCTGAGAATAAATGAAGGGTAAATTCACACCAAAAAAAATGAGACAACTTGAAAGAAGGGAGAATCACTGTGGATGCTAGGTTACCAAAAATGATGAATTTCTAATACAAATCCCAAATTTGTTCACCCTTCACCTTTCTTCCAAATTCCAGGCTTGTATATTCAACAGCATATTTGATATTTAATATTGCATATCTCCAGACATTTCAAACTTTAAATGTTCCAAAATGAATCGCCCATGGAACTCAGATCTGGAGGTGGGAAGTGCTTCTTTTGCTTTTTACTGTGGCTCCCAAACCTTATCCTAACTCTCCTCCTATAAAGCCCCATAATCTTTGATGTGGACCAGGATATTTTAGCACTAGCTTCTTCTCCTTGTTGCTGTCACCTGCCAAACCCCTAGGCTGTAACTTTCACAGGTGCTGATGACTCTGGCACCTGTCTTATAGTCTACTTGTACCAATACTCCTATCAACATAAGTAGTGTTGTCAACATTCACAGTGATGACCCACCTAACAACTTACACTCAGTTTCTCAACCTCCAATGATCCTTCCTTCCAATGATCAATTTACCACTCTATCTCAACCACCCACTCACTCCCAAGGTAAAGACTGTCTTTAACAACTGTACTGCCCAAAATCCCAAATGCCAGAACCTTATTCTCTAGTCCTCCCATGTCCTATCACTTCTAGTCTTTGCACAGAAGCTCTTTTTTGATCTTCATAAAATTTGCAGTCCGGAAACACCATCCCTTTCATGCTATAAAGCATTCCCTTACCCAGTTTATATTTTTGTTCACCGCTAAAATCATTTCCTTGCAAAAGCCCTTAACTCCTCCAGCCCTTTCTTTCTTCCTTAACTGACAAAGCTTTGACCTTAATTAATCCTACATACTCTACACCTGCACCCAAGTGTCTGAATAGCTCTAGAAAAAGAAAGCTTACAACTTTACTCGCATTACATTTATGGCCATAAATTTCATGGGCACTGCAGACTGCCAGGCAATCCTACTTTACTTCCCTAGTCTGCCTGCTTTTCTCTTCTGCATAATGACAATTTCACATTTCTTTTCTCTTTCTTTTCTTTTGCCAACTTTCCTTTCTCAGTTGATGACCCTGCCTCATAATCATTTAAGAAAATACAAATGGTTGAGGATCTCCATTTTCTCTACTTATACTTCCCGCTATCAAGCGACACCTGTGGCTTACCATCAGGAGCAGCAGCATCAGGATGTCAACCCACTGAGCGATTTGCAGGTATTGGAGTCACTGAGAAAGATATGACTCACACAGGCACTGAAAGGAACAATGCTTTACTCACCTAGAGAAGAGAGCAAGATCAGTTTCAATAGTGTGCATTGGTCTACCATGGCAGCAGGTCTTGCCTGACAACTGACATAGGGTGATAGTCTTCACACATCCCTCTTGTGCTACAGGCAAAGGACCCTGTTCCTTTCTCACTGGGAACAGATGGAGCAGTAGGGCTGGACAGGTGTCATATGATATACATTCTTTAAGTAGGATCAAGAAGTACAGATGACACCCAGAATAGGGAAAGATACTCCCAAATAAGGAGATATGCCCAGCATAGATCGTTAGGGCCCCTTATCTCCATATAAAAATATGTTTCAGACCTGAGACATACTTTCATGCAGCCATGCAAGGGTCAACAGGCTGTGCACAACTGTCTTTCCCAACAGTCCAACCTCCAATCCATATTTGGATGCTGACACAGCAGGTAACGCACATCAAATTTGGTAGGACCACTAACCTGACCAGGATTTAGAGGTGAAGTTGGTTCTTGTGGGGCCTCTGAACAACTCATTATGGATGTAGTTTATCTCAGAGACTCCCTGTCATTTTGAGACAGCATTCCATCTGGGTTACTAGAGAAACAGGCACTTGGGCTTAACTAGGCACTTAACCAGGAACCCCAAGTGCCTGGATCAAGCCAACTAAAGGGATTAAAATGAGTCCAAGGAAACTGTGAGTGTATGATGTTAACTGTCTTCCTGAGTGTGGATCTTCTCCAGCTCAGTTTTTACCCTCCCTGAATTATTGATATATACAGAGCAAGAGGTGTTGGCAATAACACAAAAACACCCTATTCTGCCAGCAAATAATCAAGGGCTATTCCGTTGTCCATCACCACCTTGGCTAGTGAATTCAGCGAGTTTTGTTGGTCTTGGATGTCTTGGAGAAGGTTCGAGTCACTGTGCACTGCCCAGGCCACTACAATGGGAGTGTGGGATGAAAAGGATTTCATTGTGGGGTGGCAAATCCTGCATACTTTGAGCTTGCCACTTCTCACCACACTGTGCTGATTCTCATCAGTGTTGTCATGCCAGGCAAAGCAGGAATGAGAAGAGGAAAGATTAATATTCCCAACCCATCCCCTCTGCATAAATCTAAACAGGCATGAGCCACCGCACCCAGCCTTGTCTATCCCCCATTTTAACAACGAAAGCTATATTATTCTCTGGGTCAGCCCTGTTCTCTCCGTTTTTTCCCTTTGTCATCCATTGGTTTCCTCTTTTGGTCCTCTAGACATTGCTTCCTATTGTTGAGAACTCCATTCAGCTCAAGTTGTTGGAGACCATTGAAACCATTTTGTTTTTATCCCAAAGCTGGACACTCAGTGGAGTTTTTCCATTGCTTCCCCATGATCATTTCAGGAAACAACAGTAGGGATAATGGGGTCTTCAGGTTTGGGGAGACGTCTGTCACATGAAGGCTTCCACTGCATCATCCATATCCTGGGAGCAGGGTCACACGGTCAGGTATGACTTTTTTCTTAAGAGTGATTTCGGCTTTATGGACAGTTTTCAAGTAGGTTTTATGAAGTCCCCCACAGTTGGGAAGACCATTATCAAGCTCTTTTCAACCTAGATCAAGAGCAGCTAGGACTCATCTCTATCCCTGTCCTGTTGGTTGTCCTGTTCAATGTAAGCAAAATAATGCTGCAGCAGGGGGTCAGTGGTTAGCTTACCTAGACTGAACCACTCAGTCTGAGACACTAAGGTGTACAATACCTCCTCATTAAAAAAGTAACTATTGAAGCCACCTAGGACTCCCCGGCCTCTGCCCATGTCTGTTTTTCAGTGTTATTATTTCATTATCAAGGAAGATACTCATTTTAAGTTTCATTTTCAGCAACACCATTGATGATTATGTGATAGTGAAAACAGGTCTTACTTGGGATTTGTAAGTGACCACACCAGGAGGAGTTTCCTGTGTGGGGGCCTTTGATTCCCCTCAGGCATTGTCTGCAACTCCTGAGACACAGTGAGAGTTGGCAGATGGTTTGGGAGAGTAAAGCTGGCCAGCCAGAGCCAAGGTATAGTTATCCTATATTTTTCGTAGGGCCCACCTCTTGCATTTCTACCCTCATCCATTGTACCAGTTTATTCTTGTTAACAGAGAGAGTGTCAACATCCCATGTACCCCCCACGCAACCAGAGGGAAGCCAGCAGCTTAGTCAGCCCATCATCCCCTCAGGGAGCTGGCACCATACTGAGATGGCTGCACTGGCAGACCCTGCTTGCTGTACCAAACTGTCAAGCAAGTAACACCTGTTGCCTACCGTGAGGAGGAGCAGTCCGAGGATGTCATCCCACTGCGTGGTTTGCAGGCGACAGGATCACCAGGAAAGACACAATTCACAGACGTACTGGATAGAACACCACTTTACTCACATAGAGAAGAGACAGAGCGAGATTAGCTTCGATTTGAGTATGGTCATGCAGTGGGTCTTGCCAGGCAGCTGACACAGCATAATGGTCTGTATGCATCCTACTTGGGCTGTGGGCAAAGGAACCCCTTCCTTCCCAACTAGGTATAGGTAATAGTACTGGGATTGGCCAGGTGCTGTATGCTGCACATATTTTAAGCAGAACAAAGAACAAAGAAGTACACATCAAGCCCGGAACACGGAAAGATACTACTAAATAAGGTGATATGTCCAACTCAGGATGTAAGGGCTCCTTATCTCAATGAAAAAAGAGTGTTTCAGGCCCATGTTACAAGGCACAATCATGCAGTCATGCAAGGGTGGACAGGCTGCACATGATAGCCTTTCCCAATACCTGCCTTCTCTTTGAACAAATGAAACAGATGAAGTGTCCCTATTCCAATCAAAGATCTCCATTTGCATTCTGGAAAGGATCTCCTCTTGTCTTCTCCAGGGTTTGGCCCCTATAACTTTTGCCTCTTTGTCCTGCATCATAAATATTCTCCTCCTATTAAATAACTCCCATGAACATATATACTCTATTATTTCCTATTTACAAAGGAGTCCCTTGTCCTTACATCCCTCTCTACCTAGTGACCCGTTTCTGCCTTCTCACCTCATTCTCACCTCAATCTCTTCAAGTAGACTTCCATCATCATGATTCCACTGGGACTGTGTTTACAAGATCACCAGTGATCTTCATGTTGCCAAATCCAGTGGTCATTTCTGTTCTTACTTGATCTTTCAGAAACATTGAACCAATTCACCTAACTCTTCCTAAAATTTTTTACTTCATTTCTGAGGTATCATATTCTCCAGTTTTCCCAAGGTGTCCCCTTTGTTGGCTCTTCCTTTTCTACTAGAACTCTAAACTTTGCAGTGTTTCAGGGTCCTGTCCTGGGCTTTTTCCTCTTCTCTATTTATATTTTCTCTGATGATCTCACTCACGTCAGGCTTTAAATTCCTTATTCATGCCAATGACACTCAAGCCCTGACCTCTCCTCTGAACTTCACACTCAAGAACCAAACTGCCTCCTTAATGTTTCCACATACACAAGATATTTTCCCTAATTTAACTCTTTAACTTTACTATTTCTTGGAGTATTCATAAGATTTTCAGTTGGCTGTCCTGCCATGGAACCTAGAATTTACTGGCCAGATCAGATATTGTGGAAAATTTTTTTAAAAAATTAGACTAACAGATAGAATTCCTTTGTTTCTCAGTTGTCATAGAATTCTTTAATTTTTTTAAGGCTATTTTTCTGTTTTGGAATAAGGTAATTATGCCTCCAATACTTAACTTGTTATACGTGTTTCTCCCATGATATAACCAAAACCTTTGTGTACTTTTTTCTTATACATTAATTTTGTAACCAGATCTTTATATTGACTATGTTTTTAAAGTTGTCTACTGTAAGTTATCTGCACACACTATAGTACTAATTCTATTTCTAGGCCACCACTATTGGCTCTTTTTTCCTTTTCTCTCCACACTCATCTGTTCACATAGCTTCAATCTTCCCTTCTACATTAGTGTTTGCCAAATGGTCCTCCTCTAGTGCTGATTTTTCTCTGCCTTCAGGTCCAATTTCTGATGGTCCACTGAACAACTATAACCCACCAATGTTCCACTCAAAAATTAACACAACCAAAATGGAATTATCTTATTTTCCTTGCTCCTAAACCAGTAACTAGCTGCCATTCTCTAAGCCGCCTGGGCTCCACTCCACTTCCTCTCTTCTCCCGCAGCTCATCATCACATCCTTCATTTCTTACTTCAGCACAGCTACATAATGCCCTGGTGATATGATTATGCATTTAAGGTCGGAAAGACTTGGGAACATTAGTTAACTGAGACCTCCATGCCTCACTTTGCTCATTTCTAATATAAAGTTAAAAATACACACCAGAATTGTCTTGAAGAGTACATGATTTAACGCATACAAGAACCTAACAGCATATAACAAGTGCTCACCGTATGTTATACTTTTCCCTACCTTCCATTTCCATGGTCAAAATTATAATGGTGTCCCTCACAATATCTCATTTCTAAACTTTGTAAAAAGTTGGGTGGACACTTTTACTTTTTACTAAACTATAAACTCCTTCAAAGTTGATTTTTGTATATTCATATTAGATTTATCTGAAGCACAGTGTACATACCAGGGGTTCAGTGAACATTTCTTCAAAAAAATGACTAAAGTGATTATCTTATCAGGAAGTTTGTTATAGAATGTAAGAATTTATTTTCAGTATAATGAATACTTTCAAGACACTTTTAATTTCAGTATTGATCTTTATTAAGCCACTTCAAATATTTGGTAGTCATTCGCTTGGACTGTTTTAAGTGTGGGAGCAATAACTGATGGCTTCATCCCTCAGTTCATCTTTGTTTCCTGAAGAGATAAACATCTTAAAGGAGTTGTGTACTGACTTTACAGTCATTGTCCACGTTCACAGAAAGGCACTGTTGTCAATTATCAGGCTCTTAGTAAATTTCATTTTTGCATTGCCCTTGTTACAGTTATTAGTTTTTGAGTCAAAAGTAATTCGGGGCTCAGCAAGATGGCCCATGCCTGTAATCCCAACACTTTGGGAGGTCCAGGTGGAACGAATGCTTGAGACTAGCAGTTTGAGATCAGCCTGGTTAACAAAGCAAGATCCTGTCTCAACCAAAAAAATTGGTCGGGTGTGGTAGTACACACCTGTAGTCCCAGCTACTTGGGAGACTGAGGCAGAAGGATCACTTGAGCTGAGGAGTTCCAGGCTGCAGTGAGCTGTGATCACACTACTACACTGCAGCCTGGGTGAGCAAGACCCTGTCCGTATAAAAACAAAAAATAATTACAAGGAAGATTTTTTAAAAAAAAAAAAAAGATTGGAATATATATCACATATGTAGTACCTCTCTTACCCTAAGACAGTGGTTCTCAGATTTCTATATCAATCACTCTACACCTGTGCTGTACAATGCAGTGGCCAGCCACATGTGACAACTGAGCACTTGAAAAGTACAGACCACGCATGCAGGTAAATGTTCACTGCAGCACTATTCACAATAGCAAAGATGTGGAATCAGCATAAATGCCCATCAATGACAGACTGAATAAAGAAAATGTGGTACCTATACACCATGGAATACTATGCAGCCATAAAGAATTAGATCATGTCTTTTGCAGGAACATGGATGGAGCTGGAGCCATCATCCTTAGCAAACTAATGCAGGAACAGAAAACCAAATACGGCATGTTCTCACTTATAAGTGGGAGCTAAATAATGGGAACTCATCAACACAAAAAAGGGAACTACAGACACTAGGGCCTCCTTGAGGGTGGAGGGTTGGAGGATGGAAGGAAGCAGAAAAAATAACTACTGGGTACTAGGCTTAATACCTCAGTGACAAAATAATCTGTAAAAAAAATCCCTGTGATATGAGTTTACCTATATATAGCAAATCTGAGCATGTGTCCACGAACCGAAAAGTTAAAAAATAATAAATGTACAGACCAAATTGAGATGTATGTTAAAAATGTACACCTGATTTAATTTACTGCATACAAAAAACAAATGGAAAATATTTCAATAATTTGTATATTGTTTCTATGTCAAAACAAAAAACTTTGATTATATTTGCATTAGGTAGAACAGAACTAATGTCTTTTCTTTTTTTTTTTTTTTTTTTTTGAGACAGGGTCTGGCTCTGTCACCTCAGGAATGCAGAGGCACAATCTCAGCTCACTGCAACCTCTGCCTCCTGGGCTCAAGCTCTGCTCTCATTTCAGCCACCACACCCGGCTAATTTTTCTTCTTCTTCTTCTTTTTTTTTTTTTTTTTTTTTTTTTTTTTTTTTTTTTTTTTTTT
>NW_012108742.1:964348-965229 GCF_000951045.1 Mandrillus leucophaeus
TCCTAAGTCAAAAGAACAAAGCTGGAGGCATCACGCTACCTGACTTCAAACTATACTACAAGGCTACAGGAACCAAAACAGCATGGTACTGGTACTAAAACAGAGATACAGACTAATGGAACAAAACAGAAGCCTCAGAAATAATGCCACACATATACAACCATCTGATCTTTGACAAACCTGACAAAAACAAGAAATGGAGAAAGGATTCCCTATTTAATAAATGGCGCTGGGAAAATTGGCTAGCCATAAGTAGAAAGCTGAAAGTGGATCCCTTCCTTACTCCTTATACAAAAATTAATTCCAGATGGATTACAGACTTAAATGTTAGACCTAAAACCATAAAAACCCTAGAAGAAAATCTAGGCAATACCATTGAGGACACAGGCATGGGCAAGGACTTCATGATTAAAACACCAAAAGCAATGGCAACAAAAGCCAAAATTGACAAATGGGATCTAATTAAACTAAAGAGCTTCTGCACAGCAAAAGAAACTACCATCAGAGTGAACAGGCAACTACAGAATGGGAGAAAATTTTTGCAAACTACTCATCTGACAAAGGGCTAATACCCAGAACCTACAAAGAACTTAAACGAATTTACAAGAAAGAATCAAACAACCTCATCAAAAAGTGGTCAAAGGATATGAACAGACACTTCTCAAAAGAAGACATTTATGCAGCCAACAGACATGAAAAAATGCTCATCATCACTCACCATCAGAGAAATGCAAATCAAAACCACAATGAGATACCATCTCACACCAGGTAGAATGGCAATCATTAAAAAATCAGGAAACAAAAGGTGCTGGAGAGGACGTGGAGAAATAGGAAAACTTTTACACTGTTGGTGGGACTGTAAACTAGTTCAACCATTGTGG
>NW_012108742.1:965616-968726 GCF_000951045.1 Mandrillus leucophaeus
TTTATTGTGGCACTATTCACAATAGCAAAGACTTGGAACCAACCAAGACGTCCATCAATGACAAACTGGATTAAGAAAATGTGGCACATATATACCACGGAATACTATGCAGCCATAAAAAAGGATGAGTTTGTGTCCTTTGTAGGGACATGGATGCAGCTGGAAACCATCATTCTCAGCAAACTATCGCAAGAACAGAAAACAAAACACCACATGTTCTCACTCATAGGTGGGAACTGAACAATGAGATCACTTGGACACAGTAAGGGGAACATCACACACCGGGGCCTCTTGTGGCGTTGGGGAGTGGGGAGGGATAGCATTAGGAGATATACCTAATGTAAATGACGAATTAATGGGTGCAGCACACCAACATGGCACATATATACATACGTAACAAACCTGTACAATTGTGCACATGTATCCTACAACATACAGTATAATAAAAAAAAAAAATAGGCTGGGCGCGGTGGCTCACGCCTGTAATCCAAGCACTTTGGGAGGCCGAGGTGGGCAGATCAAGAGGTCAGGAGGTCAAGACCATCCTGGCTAACACAGTGAAACCCCGTTTCTACTAAAAATACAAAAAAACAGCCGAGCTTGGTGGCGGGCGCCGGTAATGCCAGCTACTCCGGAGGTTGAGGCAGGAGAATGGCGTGAGCCCTGGAGGCAGAGCTTGCAGTGAGCAGAGATCACGCCACTGCACTGCAGCCTGGGGGACACAGCAAGACTCCGTCTCAAAAAAATAAAATAAAATAAAATAAAATAAATAATTTTTTTTAAAGTGGCTACTAGTACTTTTTTTTTTTATTTTTATTTTTTGAGACAGAGTCTCGCTTTGTTGTCCAGGCTGGAGTGCAGTGGCAGGATCTCGGCTCCGCCTCCCAGGTTCACGCCATTCTCCTGCCTCAGTCTCCCGAGTAGCTGAGACTACAGGCACCCGCCACCACGCCCGGCTAATTTTTTGTATTTTTAGTAGAAACAGGGTTTCACCGTGTTAGCCAGGATGGTGTCGATCTCCTGACCTCGTGATCCGCCTGCCTCGGCCTCCCAAAGTGCTGTGATAACAGGCGTGAGCCACCGCATCTGGCAACTTGTACATTTTTAATTACTTGTGCAGCTTGCATTTGTGGTTCATATTATATTCCAATTGGACAGTATTGCCTCTAATGCTTGTTTAAAATGTGGATTTTGGGTCCCACTTTTGAACATCATGCTTTCAAAGTTCCAGGTTCAGGCCCAGAATTTTGATATTTTTTAGCTTACCAGATTTTAACTGGTAAGTCAGGGTAAGGAATCACTGTTTTACATGGCTTTTGACCAGGTGATGTTTGTGGTCGTCAGCATGGCAGAAACCCTATCTCTACGAAAAATACAAAAAATTACAAGGCGTGGTGGTGCATGCCTGTAGTCCCACATAGTTGGTGGGCTGAGGCAGGAGGATTACTTGATTCCAAGAGGTTGCAGTGAACCGAGATAGAGCCACTGCACTCCAGTCTGCGTGACAAAGTAAGACCTTGTCTGGAAAAAAAAAAAAAAAGAAGTCATCTATATGTACTGATATGGAAAGATGTTCATGATACAAGAAGGATAAACAAGTTGCAGAACATATAGATCCCATTTGTATGTGAAAAATGACGTACATATATTTGTATTTGCATAGGAAGTCTCAAAAACTGTTAACAGTGGCATTGCTGAAGAGTACAACTAGGGAGAAGATTCCCAGGCATGTGGAAAGATACTTTCACTATGCTTTTTTTTGTTAACTTTTTAATTTTTTTTTTTTTTAATACAATAGAGACAGGGTCTTGGGCTCAAGCAATCTTCCCACCTCGGCCTCCCAAAGTGCTGTAATTACAGGCATGAGCCACCACACCCAGCCTACTTTGCTTCTTATATCCTTTTGTACTGTATTAATTTTGCTTGTTTTACTATTTACTATGAGCAATATGAAAATTTATATTAGACATTACGAAGTAATATAAAAACCGACAAAATGCCCGGCCCTGACAATACTTCATTATTTAGGTTCCTGCTAGAGAAAAGTGCTTTTCACTGCCTTTGAATGTGAAGTTGGATCTTCATTCTAATTTTCTAAAAAGTCACCGAATGTATTTGTTAATTCATTCATTTAACCATTACCAACAACCTACTTAATGCTAGGCACTGTTTTAAGAGAAAATAAACAGCAGAGCACAAAATTAGATGTGTTTCTCCCACACTCTAGCAGAATCGGACCATAATCAAATGCACACATAAACAACTTTAATAAGTAGTGCTTTGAAATACGGAAGTCAAGGGCCTGAATTTTCACATACTGAAATGTTCAAATGTGTGCACAAACACACACGCACACAAATTAACTCAAACATGCTAATTAATGAAAGCACTGCTTTTGAATTTTGTAAGTTTGTCGTCTGGATAAAGTATTCAGGGATACTCCTCAAATTAATCTTTCTCTCGTTTTCAATATAACTAATTGAGTACAAAGAAGTTAAAAATTAGCAAAGCATTTCAGCTGTGTGACCTTAGGCAAATTACCTGGCTGTTTTAAGCCTCAGTTTTCTCCTCTGCGAAATGGAGTACTGAACCTCACGTTCGCTGTTTGAGGGAGACTTGTGTGGTCAGGTTTAGTGTAACCGGATGCTTGGCACGAGGAAGCGTGAAGACGAATGGGCCCCCATGGGGCCTTGATGCCCGCCCTGAGGCCCTGAGGACCCGCACGCCGGGGCGGTTCTCACGTGGCGCTGTCTGCTTTTTCACCCAAGCTTTTCTGCCAGCCAACTGCCCCTCCCCGGAGTGCTGCGGCCAGAGCTAGCCCGCTCCTCCGGCGGCCTCCGCTGGGGGCCCACTACAGCCCGGCGCCGGCCAGCCAGCCCGGCTTCTCGAGTCGGTCCTAAGCTGAGGCGGCCCTGTGCTGCAAAATTTGGGTCCACTCTCAGACCCAATCTGTCCTGGGCGAACTTGGCTTGTGGCAGGCGATAGCGTCGTTTCCAACTGCGGCTGTTTGAATTCTGGCGCCACACCCGCGCCACGTAGGGCCAAGTCGGGCGCAAGACTAGCAAGTTACGCTTCGCAGTGCGCCTGCGGGCGCGCGCCGGGAAATGGCC
>NW_012108742.1:969546-970480 GCF_000951045.1 Mandrillus leucophaeus
TTTGTAGAAACGGAGTTTTGCTATGTTGCCCAGGCTGGTCTCAAACTCCTGAGCTCAAGCAATCCACCCCTTTCGGCTTCCCGAAGCGCTGGGCTTACAGGCACGAACCACCACCCCGGGACATCTGATCCTTTCTACGTTTTAAAAATGTGTGGCCGGTCGCAGTGGCTCACGCCTATAATCCCAACATTTTGGGAGGCCGAGGCGGGTGGATCATGAGGTCAGGATATCGAGACCATCCTGGCTAACATGGTGAAACCCCGTCTCTACTAAAAATGTAAAAATAAAAATAAAAATGAATTAGCCGGGCGTGGTGGCCGAGGCCTGTAGTCCCAGCTACTCCAGAGGCTGAAGCAGGAGAATGCCATGAACCCGGGAGGCGGAGGTTGCAGTAAGCCGAGATCGCGCCACTGCACTCCAGCCTGGGCAACAGAGCAAGACTCCATCTCAAAAAAAAAAAAAATGTGGCTAGGCCAGGCACTGTGGCTCATGCCTGTAATCCCAGCACTTTGGGAGGCTGAGGCAGGTGGATCACAATGTCAGGAGATCTACACCATCCTGGCTAACAGGATGAAAACCCCTCTCTACTAAAAATACAAAAGATTAGCCGGGCGTGGTGGCCGGCTCCTGTAGTCCCAGCTACTTGGGAGGCTGAGGCAGAAGAATGGCGTGAACCCTGGAGGCAGAGCAAGTAAGCCGAGATGGCGCCAGTGCACTCCAGCCTGGGTGACACAGCGAGGCTCTAAAAAGGCCTTTGACAAAATTCAACAGCTCTTCATATTAAAAACTCTCAATAAACCAGGTACTGATGGAACGTATCTCAAAATAATAGAGCTATTTATGACAAACCCACAGCCAATATCATAATGAATGGGCAAAAACTGGAAGCATTCCCCTTAAAAACTGGCACAAGACAGGGATGCCCTCTCTCACC
>NW_012108742.1:970530-997926 GCF_000951045.1 Mandrillus leucophaeus
GCGCCACAACGCGGGACGGGCCTCGGAAGAGCTTCCGCGCGCGCTCCCGCTAATTAGCGGCCACACCCCTGTCTACTTCCATGTCCAATAGGTGTGAGAGGGCGGGGCAGCCTCGTTCTGACTGGGGAGGCTATATAAGGAGCTACTGGCTGCGCGTCTCGGTCTTTTACGTAGGCCTTCGTGATCGTTTGGTCGTGTGGTAGGTAAGCGTCGGTGTTGCGGGCGAGTACTGGAGCAAAAGGTGGAGGTGCAGGCCGAGTAGAGTTTTCATAGTGTGAAACCATCTTAGTGTAGAGCTTAGAGTGCTGAGAGTTGAAAGCTTGCACGTGGGAAATGTGCAGCCCGACCGCCACATGTACTGAGATTGAGTCGTGACGGCCACAGGCTCCGAGTTTTGGCGTGAGGAGAACGCTGATCGGCCACGGGTGCCGCGCTTGCTGGCCTCTGGCATGTGCCTGAACGGCGGCGGAAAAACCACACTTAATTGGGGCAGAGGGTTAGTTTTAAGAGCAAGGGGCCTTTACTAAAATGGCGAAGACCTTCCGTCGGCGTTGTTTTAAAACGGGCAGCCTCAACCCTGCATTGAGACTGAGCTGTTCGAAGGCGGCGTTGTGTGCAATTCGGATTAATGAAGGGGAAAGGTTTTGTGTGGAAAAACACCTTGGAGTGTGACGTTTCTGCGAGAATACTTAAATATCGGTTTCCCGCAGGAACAATGGCGCTGTCATGGCCCAGCAGAGCAGCTCTGAAGATGCAAAGGTAAGAGCTGTTAAGCTTAGTTACCAAACTAAAGGAGTAAACCTGTTGATTTACAGGAATAGTAACTGTTGCATCGTTTGATACTTACTTTTTTTTGTTAGATACATGAAAGAATTCCAGAATATGCGGGAGAATATTTAATGGAAAACCGCTTGGTTAAACCTGACACTCTTCATGGGTATGTGTTGTTTTAGTACTTTATGATAGAGCATAGTATTTAATCCACACCTAGACTAAATCAAATTTTTTTGTCATTAAACAGCATTCTGGGTGTGGACGATCAGCCAGTGAAGATAATGAATGTCGGATGTCACTGACTAGCAGCTTCATTTTGAAGTAGGTTGTATGGCTTGAAAGTTCTGTAGTATTTGTACTATAATACTTGCCTTTTACCTTTACCTTGGCTTATGGTCAGTGTCACAGAAGTGCAGTTTAATGTGTTAATGTGTACATATACAAGGTCTGATTGGTCTAATCAATGATGAAACCTATCCCGAAGCTGATAACCTGAAGAAAAATAAATGCGGATTCGGCTTCTGAGATTAAGACCAATAATTCAGAAGTGGAGTAAATTTTGTTGACGGGATTTTATAACAGTTCTGTTATAAAAGATCCGTAAAAGTTTATAACAGTTCCGTTATAAAATCCCGGGTTGTTTTTTTTTTTTTTTCTGCCAACAGTGAGGGTCGCTGTCTGCCCATTGATAAGAGGCCAGATTGTCTTGGAAGTTCCAAAGTTGCAACGATTTCTGTAAGTGGAGTTTTTCTGTTTGCTTAGCGATTAGTGAATATTGTGTCCTTGGTCTTATCTGTGATGATCTTATCCCGAACCTGAACTTCTGTTGAAAAAAAAAACTTTTACGGATCTGGCTTCTGAGATGGACCATTATAAGGACAATACTTTTTTTTAATGCTTTTACATAAGCTGTTGTAATGTTGGTAGTCTTGTAAGAATCTCATGTTTTTCCTTTTCTAGGGCTAGTGCCACGAGGTTTACTTGACTGTTGTATGAAAAGCTGATAAGAAAACCATCCAGAAAAAAAGCTCTTCGTTTTACAAACACGAAAATAAAACATGTAATTTTGGATTATGTTGTTTTTAATTATTTTAAATAGGTCCTGAAATAACATGGCGGGCATTAAATGGAAAATCCACTAACCAGCCTTGTAATCAAATTACTTTGAACGTTTCGGGTTTGTGCAAGGTACAATGTAAGGGTTTTTGGATCAGTGTTAAGAGTGGAGAGACAGGAATTAAAAATGATTGTTACTAAGCAAATCATGGAATATTTAGTTTCAATGTGACTGTAATTTTGAAAGCCCGGATGCTTAAGTTGAGAAGTGGGGGAATGAGACACAGAAAATAAGAAGAGTACAATAGAACAATAATAGCAGTTTATTAACTATGGTCATGAGGGAAGCTCACTGATTAAACAAGAATCTGGTAAAGACATTCAGGCTTGCTAAAATCTAGGAAGGAAGAGGTCGTTTGGCAAGATGGGTTACATAATACTATCTGATACTACCAAATAAAATGAGAGAGAAGCCTTAGGCATGTAACATTACATTTGGAGATAGAAAATACACCTTCACTATGAAGGTAGTGTGTGTAAGATGGCAGTGAAAGCAGTGTTTGCATTTATACCCTTGATCTCCAATAACCCTTGCCTGCTAGACATAAAACTATTAATCATTGTTTTTCTCCCCCTTCCAGAACTTCTGCATAAAATTTTAAGATCTGTGTTTCATTACTTCAAAAGTGCCTAGAATAGGGCCAGGCACTTACTGTTATAGAATATGTGGTAAAAGACTATTCATATTCCACAGTTTTCAGGGAAGAGTGCCATTTTCCTTTTGTCAAAGCTGGCAACCAAGACAAAGTTGTGAAATAGACTATTTGCTTTCGAGCCCTCTGACTTCTTTTTCTGTAGCTCCTTCTAACTCCCTTGCCTCCCAATAGATCTTGTAATATGTCACATTTTCTTAGTTGATATCAAAATTAGTACTCCACATTTATATACACTGGCCTGTGCTAGGCTCTGCCAAGACTCCTGAAATAAAACACCATTTTGTCAATAGTGGCACAGGATGCCAAGGAAAAGTCAAGCTATGAAAAATTCTTGAAAATAGAACAAGTGGATTTGAGTTTAAACCAGCACAGATGTTGGGAAAATAGGCCCAAGAAATACTGAGCAAAGACAGTGTGGTTCAGAGTCTGAGAGACAAATACTGAGGATTTGGGTCCCAATAGGGTGGATGTGTGTGGGACAGAAAACATGTTATAAATACCCTTAAGATTCTTGAGCAAGGGAGTTAGAAATGTAAGAATATCCTGTAATTAGAGTCAGATCCAAAAAGGTTTAACTTGAATGGAATTGAACTTGAAAGCTCAGTTTTGGTTACCGACTCCTTGATGGCAATTTCTAATCACACAGGAGGCTGTTAGTCTGTAATAGCCTCCTAAAAACTCAGGCAATATTGGTTAAGATCAGTTGCATAAGTTCACCCTCCAGAGCATATCTGCTGCTTGGGACCAGGTGCAGTGGCTCATGCCTGTAATCCCAGCACTTAGGAAGGGTTGCTTGAGACCAGCCTGGAAACAGCAAGATGCCATCTCTACAAATAAGAGAACTAACTGGGTGTGGTGATGTGCACTTGTTCCAGCTACTCAGGAGGCTGAGATAGAATCACTTGAACCTAGGAAACTGAAGCTACAATCAGCCATGATTGCACCTCTATGCTCTATCGTGAGCAACAGGCCAGGCTAAAAAAAAAAAATCCTTAAGGACCTAAGGAGCTTGACTATAATAATTAAACTGGGATATCCTTGATTCTGATTGGCTTCAGAAGTTCAAAGGCAATTTACATGTGTCTGACTTTAGTGACTTCAGCCAACAGGAATTTTCCTTCTGCCTTACACCAGGCTTCCAGGTAATCTTAAAATATAGTAAGCTCAAACCTACCATTTGGTGCTTTCTAAAATTAGTTCTATTGCCGGAAACCCAATATCCACTGTGCTTGGCTCCCCAGTCAAGTGTCCTGTGAACTAACACATCAATCCTCACTGCCCAGTGTGTATGAAAGAGCTTTTAGCTGTTTTCATGGTTTTTGTAACAGTTCCCCAGTTGGGATTAGAGCCTTTCTTTGAATTTCAGCCTACTAGAATAAACTGCTTATCTTTTGCTAGTCCTTTTCTGGGAGTAGGACCCTCCCTACCTTTCCAAAAACTTGGTTCTGGATCCAAACAATACTTATAACATAGTACTTAGTTATAAGTATATATTAATATGCATGACTTAACTGAATATTACCACTCCCTCTGATCTTACTCCACCCTGTAGAATAACATCATTAGAGACCATCTTGGGGCAGAAGAGGATACCTTTTCAGTATGAGAACTAGACTCCTTGTCTTACTCTGATAAGTCCTGGTCTCCCCACTGCTGAGGTCTCAGCATGCCATGTAGCTGAGTTTATCAGAGTTACGAGGGTTTAATCAGAATCCCAAATCAAGTACAGTCCAGTCCAACCTATTTGAGAACTTTATCTTGTTACTTCATTTATTATAGTTCTCTTCAAAAGAGCAATGGAAAAGGCACTTCAGAATATGCAAAAGATCTGTCATTTGAAGGGGATAATTTACAAATGTGCATCACTTCACTGAGATCAGGAAATTGTTTTGTCCTTACCTCCTGTAGTGGATATAACTGATGTACAAAAATGTGTACATTTAAAAAGTATGCAATTTGATGAGTTTTTTTCATAGGAATACACTCATGAAACCATTAACAAGATAATGACTATATCCATCACTTCCAAAAATGTTCTCTTGTTAGCTTGATTTTGAACATGTTAAGTTTAAGATAGCACATGATATTCAAATTGGGATTTTTGAGTAGTTATAGAGGTCCACAGTTCAGAGGAGAGATCTGACTGAAATAAAATTGGGAGTCATCGACATATGGAAGGCATATTTAAAGCCATAATATTAGATGAGATCACCAATAGAGAAAAAAAGGTGTCCAAGAGTTGAACCCTGTGGCCTTTCAGGATTAGGACATTCCAGGTTTATTCAAATCCTAGAGAATAATTTGTGCCAAGGGACAAAAATCAGGACACAGGAATCTGCTGCCAAGTTTAAGTGCCATATTTGTTAGGAACAGAAACTAAGTAGAAAACCAAGGATGCCTGGAATGAAATGAGCCAAGAAAAAGAAGGATGAGAACCAAGCAAAAGTTGCTGGAAATTGCCTTGGATTTAATACAGACCATTAGTCAACATGAAAACTGAAGAAGTTAGTGTCTGATCATGACTTTGCAAAGTAACAAACAAAGTGATCTTCAGGAGAGAATAAGATGAGGAATTTAGGAGGTATGATAAGGCTTTTTCATCGGACCCTGCAGATTTGGAGAAAATGGAGCTGACCATGGACAAGTTATAAACTTGCCTAGCATTGATAAAAGTATCAGCAGAGGCTGAAAACCACTAATTTTAACAAAGATAATCAGCATATTCAGTATTGTGTGGTGCTTATCTCCTTGGGAGCAAAAAGATAAGACTGGATTAATCCAAAATCAGAGATAAACTGACCAGGAGGAGCACAGCAATAATGGGCCAAGAGTATTGAGGATGCAGGTAAAAGTGCTAAAATTACTGTATTGACCTTGTAATCCCAAGCTGATCAGAGAAGGGAAAAAAAAAAAAGGAGAGGGCTGGAAAATTGTCACAGTGAATGACAGAGGATCAGATGTGCCATAGAAACGTGCTGCTGAAAACAAGGTAGAATAAGCCCCTCTCCAATTATACTATGGAATGAGCCATGTAACATGTGATTATTGGTTTCTCCCTTCTGGACCTGGAGTGTCAGTTCTTCTAAAGCAGAGACTTCCCTTTAATCTCTGTTTAAACTTGGTGCCTAGGACAATGTGTTGGCATCCATAAAATACCGAATGGAATGGAGTTCAACATGTTTTTTAGGGTGGAACTGGTGGCATGATTTAAATTATCCAAAAGAGACAGAAATGAGAAAAGTCAGAAGCTGTTGTGTCCTGACTGTATACCCCCAAAATTCATATTTTGAATACCCCAAAACGAAGTATAATGTAAGCCCAGAATCACTATAAATGATGAGATTCAAAAGTCAGAATTGAGATATACCCCAAAGAACACACCTTGCTATTGCCCTAGAGAATTTTAGTGTGTTTAATGCCTGTGTTCTTATTGATGCAGTTAAAGTGACCAACTATTAGCAACAAACCCCAAATTGTCCTTTGTACAAAAATAGTTTATTAGGTCAGGTGCAGTGGCTCATGCCTGTAATCCCAGTACTTTGGGAGGCCAACGTGGGAAGATCGCTTGAGGCCAGGAATTTGAGACCAGTGGGCAACACAGCAAGACCATCTCTACAACGTGTTAAAAAGTAACTGGGTTACTTGGAGGATCTGGCTATGTGGCAGCTGAGATGGGAGGATTGCTTGAGCCCAGGAGGTCAAGACTACAGTGAGCTATGATTGTGTCACTGCACTCCAGCTGGGCAACAGTGAGACCCTTTCTCAAAAAAAAAGAAAAAGTTATTTGAAGTTATTTGCACTGTGTCTTTATTAGGCTTATATCCATATTTTTTATAACTGGAGGCCATACCATCAATAAAAACACATTTAGTGCATTAAAAAAGATGGATATGAGCAGTAACAAAAATACAGGCCAAATAACATTATCATTGTTATCGTCATTAATTATTTTAGAGACAAGGTCTCACTCTGTCACCCAGGCTGGAATGCAGTGCCTAATCATAGCTCACTGCCACCTTGAACTCTTGGGCTCAAGGGATCCTCCCACTCAGCCTCCCAAATAACCAGGAGATCCTTCAGCATGTGCCACCAAGCTCAGCTGATTTGTATTACTTTCTGTAGGGATGGGGTGTCACTGTGTTGCCCAGGCTGCTCTTAAACTCCTGACCTCAAGTGATCCTTCCAGCTTGGCCTCCAAAAGTGCTGAGATTACAAGTGTGAGTCTCCTCACCAAGCTGCCTTTTTTTTTTTTTTTTTTTTTAAAGCAATGAGAGCTCACTCTGTAGCCCAAGCTGTTCTTGAATTCCTGACCTCAAGTGGTCCTCCTGCCTCAGCCTCCTGAGTAGCTGTGATTATTGATGTGAGTAGCCACACCTATACTAAATAATTTTAATCAACTACTTTTTTTTTTTTTTTTTTGGAAACAGACGTGCTCTGTTGCCAGGCTGGAGTGCAGTGGTGCCATCTCAACTCACTGCAACCTCTGCTTCCTAGGTTCAAGCGATTCTCCTGCCTCAGCCTCCCAAGTAGCTGGGACTACAGGCGCACACCACTATGGCCAACCAATTTTTGTAGTTTTAATAGAGACAGGGTTTCACCATGACCTCGTGATCTGACCGCCTCAGGCTCCCAAAGTCCTGGGATTACAGGTGTGAGCCACTGCACCCAGCCGCAACCTGTACTTTTGTATAAAAGTAGTTGAATTAAGGCCAGGCATGGTGACTCACGCCTGTAATCCCAGCACTTTGGGAGGCCAAGGCGGGCAGATCACTTGAGGTCAGGAGTTCGAGATCAGCTTGGCCAACATGGTGAAACCCCATCTCTACTAAAAATACGAAAATTAGCCTGGCATGGTGGCATGAGCCTGTAATCCCAGCTACTTGGGAGGCTGAGGCAGGAGAATCGCTTTAACCCAGGAGGCGGATGTTGCAGTGAGCCAAGATCACGCCACTGCACTCCAGCCTGGGTGACAGAGCAAGACTCTGTCTCAAAAAACAAAATAAATAAAATAAAAACTAACAAAAGTACAGTTTGGGAATTGTTGCTAATAGTTCATTAGTTTAATTGCTTCAATGAGAACATTAGCATTAAACACACTAAACTACTCTGGAGCAATAGTGAGGTATACTCTTTGAGATATATCTTAATTCTGACTTGAATTTCATTGCTGATGGAGATTCTGAGTTTATGCTACATTTCTTTTTCAAAAGTGAATGTACATTGACTAGCCCTTAAAAAAAAAGAAAAAAGCAGCCAGGCGTGGTGGCACGCCTGTAATCCCCGCTACTCGGAAGGCTGAGGCAGTAGAATCGCTTGAGCCCAGGAGTTTAAGACCAGCCTAGGCACAGCAAGACCCCGTCTCAAGAGAAAGAAAGAGAAGGAGAGAAAGGGAGGAAGGGAGAGAAAAACAAAGGAAGGAAGGGAGGGAGAGAGGGAGACAAACATTGTTCAGTTTGGCCACATGCCCAGAAATATTAGGATAGTTTTGAAATTCATGGACTTGTCCCCACATATTGATATAGCTCACTTTCTTGAAGGATGTTGTTTGCTTTCAATTCAATCTGTTCCTCAGGAGATTGAACCATACTGATAGACTAAGTGTGTGATGATTCAGAAATATACTAAGGTTTGCATTCATTTGTTCATTGAACAAATATCCTGAATGCCTACCATGTATAGGTACTATCCTAGGCACGAAAGATACAGTAGTGAACCAAACAAAAACCTCTGCTCTTGTGGAACTTATATTGTAGGAAGACGAGAAGGACATTATATAATAAATAAATTATAAACTATGTTAAAAAATGAGAAGTGACACAAAAAATAGAATATGAGATATTGGGAGTGGGTTTGGGGAGATAATTAGTATTGCAGTTTCAAATGGGGATTCTCTCATCTAAGAGGCAATTGAAGTAAATGGGGTTGACAGAATAGGCTTCAATGAAAAGGTGAGATTAATTAAGCAGAGATTTACATGTGTGCGTAGCTCAATCTCTCACCTAACAGAGGGTGAGAGATTGATCTGTGCATATATCTGGGAAAAGTGCATTTCCATAGCAGTGGCCCATAAGAAGGAGCATGCATAGTGAGAAAGGAAGCAAGGCATGCAGCTTATGTAGGGCTTAGTGTGTCATTGAAAGGATTTCACTCTTAGTCAAATGGGAACCACTGTAAAACAAAACACAGAAACTCCAAGTATGATTCATACACATCAAAATCTACGAACCCTACCCCTAGGGCCCAGATTGTGGCCTCTAAATACCACTTACCACTAAAAGGAAATAGATCTGAGACAGGAAATGTACAAGATGAGCTTGTTGTACCTTGCTATAGCAGGTAGCAAGACTGTTAGAGTTGTGTTAAAAGAACTCAGGAGGCCAAGCACGGTGGCTCATGCCTGTAATCACAGTGAGGACTTGAGGTCAGGAGTTCGAGACCAGCCTGGCCAACATGGTAAAACCCCATCTCTACTAAAAATACAAAAATTAGCTGGGCATGGTGGCGGGTGCCTGTAATCCCAGCTACTCAGGAGGCTGAAGCAGAAGAATCGCTTGAACCTGGGAAGCGGAGGTTGCAGTAATCCGAGATCTCACCACTGCACTCCAGCCTGAGTGACAGAGGGAGATCCATTTCAAAAGAAAAAAGGAACTCAGGAGTCAACTTGGAGAGTCTCTCACTTTCCAAAGATGGAAAATTTGACTATTATTGAGCTGTAATAGAGAAAAAGACATAAAATGTCTTCAAATCTATGAATTCAGAATGATGCTTTTAAAAACTGAATTTAATAGTGTTAAAGGATGCTAATCATCAGTTTCAGAACTGCAAATAAAGGGACTTTCCAATACCAACTGTACTGACATAATCAAATAAAAAGTGATAAAAAGTTTGTCTTCATTGATATATTCCAGTTAACAATGAAAAAAGATTGGCGTAATTCGATCATCATTTTGCAACATTCTAATGAATTAATATATATAGGCAATAAATATCAACAACTGCTAACATCCAAAAAAGAGGTGATGAAATATTATATGTCCCTGAAGAAAGAATTTGACACTGCCTATTTCAGACTCTTGTCTGAAAACAATAAAAATGAATATGAATTTGATAAAGCCTCTGGATATAATTACCAATTTACAGATGACAGAGGAAAATGTTAAACTACATTACAGAGATACAATCAGCAAAATCCAGACTATGGAAAACTCTACAAATGATTTCTATAACAAATAAATTGCAAGGAAAGAAACCAACAAGAGATGAATGGGTAACCTATAAATCAGGAAACTGAGAAGATATATCAACATTCTCAATGTTTGCATCCCAGTTGGATTCTCATTCAATATTGTAAAAAAAAAAAAAAAGATAACATTTATGAGATATATGCTTAAATACAGGCTATTTCATGTATCGAAAAATAATTGGGACTTTGTTAGGTGTGATAATGGCATTGTGGCTCTTTTTGTTGTTAAAGAGGCTGTATCTTTTAGACATACTGAGTTATTTATGGATGAAATGATTTGATGTCTGAGATTTGTTTCAAAATAATGCAGAAAACAAAGGAAGTGGTTGAAGGGTATAGATGAAACAAGATTAGCCTAAAGTTGATAATTGTTAATGTTGGATGATGGGCACTTGGGAGTTTATTATACTCTTTCTCTATTTTTGTACTTGTTTGAAATTTATAGAATAAAATTTTTTTAATCTGTGAATTTTTTAAGTTGACTTAATTTCTAACAAGATACTGTGTTTCTTCACAATTTGATTTTATTGTGTTCTAGCTAGTGCTGTAACAGAACAGGGCCGTTTCCTGCTGCCACAAACATAGCCCACCTGTCCATATAGATATATAATGTCTTCATGATTCTACAGTGCTCTCATGTGTTCTCCTAGTGATTAAATTCAGAGTATTCCAGTCAGAGCATATGCTTTAGAGACACTTTACATGCATTAAATGAAATAATGCAGACCAGGTGAGGTGGCTTACGCCTGTAATTCCAGCACTCTGGGAGGCTGAGGTGGGCGGATCACCGGATGTCAGGAGTTCAAGTCCAGCCTGGCCAACATGGTGAAACCCCATCTCTACTAAAAATCTAAAAATACAAAAAATAGCTGGGTGTGGTGGCAGGTGCCTGTAATCCCAGCTACTCGGGAGGCTGAGGAGGCAGGAGAATCACTTGAACCCGGGAGGTGGAGGTTGCAGTGAGCCTAGATCATGCCATTGCACTTCAGTCTGGGTGACAGATGGAGACTCCATCTAAAAAAAAAAAAGAAAAAGAAATAATGCATATAAAATGTTTAATATAGTGCTTGTCATCATGCATTAGCTATAACTGTTAATAAAATTGGATGTTTCAATGCATATCAGTAAACACAATATTGTAAGCCACTACGTTCGAATAAGTTAAGTCCATCAGATTCCTTCAGTTAAAAAAATATGTGATCTGTGAAGTCAGGAGTTTGAGACCAGCCTGACCAACACGGTGAAACCCCGTCTCTACTAAAAATACAAAAATTAGCCAGGCGTGGTGGCACACTTCTATAATCCCAGCTACTCAGGAGACTGAAGCAGGAAAATCGCTTGAACCCGGGAGGTGGAGGTTGCAGTGAGGAAAGATCGTGCCACTGCACTGCAGGCTGGGCCACAGAGTAAAGACTCTTGTCTCAAAAAAAAAAAAAGAAAACAAAAAACCCCAGCACGGCATGGAGTGATGGCTCACACCTATAATTCCAGCACTTTGGGAGGCCAAGACACACAGATGACTTGAGCCCAGGAGCCTCCCAAGTAGCTGCAACTAGCAGGCACATGCCACCACACACAACTGGCATTTTTTTTTTTCTTTTTTCATGGAGACAGGGCCTCTCTCTTTTACCCAGGCTGGTCTCAAATTCCTGGACTCAAGTGATCCTCTCACCTCAGCCTCCCAAAGTGCTGGTGTGCTCCCACTTCACTTGGCAAGGTGAAGAACTCACAGCTGGAGAGTTTAATGCCAGCAAAGGATGTTTTGAGATATATGTGTGTGTGATATATATATATATATAAATATATACATATATGTGTGTGTTACATATATATAACACACACCTATTATATATATTATATACATTATATATATATATATATATATTTTTTATTAAGAGACAAGGTTTCTTGCTGTTGCCCAGGTTGGAGTGCAGTGACTTGATCACAGCTCACTGTAGCTTCTAACTCTGGGCTCAAGCAATCCTGCTTCAGGTTCCCAAGTAGCTGGGAGTACAGTAATATGTCACTATGCCTGGCTTCAACGTAATAAAACTTTCCAAAATATACTTTTTATATTTCAACATATCTTCCATACATATCTCTTAATAAAACGCCATCTCTATCTTAAGATGCTTTTACTCGAATATAACATCAAACCCAAAATGGCTTAAACTATACAAATTTTTTTTTTTTTTTTTTTTTGGAGACAGCGTCTCGCTCTGTCACCAGGCTGGAGCGCAGGGGCATGACCTTGGCTCACTGCACTCTCCGCCTCCCAGGTTCAAGCGATTCTCGTGCCTCAGCCTCCCAAGTAGCTGGGACTACAGGCGAGCGCCACCAGCCCAGCTAATTTTTGTACTTTTTAGTAGAGACGGAGTTTCACCATGTTGGCCAGAATGGTCTCAATCTCTTAACCTCGTGATCTGCCCGCCTCGGCCTTCCAAAGTGCTGGGATTACAGACCTGAGCCACCGCGCCCGGACTTTTTTTTTTTTTTTTTTGAGACGGAGTCTTGCTCTGTTGCCAGGCTGGAGTGCAGCGGCTCCATTTCTACTCCGCAACCTCCGCCTTCCGGATTCAACTTCCACCTCCCAGGTTCAAGCGATTCTCGTGCCTCAGTCTCCCGAGTAGCTGGGATTACAGGCGCGCACCACTAAGCCCAGCTAATTTTTGTATTTTTAGTAGAGACGGGGTTTCACCATGTTGGCCAGAATGGTCTCGATTTCTTGACCTCGTGATCCGCCCACCTTGGCCTTCCAAAGTGCTGTGATTACAGGCGTGAGCCACCGCGCCCAGCCCACGTTTTTTTCTTTTATGAGACGGAGTCTCTCTCTTGTCGTCCAGGCTGGAGTGCAGTGACATGATCTTGGCTCACTGCAACCTCTGCCTCCCGGTTCAAGTGAGTCTCCTGCCTCAGCCTCCCGAGTAGCTGGGATTACAGGTGCCCTCCACCACACCTAGCTAATTTTTGTACTTTTAATAGAGACGGGATTTCGCTATGTTGGCCAGGCTGGTCTCGAACTCCCGATCTCAGGTGATCCACCCGCCTCGGCGTGAGCCACCACACCTGGCCAAATTTCTTAGCTCTTGTAAAAGGAAGCTCAGAGGTAATGAAAGTAAATTGATGTAAGGGCTCAGTTATTATATTAAGAACCCAGATTTGTTCCATTTTCCGCTCCATCATCCTAGGTCTGTAAGTTTTGCCCTCAGGATGGCTTCCCTCATGGTCACAAACTGGTGGCAGTAGTTCCAGACATCGTATCCAGACACAACGTTAGCCAGAGGAAAGGAGGGATTATCTCTTATTTTATTCTTCTTGAGAATGAGGAAATCTGTTCCAGAAATTTCTGACAGACCACACTTCACAGCTCATTTACCAAGATTAGATCATATATCCATTACTAAACTACTTACTATGAAGGAGAATGGCATTACTATGATTGATGTGAACCAATCATTTGGGGACAAAATGAATGTTGGGGTGTCAACCACCATGGCTAACACGACATCTTATGCACTCCTTTTTTTTTTTTTTTTCTGAGATGGAGTTTCACTCTTATTGCCCAGGCTGGAGTACGATGACGTGATCTCGACACTGCAACCTCCACCTCCCAGGTTCAAGCGATTCTCCTGCCTCAGCCTCCCGAGTAGCTGGGATTACAGGCATGCACCACCACGCCTGGCTAATTTTGTATTTTTTACTAGAGACGAGGTTTCTCCATGACCGTCAGGCCAGTCTTGAACTCCTGACCTCAGGTGATCTGCCTGCCTCGGCCTCCCAAAGTGCTGGCATTACAGGCTGAGCCAACGTGCCCGGCCTTAAACACTCTTCTACCTGAGTATAAGTGACTAACTGGGGCTGGGCACGGTGGTTCACACCTGTAATCCTAGCAGTCTGGGAGGCCAAGGCGGGTGAATCACTTGAGGTCAGGAGTTGAAGAACAGTCTGGCCAATATGGTGAAACCCTGTCTCTACTGAAAATACAAAAAAAATTAGCTGGGTGTGATAGTGCATTCCTGTAATCCCAGCTACTCGGGAGGTGCTTGAACCCAGGAGATGGAGATTGCAGTGAGCCAGGATCAGGCCAGCTCATTTAATTTCTATCATGACAATTGTCAACATTATTAAAAATTCTCCTACTCATTCTTTTCATTGGCAATATTGAGAGCATTTTCTTTTATTCTTTTTTTATCCTTTTTTTTTTTTTTTTTTTTGAGACGGAGTCTCACTCTGTCACCAGACTGGAGTGCAGTGGCGTGATCTCAGCTCACTGCAACCTGTGCCTCCTGGGTTCAAGCAATTCTCCTGTCTCAGCCTCCTGAGTAGCTGGGACTACAGGCATGTGCCACCATGCCCAGCTAATTTTTGTATTTTTAGTAGAGACAGGGTTTCACTATGGCCAGGATAGTCTCAATCTTTTGACCTTCAGATCTGCCCACCTCGGCCTCCCAAAGTGCTGGGATTACAGGCGTGAGCCACCCGCGCCTGGATTATTTTTTAATTTTTTTTTTTTTTTTTTTTGAGACAAAGTCTCACTTGGTTGCCCAGGCTGGAGTGCATGCCACCACACCCGGCTAATTTTTGTATTTTTAGTAGAGATGGGGTTTCATCATGTTGGCCAGACTGGTCTCGAACTCCTGACCTCAAGTGATCCACCTGCCTCGGCCTCCCAAAGTGCTACAATTACAGGTGTGAGCCACCGTGCCCGGCTGCATTTTATTTTTGTAGATATTAAATGGTTATTTAATCAATTTTAGAAATTCAGATTGCCTTGAATTTTATCAGGATGACAAAGTTTATAGTAATAAATAGTCCAAATGTTTAATGGTACACTGGTTATCTCTGGACAGTAGAATAATCTCTAGCTAGTGGGTTTATATTACCATTAAAAAATTAAACCTCTCTGGTAATCTATCCTCTCATATCCATTTGCAGTCATTCTAGTCTACACTACCCCCCAACATGGCCCTCTCTCTCTCAATCTTTCCACTGCACAGTCTACAGGGATAAGAAACTACCCCCATATCCTCGACCTTTTTTTGTGGGCATGCATTTCTTCCACCTCCTTGCCCTAATTAAAATCTGATTCTTCCCTCCTTAGGGTACTGCTTTCTCTTGCTGCAGCTTGCTTCCTTCCTCAGGTATGAAGTTAAGGTTAGTATCTTCCTTGCCCTGTACTGCCACTTCTTTTTTTTTGAGACACAGTCTTACTCTGTCACCCAGGTGGAGTGCAATGGCACAATCTTGGCTCACTGCAACCTCCCTCCCAGGTTCAGGAGATTCTTATGCCTCAGCCTCCCTAGTAGCTGGGATTACAGACGCATGTCACCACACCCGTATGTATTTTTATTTTTTTATTTTATTTTATTTTTTAAGATGGAGTCTTGCCCTGTTGCCCAGGCTGGAGTGCAGTGGCACGATCTCGGCTCCTTGCAGCCTCCAACTCCCAGGTTCAAGTGATTCTCTGCCTCAGCCTCCCAAGTAGCTGGGATTACAGGTGTGTGCCACCACACCCAGCTAATTTTTATATGTTTAGTAGAAATGAGGTTTCACCATGTTAACCAGGCTGGTCTTGAACTCCTGACCTCAAGTGATCCACCTGCCTCTGCCTCCCAAAGTGCTGCAATTACAGGTGTGAGCCACCATGCCCGGCTTAATTTATGTATTTTTAGTAGAGACAAGGTTTCGCCCTGTTGGCCAGGCTAGTGTTGAACTCCTGGCCTCAAGTGATCTGCCCGCCTCAGCCTCCCAAAGTGCTGGGATTACAGGCGTGAGCCACCATGCCCAGCCTCCCTACTGCCACTTCTTAACAATTACTCCTCCATCTTTATGTAAAACCCCTTGATCTTTTCATGTTCATGTCACCTGGCTTGTCACCTTTTGTCTTACTTCAAGGCTATCATTTTCCTACTTGGTGGTTACTGCCCCTTATTAATTTTGAAGAGTTTGAGACCAGGTTCGTGGCTCTATTCTGTAACATCTATTTCTAATATTCACAAGTCAATGTCCAAACAATTTGGTTTATCATTTCTTTGACTTTCTCCACTTTCTCCCTCCACTTCCTCCCTTTTTACCTGGGATTCCACTGTCCCATAGAGAGCCATGGATAAAATTCAAGAAGTCTGTGAACTTGGACAGGGGAAAATATGTATACTTTTACTAAACACTAACTGAAATTTAGAATTTCCTTCAATAACAAATGTAGACTGTACACCACAGTAGTACTAGCAATATCTATGGGTTTGTCACCAATAGAAAGCACAGCTGTTTTTTTCCAAAGAGTCATCTGCATCCCCATGTTTATCGCAGCACTATTCACAATAGCTAAGATATGAAATAAACCTAGGTGTCCAACAACAGATAAATGGTTAAAGAAAATTTGGGCTGGACACAGTGGCTCACACTTGCAATCCCAGCACTTTGGGAAGCTGAAGTAGGAGAATTGCTTGAGCCAAGGAGTTCAAAACCAGCCTGGGCAACATAGCAAGAATCCATCTCTACAAAAAATTTTAAAAATTAGCTAAGTACAGTAGTGTGCGCCTGTAGTCCTAGTTCCTTGGGAGGCTGAGGTGGGAGTATCACTTGAGCCCAGGAGATTGAGGCTGCAATGAGCCATGCAGTGAGCCATGATAGCACCACTGCACTCCAACCTGAGCAACAGAGCAAGACCCTGTCTCAAAAGAAAAAAAAAAAAAAGGAAAACGTGGTGTATATATACACAATGAGCTACTATTCAGTCATAAAAAAGATTACATCATGTCATCTGCAGTAACATGAATGGAACCGGAAGACACTATGTTAAGTGAAATAAGCCAGGAACAGAAAATTAAACACAACACATTCTCACTCATGTGGAAACTAACAAAAGTTGATCTTGCCGGGCACAGTGGCTCACGCCTGTAATCCCAGCAATTTGGGAGGCAGAGGCAGGTGGATCACCTGAGGTCAGGAGTTCGAGACCAGCCTGGCCAACATGGTGAAACCCCATCTCTACTAAAAATACAAAAATTAGCCAGGTGCGGTGGCGGATGCCTGTAATCCCAGTTACTCGGGAGGCTGAGGCAGGAGAATTGCTTGAACCCAGGAGGCAGAGGTTGCAGTGAGCCGAGATCGCGCCATTGCACTCCAGCCTGAGGGACAAGAGTGAGACTTCGTCTCAAAAAAAAAAAAAAGTTGATCTCATAGAAGTAAAATGTAGAACAAAGGATACTAGAGGTTGGCAGGGCTATGGGAAATGGGAAGATAGGGAGAGATTTGTTAAAGGATATAAAATTAAGGCTGGGTGTGGTGGCTCATGCCTATAATCCCAGCACTTTGGGAGGTCAAGGTGGGTGGATCACCTAAGGTCAGGAGTTTGAGATCAGCCTGACCAACATGGAGAAACTCTGTCTCTGCTAAAAATACAAAAAAACTAGCTGGGCATGGTGGTGCATGCCTGTAATTCCAGCTACTCGGGAGGCTGAGGCAGGAGAATCGCTTAAACCTGGGAGGCGGAGGTTGTGGTGAGCCGAGATTGCACCACTGCACTCCAGCCTGGGCAACAAAAGTAGAACTCTGTCTCAAAAAAAAAAAAAAGATACAAAATTATAGCTAGGTAGAAGGAATAAGTTCTAGTGTTCTATACCACTGTGGGATGACTATAGTTAAACAATAATATATACTTTCAGATAACTTGAAGGAGGATATTGAATGTTCCTAACACAAAGAAATGATAAATGTTTGAGATGATGGATGTGCTAATTGCCCTGATCTGATGACTATACATTATATATATTGAAACATCACTATGTACCCCCACGAATATGTACAATTATAATATGTCAACTTAAAAACATTTAAAAGTGAAAAAAAAAAAATCCAAAACACACAAGGAACTGAGCCAGCATGAATAAGAATTAGCAAAATCTTCAAACCTCAAGACCAGACTCACAAGGACTTCAGATACAGAAATTTTAAATAAAAATTATGAAATGAGTATGTTAAAATGTGTAAAGAAATAAAGGGAGACATTGGTATATGATACAGAAATAAAAGACCATCAAAAATAATTCGTATGATATGAAAACAATCAAATAGACATTCTGGAATAAAATATATATAATGGACAGGAGTGAATATCCCTAGGCTCCTGACCTCTCTGCATTTACAAGTAGTCTGAGCGAGAAAATGCTGGAAGACCTCAGAAGCCAAGTGGAAGCCCCAGAGTGAAGCCAGGAGGGCCTTCATTTCAGACTCAGCAGCTGCCCACGGTCGTAGTTGACACACTGCTGTAGCATGTGTGCTGCCTGAACACTGACTGGCCACCCCCACAGCCCAGAACGCTGGCATCATCTGTACTATCAGCCCAGCTTCCTGATTGGTGGAAATGCTGATGATTAAGTCTGGAATTAATATGGCTTGTCTGAACTTTTGAGTACCACGCAGAGACCATCAAGAACGTGTGCACAACTCTGGAAAGCTTTGCTTCGAACCCCAATCTCTAGCGGCTAGTTGCTGTGGCTCTGGACACTAATGGGCCTGAGATACGAACTGGGCTCACACAGAGCAGTGTCCCCATGGAGGTGGAGCTGAAGAAGGGAGCCACCTTCAGATCACACTGGATAATGCCTACATGGAAAACTATGATTAGAACTTTCTGTGGCTGGACTACAAGAACATTTGTAAGGTAGTGGAAGTGCGCAGCAAGATCTACAGATGTAATAACTTATTTCTCTGCAGGCAGAGCAGAAAGGTACTGACCTCCTGGTGATAGCAGTGGAAAATGGTGGCTCCTTGGGCAGCAAAAAGGGTGTAGACCTTCCTGGTGGCTGTGGACGTGCTTGCCATGTCAGAAAAGGACATCCAGGATCTGAAGTGTGGGGTAGGATTGGATGTGGATATGGTGTTTGCCTCTTTCATCCACGTGGCATCTAATGTCCATGAAATTAGAAAGGCAATTATTGCACATTGGAGCAAGCTGCCCACTTGCCCACCGGAGTTAGGCTCTTACCTTCCCACAGGAACTAAGGCCCACAGCTATTTTTATATATCTTACAGTTCAGATCAGACACAAATATGTAAACCTCTACATTACTTCTATGTAGAAATTATGTTTCTCTTTAAGCCTGCCACAGATTTTGTTATTTAATGCAAATAAGCACATATATTACTATGGGACACTTTTGGTTTGTTTAAATATTTTGATAGTTGTATATTAATGTAAAGGGTTTCATTTGTAATCTTGTACAGACGGTCCGCAACTTACAATGGTTCAACTTATGATTTTTCATCTTTACAATGGTGTGAAAGCAATACATTTTCAGTAGAAACTGTAGGTCAAATACTCATAAAATCATTGTATTTTTCACTTTACTGCAATATTTAATAAAGCATATGAGATATTCAACATTTTAACTTTGCGTTAGATGATTCTGCCTAATTATAAGATAAAGTAAGTGTTCTGAGCACATTTAAGGTAGACTAGGAAAACTATGATATTCAGTAGGTTAGTTATATTAAATGCATTTTCAACTTACAATATTTTCAGTGGGGTTTATTGGAACATAACTTCATTGTAAATTGAAGAGCATCTTTTATGCATTTTAAAATATTTTTTGAGAAGGGGTCAATAGGCTTCATCAGACTGGCAAAGTCGTCTATGGCAAGAAAAGTTAAGGACCTCTGCATTTCATATCAAATTCTACTTGTTTTTAACTTCCCTTCCTATCCAGCCTAATTTCAAGGTTTATTGGTGGCCCTCTCATGCAATATTCCCAACTTCCTTACCCTGTCTTCTTTCCTGGGCAACTACTGAAATCACTTTTGCAAAAATTATAACAATGAGAGAAATCTAACATAACTGACTCTATCTTGCTTCTAACCTCACAAGGCCTAACTACTCTTGCTCATTCTCGGGCACAGTTCAAACTAACTATGGGAAGAATTTAGTTGATAGTTTAAAGCAAGGATGATAGCAGTCTCTTCTTAAAACTAACCCCTTATTGTTCAGGAACCAAAACTGCCTCCCTAAAGCTAATGAAAGTCCACAATGTTAGAATTATGGGAGTGGCCTGAATTCTGTGAAGACGTAGACACAGTTAAATGATAACAAGCCATTGTTCCCTAGCTTACTTTTCTGTAATTGTTTACTGTTCAGGAGTTACATAGCTGGAGGTCACAAGATTTGTAACCCTAATTGCTCCTATAAATAACATTACTATTGTAAAATCTAAAACTGGTCTTTGAGATATTTTTCAGACTTCGGCATCCTGGCAGATGCTAGCTGTACCTGTGGCCCATGCCAAAGAACTGACTCTATGGGTCCTGTGATTCCCTGACACCCCCCCACCCCATGCAGAAACTGATTCAGGGCACAAAGACAGTTTCAAAGTCCCTATGATTTCATCCCTAATCAATCAACAGCATTCATTCTCTAGACCCAGCCCACCAAATTATCCTTCAAAACCCTAGCCTCTGAGTTCTCCGGGAGGAAGATTCAAGAAATATCTCCCATCCTTCCATCCAGTTGCCTTGCTATAATTAAACTCTCTGCTGCAACACTGCTATCTCATTGTATTGGCTTTTCTGTGCAGTGGGCAAGAAGAATCCATTGGTCTGTAACACTACCTGGAAAAACCTAGCTATGGATTGATTCAACCAATTGCCTTTCCCAATAACATGCCAGTATTACTGAGCCTTGCTGCCTAAATCATATGGCAGCGCAGACTTATGCCACCATAAATTTATGGTCTCCAACTCAACCAGGTTCTCAATACTACAGGCAATTCTTGTTTCCCTTATCAGTTTTCTTTCTTTTTTTTGAGACGGTGTCTCATTTTGTCACCCAGGCTGGAGTGCAATGGCATGGTCTCGGCTCACTGCAACCCTGCAACCTCCGCCTCCCAGGTTCAGTGATTCTCCCACCTCAGCCTCCTGAGTAGCTGGGACTACAGGCACGTGCCAACACACCCAGCTAATTTTTGTATTTTTAGTAGAGACAGGGTTTCACCATGTTGGCCAGGCTGGTCTCAATCTCCTGACCTCATGATACATCTGCGTCAGCCTCCCAAAGTGCTAGGATTACAAGCATGAGCCACCGCGCCCAGCCACTTTGTCAGTTTTTGTTCCTCAGACTTCCTTTCTCCTCCACATCTCTTCACTCCTTCCTCCCCTATCTCAATTCTTTCCTCACCTAAAAATATGATTTTACCTCCCTCTTCATGGAGAATTTTGATGTTGTCAGACAACACAATTTCCTTACACCAGTTTTCACATGTATCCACTGTTTTTCATTCCCTCTCACTACAATAGAATGGTGTCCTCTGGGGTAAGGCAAATTTCTCCTCCAGTGCTCTGAATCACATTCATTCATTCATTCATTCATTCAACAAATACAGAATTTACTAGTTTGTTATAGGTTGAATTATGTCTTCCCAAAAAAGATATGTTGAAGTCTTAATCCCTAGTACCACAGAATGGAAATAGGATCATTGCAGATGTAGTGAGTTAAAATGAGGTGACGCTGGAGTAGGGTGGGTCCTAATCCAATATGACTGCAGTCTTTATAACAGAGGGCCATAAAAAAGACAGACACAGAGAGAACATCATGTGACGATAAAGGTAGAGGTTGGAGTTATGCACTACAAGCCAAGGAATGTCATAGATTGCCTGTATGCCACCAGAAGCTGAGAAGAGGCAAGAAAGGTTTCAGAAGGAGCATGACTCTGCCAACTTTGATTTCAGACTTCTAGCCTCCAGGACTGTGAGATAACAAATTTTGGTTGTTTTGAGCCACCCAGTTTGTGGTACTTTGTTATAAAAGCCCTAGGAAACTAATGTGCTATTATCAGCACAAAACAGTAAGCAAAACAAAGATCCCTGCCCTTGCTGTAGAGCTTAACTGCCCTTCTAAAAGCCTAGACATATAGATTATCTCTTTTTTATCCCCTGTTTTCTACTTCTCCCTCTCTTCTGGCTCCTCTCACTTTTAAATGTCCCAAATCTCTTTATATAAAAATTATAATATTCCTTGCCTTCAAGTTTCCTTCTAGCTACCAAGTTATTCCACAGTCTTCTTTTACAGTCACATTTCTTGAAAGAGTTGTCTACACCTGCCTTGTATGCTGATCTACTCACAATGTAGCCCACTGCATTCTCATCTTTGCTTCCATCACTCCACTGAATTTGTCCTTGCCAACGTCAACAGTTAACAGTCTTAGCCACCACCTTTTTTTGCCTTGATTATTATAGTGCCCTCTATATTGGTCTTTTTGCCTCTGCTGTGGCTCTCAAAGTGGGATTCATGGGCAGATGACCTGTGCAGTCACCCAGGGCTTCACACTCAAAGGGCTCCATGCTTGGTTTTAAGCTCTACTATTGCCAACTTGAAATTCTTAATAATTTTATCTTTAAACTTGTATTTTGTAAGTGAAGCCCAATGGGACAATAGAGCATATGTGTGAGCAGGGGAGAGATATGCAATATGTGTGCCTACCATTTTTTGCTGTTCCATTTCCATACAGTAGCCATGATGCCTCATGAGCACAGGATTCCAGTGGACCCATGATATGTGGGAGTTCAGTAAGTCTCGAAGTAAGTACAAAAGAAATGTGCTGAGTCTCAGTGAGCACAGAAAAGCCATGCTTTCCACTGGGGAATCAGATCTTGCTTTGAAGAAACAAAGAAGGCAATGACATTCTAAGAATCTTCAGGGCCAGGAGTGGTGGCTCATGCCTATAATCCCAGCACTTTGGGAGGCTGAGGTGGGAGGATCACCTGAAGTCAGGAATTCAAGACCAGCCTGGTCAACATGGTGAAACCCCATCTCTACTACAAAAAATTAGCCAGGTGTGGTGGTGCACACCTGTAATCCCAGCTACTCAGGAGGCTGAGTCAGGAGAATCTCTTGAACTCAGGAGGTGGAAGCTACAGTGAGCCGAGATGGCACAACTGCACTCCAGCCTGGGTGACAGAGCAAGACTCTGTCTCAAAAAAACAAAAAACAAATGTTTCTGAGACTTGCCAGAGCCTTCCCTTACAGTTGCATTTTACACAATGATACTCAAAAGGAAAAAGGGATCGGGAATCCAGCCTGCACTCTGCCTGTACTGCTTTGCATCCTGACATGGGGGTGCAGTAATGACCTTACACCAAGGAAAAGAAGCCACTATTTTGGGGCCCCCACTTGATAGTAGTGTGTCTAATCTCCAAAGTGCATGCAAATCAATTTAGGATCTGCAGATTCTTCTTTAATTGGTCTGAGATGAGACCTGAGGTTCCTCATTTTTGCGCACTCCCCAGGGGTGTCCATGCTGTGTCCAAGGACCACATTTTGAGTAACCAAGCTTTAGAGGACCTTGCTCTTGGATTTCTCATGCCATGCCACTTTGACATGAAAACCCATTTTCAGCTAGGCATGGTGGCACATGCCTGTAGCCCCAGCTACTCAGGAGGCTGAGGCAGAAGGATTGCTTGAACCTAGGATTTCATGTCCAGCCTGAGCAACATAGCAATACTCCATCTCTTAAATACATACACACACACACACACACACACACACACACACTCTTCTAGTTCAGTTACCCAGGACTACGTATTTTCCTGCTCAAACAGTTGAAAGTTCACTTCTAACTGTTTGCTGGGAGGAGAGGGAATGGTGAATAGAACTTGGATTACTAGGACAGAGTGTTCAGATGTATATGGACAAAAAGCCCTTTTTGGATAGGGTGGAGTTCAGGGTGGGAAAAGAAGGGGTGCAGGCTTGAAGTTATGTGCCTACATTGAATTTTTTTTTTTTTCTTTGATGGAGTCTCGCTCTGTCGCCCTGGCTGGATGGCTGGAGTGCAGTGGCACAATCTCGACTCACTGCTACCTCCGTCTCCCCTCCCGGGTTCAAGCGATTCTCCTGCCTCAGCCTCCAGAGTAGCTGAGACTACAGGTGAGTGCCACCACGCCCGGCTAATTTTTTGTATTTTTAGTAGAGATGGGGTTTCACCATATGGGCCAGGCTGGTCTTGAACTCCTGACCTCGTGATCCGCCCGCCTCGGCCTCCCAAAGTGCTGGGATTATAGGCGTGAGCCACTGCGCCCGGCCACCTACATTGAATTCTGAGTCCAAGAATTCTAAATTGGTACCTGAATCTTTGAGGTCACTATGAAGTTATATAAGTCAAGGTAGAAGGGTAGAACACTTTCTCTTTTTTTTGAGATGGAATCTCTCTGTCATCCGGGCTGGAGTGCAATGGTGCCATCTTGGCTTACTGCAACTTCCCCCTCCCAGGTTCAAGCAATTCTCCCATCTCAGCCTCCCAAGTAGCAGGGATCACAGGCACCTGCCATAATGCTCGGCAACTGTTTTGTATTTTTGTAGAGATGGGGTTTCACCATGTTGGCCAGGCTAGTCTTGAACTCCTGACCTCAGGTGATCCGCCCGACTCGGCCTCCCAAAGTGCTAGGATTACAGGCGTGAGCCACCATGCCCGGCCAGAACACATTTTATTTATTGGTTGGTTAGATTGGTCTACAGTTTTTAAATAGACTTGAGGGTATGTAGGCTTCTGTTTGCACTCTCGCCCCATGCTCTCCAAATGTTGGGGACAAATATGTGGAGTTTCATCCAACTTGGGGAAGAGGCATCTTTTTTGGATAAAGGCACTTTCCACTGCCCCTTCCACTCTTCAAGGCCTGATCTTCACAGTCTCTAACTATATCTGCCTGATTTCTAATTCACACTAAGGCTCAGTGTAGTCTAGCAGAAGACAGAATTTTTTAAAAGTAAAAGTGAACATGAAATAGAAAATATAAAAAAGCTTTGGACATAGTAAAAGTATTCTCATGAAATATAGTTCTTATATACATATACATGAAATGTGTAAGCTGCTGATATTATGAAATATATCTTTTTCTTTTAGTCATGGTCAAAAAAGTGTGAAAGCCTCAGCTCCAGATGGTTTGCAAGGCTGTCCCAATATGATGGTATATTACCTCTCCAATATCACACTTGCAAGAAGTTCTCCTTCCCCAGCCCTGCCTTTTGCCCACTCCGCATTCTGACTACAATGAACTTTTTCCCATTTCTAGAAGCCCCCCATGTTTATCTTACCCCTCTGCTTTGACACATGTTGTTCCTTCAGCCTGGATTCCTCTTTCCCTACCTCTTCACCTAGATAATGCCTATTCAGACTTGAGGTCCCAGTACAGCCTTCTCCAACCCTAAGTCTCAGTAAGTCACTCTTCCTAAGGGCTACAAGCATCCTTTCTCCTCTCATTGAACTAATCACCATGTTGTATAACTGCTTAGCTGAGTTTTGGTCTTGTGAGGGAAGTTTTAGTCTTGTGAGTTCTTCTGTGTCTCTATTAATTAGCATAGAATCTGGCATATAGCAATTGCTCAACAAATCATGTTAAATTATATCAACTTGAAAATATATTTTTTCTATTTTCTATTTAAAGTATGTTACACTGTTATGTATGTATGACCTTGAACTTAAATATTTTCAAGTACTCTGATTATATTCTTAGGATAGAGCCCTAGAAGCAAAATTATCACTGTGTCCAAGAATATAATAGTTTTAAAGCTTGACATATATTGCCAAATTAATTTCCAAAGGTTTTGATTGTCTTAAACCTGTTTAGAACTAGTGACAGTTTTACAGCATTTAAGCAAACTCATCCACGACTATGCTGTATCTCTCCATTTATATGTCTTACATGTGTTTCTCAATATAAGTTTTATAATTTTCCTGATATGTGATCGTCATATCCAAAGGTGCACATGTTTTATATATGTTTGTGTAGGTATATGTGTGTGAATACAAACACACTTATATGTAAAATCATCGCAATTGTGAAACAGAACTCTTTTCCATCATATTTGATTACAAGATATTGCTGGTATATAGAAAAGTTAATGGTGTCATTGATTGCATTTTCTTTCTTTCTTTCTTTCTTTCTTTCTTTCTTTTTCTTTCTTTCTTTCTTTCTTTCTCTCTCTCTTTCTTTCTTTCCTTCTTTCTTTCTTTCTTCCTCCCTTCTCCTTCCTTTGTTCCTTCCTTCCCCTTCCTTCCTTCCTTCCTTCCTTCTTTCTTTTTTTTGACAGAGTCTTGCTGTGTTGCCCAGGTGGGAGTGCAGTGGCTATTCACAGGTGTCATCATAGAACATTGCAGCCTCAAACTCCTGGCTCAAGAGATCCTCCCACGTAGCTGGGACTATAGGCATGCACCACAATGCCCAGCTCAGTGACTGCTTTCTTGTCTGCCTATTTTATTTAACTTTTTTATTAGTAATAAATATATACAACCTTATCATCTGTAAATAATGATACATTTATCTTCTCTTTTTCATAGTTATCCTTATTTGTTTTACATCTTATTTTAATTGCTAGAATTTCCAGAACTTGTTAAATAATGGTAATAAGGGCAGATTATCTTTTGTAGTCCTTACATTAATGGAAACCTAGTATTTCAATGTTAAGTGTGATATTACCTGGATTTCATAAAAGTATTCTTGATGTTTATGTTTCACTCAATTCCTAGTTTATCGTTATTAATACTTGTATGAACTGAATGTCTATGTTTCCCCACAATTCATATGTTGAAATCCTAAACCCCAATATGATGGTATTTGGTGGTGGGGCCTTTGTGAGGTAATTAGGATTAGATTAGTTCACGATGGTAGGACCCTCGTGATGAGATTAATGCACTTATCAAAAGAGGAGGAGACACAGGATCTCAATCTCTCTCTGCTTTCCGTCATGTGAGGATACAGTGAAAAGATAGCCATCTACAGACCAGGGAAAAGACCCTCAATGGATCTGCTGGTACCTCGATCTACTAGAACTGTGACAATAAATGGTTGTTGAACCACCTAGCCCATGGTAATTTGCTATAGGAGCCCAAACTAAGATAAAACTCAAAAGTGGATATTTATTTATATCAAATGCCTTTTCAGCAACTATCTAAATAAATATGTAGTTTCATCTCTTTGACCTTTTAAAATGATGTATTCGATCAAGTGTTACACAATAAATTCTTTTTTTTTTTTTTTTTTTTGAGATGCGGTCTTACTCTGTCACCCAGACTGGAGTGCAATGGCACGATCTCGGCTAACTGCAACCTCCACCTCCCAAGTTCAAGTGATTCTCCTGCCTCAGCCTCCCTAGTAGCTGGGATTACAGGAGCCCACTATCATATCCAGCTCTTTTTTTTTTTTTGTATTTTTAGTAGAGAATAGAGATTTTGTATTAGACTAGAGGTTTCACCATGTTGACCAGGTTGGCCTCGAATTCCTGACCTCAGGTGATCTGCCCACCTTGGCTTCCAAAGTGCTGGGATTACAGGTGTGAACAATGCCCAAGCTTTTTTTTTTTTTTTTTTTAGATACAATCTCACTCTGTTGTCAAGGCTGGAGTGCAGTGGTGAGATCATAGCTCAGCCTCAAACTGCAGCCTCAAACTCCTGGGCTCAAACCATCTTCCTGCCTCAGTCACCCAAGTAGCAGGTACCAGACACCATAACTGGCTCTTTTAGAACTTTTTTGAAATCAGTTGCAGAATTTAACTTGCAAGTACTTATTTCAGATTTTTTAATTATTCCTTTCTTCTTTCTTTCTTTTCTTTTGTGACAGAGTCTC
>NW_012108742.1:999636-1001118 GCF_000951045.1 Mandrillus leucophaeus
TAACACAAATAAGCCCTGTTATTTGGATATGTTTTTAATATCCAAATAAAGGAAAAATGGAAATCATTACAAATATAATATTAATATACTACATTAGCTTTTTTTTTTTTTTTTTTGAGATAGGATCTTGCTCTGCTGCCCAGGCTGAGTGCAGTGACATGGACATGATTCACTGCAGCTTTGACCTCCTAGGCTCAAGTGATCCTCCTACCTCAGCCTCGTGAGTAGCTGGGACTATAGGCATGTGCCACCATGTCCAGGTAATTTGTGTGTGTGTGCATGTTTGTTTTTTGTTTTTTTTGTTTTTTTTTAGAGATGGGATTTTGCCATGTTGCTCAGGCTGGTCTCCAACTTCTGACCCCAAGCAATTTGCCCACCTTGGCCTCCCAAAGTGCTGGGATTACAGACGTGAGCCACTGTGCCTGGCCTGGAAATTCTTTATATCCTCTAAGAATGATGTTAAAGCAGAATGTCAAATTTGCCACTACCAAACTTTACTAGGTGGAAAAATTCTAAAACAATATGTAAACATCCATGGTAAATGATCTTTAATGCAGATATTATAAAGAGTATGAAAAAAAGGAAAAAACGGTAGAATAGTTAGAAAACAGCCTGCCTTAATTGAAAGCAAACATCTATTTAGTATGGCAAACATGCAGCAGATTCCCGCAGGAGGAATCTAGCAGGTAACAGTGTTGAGAAATTTGTGTTCCTATATGATAGTCTTAGGCGTTTGTAATTTGATGATAGAATTGCAATAATAATTAAATTGTTTTTAGAGATGGAACTCACTCTTTTGCCCAGGCTAGAGTGCAGTTCGAGATCATAGCTCACTGCAGCCTGGAATTTCTGGGCTCCAGAGAGCCTCCTGTCTCAGCCTTCCGAGTGGCTGAGATTACAGGTGCTAGCCACAGTTCCTGGCAATAATTAAAGTTAAAAAAATAAAATATCAGGTTTTATTTTTGTGTTCTAGAAGTTTATTTTATCATTATGATACTCATATTTGGCCTTGGTCTTGTTGAATATTGATTTTAATGCTCAGCTTTTTCTTCTTCAGCCCAAATGTTTATTGTAATTCTATTTTGATCTTTAATTTTTTGTTTAATCCAAAATATACTTAGAATAATTTATTTTAATTTTTGTTTTAAAATCAAATTGGGCCGGGCGCGGTGGCTCATGCCTGTAATCCCAGCACTCTCTGAGAGGTCGAGGCGGGCAGGTCATGAGGTCAAGAGATCTAGACCATCCTGGCCAACATGGCGAAACCCCGTCTCTATTAAAAAACACAAAAATTAGTTGGGTAGCCGGGCGTGGTGGCGGGCGCCTGTAGTCCCAGCTGCTCGGGAGGCTGAGGCAGGAGAATGGCGTGAACCTGGGAGGCGGAACTTGCAGTGAGCCGAAATCGGGCCACTATACTCCAGCTTGGGTGACAGAGCAAGACTCTGTCTCAAAAAAAAAAAAAAAAAAAAAAAAAAAAAAAAA
>NW_012108742.1:1001168-1003096 GCF_000951045.1 Mandrillus leucophaeus
GAACTCCTGACCTCAGGCCATCCACCTGTCTCAGCCTCTCAAAGTGCGGGATTACAGGCATGAACCGCAGCACCTGGAGTTTTTTTGTTTTTGTTTTTTTCTTTTGATGGAGTTTCTTTCTGTTCCCCAGGCAGGAACAGTAGTTCGAACAATTCAGTAGTTTGAACGAAGCTTATTGCAGCTTCCACTCCCCAAGCCCAAGCAATCCTCCCACCTCAGCCTCCCAAGGAGCTGGGACGACAGATGCATGCCACCATGCCTGGCTAATTTTTTATATATTTTTTTGTAGAGATGGGGTTTCACCATGTTGCCCAGGCTGGTCTTGAACTTACGGGCTCATGTGATCATCCTGCCTCAGCCTCCCAATATGCTGGGATTACAGGAATAAGCCACCATGCCTGACCCTACATTTCTTTTATAATGTCAATTAGTCTAAATTTGGGTGTGTGTGTATGAGTGCTCTCTTGGGTTTTGATATCAGAGTTTATGCTAATTTTATAAAATAAACTGAAAGTTTCCGTCTTTTCTATTCTATGTAACAGTTTATATAACATTGTAATTATGAAAGAATCCATTCTTTGCCAGGCGCAGTGGCTTACACCTGTAATCCCAGCACTTTGGGAGACTGAGGTGGGCGGACCACCTGAGGTCAGGGAGTTCGAGACCAGCCTGACCAACATGGTGAAACCCCGCCTCTACTAAAAGTACAAAAGTTAGCTGGGCATGGTGGCAGGCACCTGTAATCCCAGCTACTCGGGCGGCTGAGGCAGGAAAATTGCTTGAACCCAGAAAGCAGAGGTTGCAGTTAGCCGAGATCGCCCCACTGCACTCTGTGTACAGAGTGAGACTCCGTCTCAACAAAAGAAAAAAAAAAAGAAAGAAACAAAGGATCTATTCTTCAAACTATTTAGGCCAAAAACCTTTTAGGAAATTAATTAGTTAACATCTTTTTCATTTCTTCCATAGTTTTTGGTCTCTGTCTATTTTCTACTTGGGTTAATTTTGATAATGTATTTTTTCTTTTTTTCCTTTTTTTTTGAGACAGAGTTTCGCTGTCGTTCCCCAGGCTGGAGTGCAACGGCGCGATCTTGGCTTCCGGCAACCTCCACCTCCCAGGTTCAAGCAATTCTCCTGCCTCAGCCTCCCGGGTAGCTGGGATTACAGGCATGCGCCAACACACCCGGCTAATTTTGTATTTTTAGTAGAGACAGGATTTCTCCATATCAGTCAGGCTGGTCTCAAACTCCCTACCTCAGGTGATCCATGCCTTGGCCTCCCAAAGTGCTGGGATTACAGGCGTAAGCCACAACACCCAGACTTTACTTTTTTTCAATTTTTTTTTTACATTTTTTCCTCCATTTTTCCGTTTTAGAATTTATTTCATGTTATTTTATAGTTCTTTATTTCTGATTGAAGTGTGATGCTTAGCTCATTTACTTTCATTCTATATTTTTCCAAAGTGGAAACACATAAGATTATAAATTTGTCCCTAAGTGCAGCTTTGACTGCAGCCTATAAATATTACACTGAAATTTGGCTTTGACTTTGGAATTAAGCTAAAATCTGTGGTTACAATATTACACTTCATTTTTAGTCTGTGGAAGACTAAATTATCAAATGCTGACTTCAAAAGAATTCCTGGCGTCTGTAAATTTGTGTGGAGCCAATGACTATGTGGTTGGGTAGATTACCACCATCTTTAATCAGAGTAAGTCCAACATTAACACAAATAAGCCCTGTTATTTGGATATGTTTTTAATATCCAAATAAAGGAAAAATGGAAATCATTACAAATATAATATTAATATACTACATTAGCTTTTTTTTTTTTTTTTTTGAGATAGGATCTTGCTCTGCTGCCCAGGCTGAGTGCAGTGACATGGACATGATTCACTGCAGCTTTGACCTCCTAGGCTCAAGTGATCCTC
>NW_012108742.1:1004886-1011529 GCF_000951045.1 Mandrillus leucophaeus
AAAAAAAAAATTTGTTGCAGGTTTTTTTGTGACATAGAGCATGATTTTTGTCAGCATTCTGTAAATGCTTGAAAAGTTGTATTCTCTGTAAATACCAAGTTCAACATATATATAAAATACTACTTTAAACTTACTAATAAAATTACTTAATATTATTGTCCTTCTTTATTTATTGTCAGCCTTAGCCTAGGAAAGTGCAGTATTAAAACCTCCTATGGCAATTTTAATTCCTTTTCATGCAGTTTTATTTCTTCCCATCCCTAAGGCTATATTTTCCTTCTGCCCGGTAACTACCCTTTCTATACTCTAACACTTACACCTCTTTTCCAGTTATAGAATGGGTTTTGAGCATTTTTAGACTTTGGGGTTTATATTTGTACTCTTTTCCCTAACCAACATTTACACAAAGTAAATATACACATGACTGAGTCTGTTTAGCAACTGATTTAATATTGTAAAAGTTATATTCTTCATTTATTTATATGCAAATTCCTCTATATAAAATTGCCAACTTAACAATAAATTTAAATAATTGTCAAGATCATGAAAAAGGAGGTAGATGAAAATATGCTTATATAACAGAAATACTCAAAGACTTTTATTATGGAATTGTTTGTAATGGATAAAACAAAAAAGCAAAAACAAACAAAAACCCATCCAAATGCTCACCAGTAATAGGATGGCTATAGAAATTATGAAACTTCTATAAAGTAAAATCTATGCAACTATTGAAAATTGAAGTATATGAAGTATGAAGTATACTGACAAGGGAACGTGCCCAAATATACATATTAGGTGAAAAAGCTAGTTATGGTCATAAGATAACATGTATGATATGAAACCGTTCTTGTTAAACATGTGAAAATAATATTAGTATCTAGAGAGAAAAAAACTGAAAGAAATACAGATTATATTTTTATATAGTAGCTCTCTTTGGCAATGAGATTACAGGACATTTTTATTTCTATTTCATATGTTTATATAATGGTTGAATTTTTTACTGAAGCATGTATTATCTTTTATAACAAAAATATTTAATATAAAAGTAGGACTACAGATATACAAGTTAGTAGTCTGATAAACTATATGATTATCCCTGTCTTCTTGGAGAATTCTGTGATTGAGTTATCCAGGACTTTTATTTCCTCATATACTTCTTGCTGGCTTTTCATCTCTTCACTAATCTCTATGCAAATACAAGGAGAGAAGAACTAGTCACATTTTGTCAGCTGAGTTGAAAAAATAGACACAATAATGCAATTAATTTATATAAATGGTTAAGTCTCAAGTGACTCTATTCTAATTGGGTCCTTTTGTGCTAGATTAAAGACCTCAATCTAGCCAAATAAAGGGAGGGAGTATTATTTATTTCAAGGAAACATGTTCAGTAGAACTCTCTGCGAAGATTGGAAAAGTTCTATATTAATGTATTCATCTCAAGTCACATGTAGCTACTGGGCACTTGACATGTGGCTAGTGTGGCTGAAGAACTGAATTTTAGACTTTATTCTATTTTTTTGTTTGTTTTTTGAGATGGAGTCTCGCTCTGTTGCCCAGGCTGGAGTACAGTGGTGCAATCTTGGCTCCCTGCAAGCTCTGCCTCCTGGGTTCATGCCATTCTCCTGCCTCAGCCTCCCGAATAGCTGGGACTACAGGCACCCACCACCATGACCGACTCATTTTTGTATTTTCAGTAGAGACAGGGTTTTACCGTGTTAGCTAGGATGGTCTCAATCTCCTGACCTTGTGATCCGCCAACCTCGGCCTCCCAAAGAGCTGGGATTACAGGTGTGAGCCACCATACCTGGCCGACTTTATTATAATTAATGTAAGTAGCCACATGTAGCTAGTTGCTATGGTTTTGGACATTTTCATTCTAGTTTAGAAGAAACTGAAGAAACAACAAAATGCAATTAACTTGGTTAAATGTAGTGAAAAGCACATGCAGAAGTGCTGGTAGGTTTCATCTTCATCTTGCTCTACCCTGGTCTGTAGCCTGTTGTTTTACCCAATTGCGAACCGTGGTAACCAACAGTGACCACAGACCTGCCACCAGCCACAAAATAGCCATCTTTTTGAGACAAAAATCTCGTCCTGGAGTGCAGTGGTACAATCTCAGCTCACTGCAGACTTGATCTCCTGGACTCAAGCAGTCCTACCTCAGCCTCCCAAGTAGCTGAGACCACAGGTGTGCACCACTTTGCCCTGTTAGAGATGGGGGTTTCACCATGTTGCCTAGGCTGGTCTTGAACTCCTGGGCTCAAGCAATCTGCCGGCCTCAACCTTCCAAAGTCCTGTGATTACAGGTGTGAGCCACAATGCCTGGCCAAGAACAGCCTTCTAGGTAGTTCCTTTTCATGGTCTCACTCCAGGAACGAGACATGGCTGGCTTCCAGATTGTCCTGTAAGCTCTCCTCATTCTCCCAGCCTTGTGAAGGGCTGGATAGTGACATTGCTCATTCTCCAAGTCTCCCTTTTGGATCATTACTTTCTCAGCTTCTCTTATCTCATATAAATTAGTATTCCCATAATAAAACCTTTATTTCATAATACTCACAGTGGTTTTGCTTCCCTAAAGGTTTCCTCACTGACACACTTGAAATCTCTTACTCTCCCTTCCTCTCCAACTCCGTCAGTGATACAAAGAACCACCCAATTGCTCCCTTACTCCCTACTTTCAGTCCATCATTAAGTCCTTGGCAAACTATATGTGAAAATACACTGTGAATATGGCCACTTCTATTTCCTTCGCCACACCTTTAGTCCAAGTAACTGCCACCCCTCATCTGGTTCCACTTCTATCCTCAACCTCCAATAACTATTCAGTTTCTAAAGTTCTAAACACTAATTTTATTTCATCTTATGTTTGTTTATTTGTTTATTTATTTTTTGAGACACAGTTTCACTCTTTTTGCCCAGGCTGGAGTGCAGTGGCACAATCTAGGCTCTCTCGGCTCACTACAACCTCCGCCTCCCTAGCTCAAGTGATTCTCATGCCTCAACCTCCCCTGTAGCTGGGATTACAGGCACGCACTACCGTACCCAGCTAATTTTTGTAGTTTTAGTAGAGACAAGGTTTTGCCATGGCTGGTCTTGAACTCCTTGCCTCAAGTGATCCATCTGCCTCGTCCTCCTGAAGTGCTGGGATTACAGGCGTGAGCCACCACACCCTGCCCTAAATACTAATTTTAAAGATTTGAAATCTTTCAATGATTTCCTGTGTAATCTGGCTTCCTGCTAACTTCTCCAAATTCATCCTGGGCCCTGCTTATTTATAGTTTCTGCTGTCTTATAACTTAGTTTGACATGACCTCTTACAGCCCCAGCTCTAACTCCCTCCTCATGACACTGGTTCTACCTTTGGTTTTTTTTTTTCTATAGGAATCTTCTGGTTCCAGATGGTCCAATTAGTTGTGGCAAGGCAAGGATGAGTGGGTGTTGCAGAGTAAGACAGCCTAGGCTGCTCCCTTAGCAGGAGCTTTGGGTGGAGTCACCCTGGAAAAGAGCTTTCAGATACACCATGATGGACATGTTCGGTGAAAACAACTATCACAATAGTTTTCTTTTTTTGTGCAATGAATCATCTTGAAATCTGAACAACCAAAGAGTGCTCTTATTCTGGAACTCCATTTAGATTAGGATGGGAATACCTGGATAAAAACCATTGTTTGGGTTTACGTTTACATTACCCCTGTCTTTTTTGTAGTTACTGGTATATACTCTGTGGCTTCTGGTAATTTAATCCATTACCTTCTATCATAAAAGTTAAAAGCCAAAAAGCTGAAATGACACTGAGTTTCTAACCTTTAAAAAAAAAAAAAAAAAAGGCCGGGCGCGGTGGCTCACGCCTGTAATACCAGCACTTTGGGAGGCCGAGACAGGCGGATCACAAGGTCAGGAGATTGAGACCATCCTGGCCAACATGGTGAAACCCCATCTCTTCTAAAAATACAAAAATTAGCTGGGCCTGGTGGCGAACGCTTGTAGTCCCAGCTGCTCGGGAGGCTGAGGCAGGAGAATGGCATGAACCCGGGAAGCAGAGCTTGCAGTGAGCCGAGATCGCACCACTGCACTCCAGCCTGGGCGACAGAGTGAGACTCTGTCTCAAAAAAAAAAAAAAAAAAAAAAAAAAGATAAAACCAATGCAAAGAATGTTTAACATTTCTAGTATATTTAAAACATCAGCCTTCTTTTAATGAATAAACAATTATTTTAGCTCACTGTTAGATTTACAGAAAAATAAGAAGGTACAGAATTTCTGTTTACCCTCTCACCAACACCTCCTCCACTCCCTAGTTTCCTCTATTATTAACATATTGCATTAGTCCTGTATATTTCTTCATTTGTTACAATTGACAAATGAATACTAATACATTATTATTAACTAAAGTCTATAGTTTACATTAAGGTTCACTATTTGTTTTACATTTTATGAGTTTTGACAAATATATAATGACATGTCTTCATCATTACAGCATCAGAATAATTTCACAACTGTAAAAAATCCCATGTTCAGTGTATTCATTTCTCCTTCCCTTCCCCTGAGCCCCTGGCAACCACTGATTTTTTTTTTTTTTTTTTTTTTTTCTGAGACGGAGTCTCACTCTGTTGCCCAGGCTGGAGTGCAGTGGTGCGATCTCGGCTAATGGCAAGTTTGGCCTCCTGGGTTCATGCCATTCTCCTGCCTCAGTCTCCCGAGTAGCAGGCACTACAGATGCCAGTCACCATGCCCAGCTAATTTTTTGTATTTTTTAGTAGAGATGGGGTTTCACTGCGTTAGCCAGGATGGTCTCGATCTCCTGACCTCGTGATTCCCACGCCTCAGCCTCCCAAAGTGCTAGGATTACAGGCATAAGCCACCGTGTCTGGCCTAACTACTGATTTTTTTACTGTCTCTATAGTTTTGTCTTTTCCAGAATGTCATATAATTGTAATCATAGAGTATATAGCCTTTTCTGATTGGCTTCTATCACTTAGCAATAAGTACTTAAGATTCCTCCATGTTTTTTTTTGTGGTTTTATATGTTATTTCTTTAGAGTGCCAAATAATATTCCATCCTGTATGTATCACAGTTTGTTTATTCATTCACCTATTGAAGGACATCTTGGTTGCTTCCAATTTTTGGCAACTGTGAATAAAGCTACTGTAAACATTGGTGTGCAGGTTTTGGGGTAGACATGTTTTTAACACATTCGAGTAAATACCAGAGTGTGATTGCTGGATTGTATGATAACAGTATGTTTAGTTTTGCAAGAAGCTGCCAAACTGTCTTCCAAAGTGACTGTACCATTTTGCATTCCCACCAGCAATGAATGTAAGTTCCTGTTGCTCCACATCCTCATCAGCATTTAGTGTTGTCAGTGGTTTGGATTTTGGCCATTCTAATAGGTATATAATACTATCTCACTGGTTTTTTTAAAAATTGATATATAATGTTTGTACATATTTATAGGGTACATGTGGTATTTTGATACATGCTACAATGTGTAATGGTCAACTCAGGGTATTTAGGATATCCATCACCTTGAACATTTATCATTTATTTGTGTTGGGGACATTTCAAATCTAGTAATTTTGAAATATACAATATATTGTTAACTATAGTCACCCTCCTGTGCTATCAAACCCTAGAATTTATTCCTTCTATCTAACTGTATGTTTGTACCAATTAACCAACCTCTCTTCAACACGCCTCCCTCCCCTCAGACTCTGGTAACTATTACTCTGTTCTCTACCTTCAAGAGATGAACTTTTTAAACTCCCACATGTGAATGAGAACATGTGATATTTGTCTTTCTGTGCCTGGCTTATTTCATTTAGCATAATGGTCTCCAGATTCCATTTATCTTGCTGCAAATGACAGAATTTCATTCTTTTTTTTATGTCTGAGTAATATTCCATTGTGTACGTATACCACATTTTCTGTTATCCTTTCATCCACTGATAAACACTTGGGTTAATTTCATATCTTGGCTATTTTCTGTTTTAATTTGCAAGTCCCTGATGACATATGATATTCAGCATGTTTTCACATGCTTATTTGCCATTCGTACATCCCCTTTGGTGGGCTATCTGTTCACATTTTTTGCTCATTAAATTTTGTTGTTGTTGTTGTTGTTGCCAGGTGTAGTGGCTCATGCCCATAATCCCAGCATTTTGGGAGGCCGAGGCGGGTGGATCACTGAGGTCGGGAGTTCTAGACCAGCCTGTCCAAAATGGTGAAACTCTGTCCCTACTAAAAACACAAAAATTAGCCAGACCTGGTGGCAGAAGCCTGTAATACCAGCTACTCGGGAGGCTGAGGCATGAGACTTGCTTGAACCCAGGAGGTGGAGGTTGCAGTGAGCCAAGATTGTGCCACTGCACGCCAGCTTGGGCAACAGAGCAGACTTTCTCAAAAAAAACCAAAAAACAAAAAATTTTTTTTTTGTTTATTTGCCTAACACTTGATATCAACATTTTTGCCAATTTTTAAATTAGGTTGTGTGTTTTCTTATTATTGAGTTTTAAGAATTATTTGTGGCCGGGCCCGGTGGCTCACGCCTGTAATCCCAGCACTTTGGGAGGCCAAGACGGGCGGATCACGAGGTCAGGAGATCGAGACCATCCTGGCTAACACGGTAAAACCCCGTCTCTACTAAA
>NW_012108742.1:1012134-1014935 GCF_000951045.1 Mandrillus leucophaeus
AAAAAAAAAAAAAAAGATGTGAGAGATAGTACAAAACTTTTCTTGATTACTAGAAAGATTAGGTTGAATGGCTTCCATGGTCTCTTTCGACACTAGGTTTTTATGGTTCTACTGAAAAAGTGTGCTGTGAATTTTTACCATGTGAATTGAAGGGTTCCCTGGCCCATTATAAAATTAATATATGTTAATGGCAGGAAGTTTAGAAAATGCAGTAAAGAAGAAAATATGCCTTAAAAAAGAAAACAAAATAAAAACAGTGTGGCGGTGTGGCATTGACTGGGTGAAAGAATTTTGGACCAGTGAAAAATCCAAACGGGCCTGCCTATATTCCTCTCTTTCATTAGTTGACGACTCAACAGGGCTGCACCTTCTCACTGTTTCAAAGCATACAGGGATGAAAAGACAGCAATGAAACTAATGAAGAATCTGCCAGGAGTGGTGGCTCACGCCTGTAATCCCAGCACCTTGGGAGGCTGAGGTGGGTGGATCACCTGAGGTCAGGAGTTTGAAACCAGCCTGGCAAACATGTGAGGCTGTGAACATGTGAGACAGTGAAACCCTGTCTCTACTAACAATATAGAAATTAGCTGGGTGTGGTGGCGGGTGCCTGTAATCCCAGTTACTCGGGAGGCTGAGGCAGGAGAATCGCTTGAACCTGGGAGGTGCAGGTTGCAATGAGCTGAGATCTCGCCACTGCACTCCAGCCCGGGAGACAGTGTGAGACTCCATCTCAAAAACAAACAAATAAACAAACAAAAAAACAAAAAACAAGCCCTGGCGTGGTGCCTTACGCCTGTAATCCCAGCACTTTGGGAGGCCAAGTTGGGCAGATCACGATGTCAGGAGTTCGAGACCAGCCGGCAAACATAGTGAAACCCCCGACTCTAACAAAAATGCAAAAAAATTAGGTCATGGTGGCGGGCGCCTGTAATCCCAGCTATTTGGAAGGCTGAGGCCAGGAGAATCACTTGAACCTGGGAGGCGGAGGTTGCAGTGAACCGAGATCACGTCACTGCACTCTAGCCTGGGCGACAGTGCGAGACTCCGCCTCAAATAAAAAGAATGCCAGTATCAAAGAAGGCCAGGCTGAAGCCAGAAAGTGTCTGAGATGAGCTGGGGAGACAGGTGGGACAGATCTTGGAGAGCTTTGTTGATCTAGTTAAGGATTTTGGCTGTTGTTCTAAGTGTAATTGGAAGCTAATGAAGGGTTTCAGGCAGATGCGCCATAGGATCTTACTCCCAATTAAGAGGGAAAAGGTCAAGGGAGAGAGCCTACACAGGAGACAGAGTCATACAGAAAGATGATCTGGGCTTTGAACAGATTAGAAGAGCTGTAAGAGTGGATTAATCAGGAGGCTATGCCATTAGTACAGGTGGTAGATAATGGTGGCTTTACCTGGGTGGTTGCAACATACAGATAAATGGAGATATATTTGGGAGACAGAATTGACAGGACTTCATTAACTGATATGGCAGTGTAGAGAAGGAAGTGCCTTGAATGGTCAGCTACAGCAATTCATGTGGGGGATGTTCATTGAGATGGGAACTCTGTACATGGAAGACTGGGGGAAGATCACGTGCTCAGTTTCTTGAAATGCCGATCTGGAGTGCCAGAAAGCCCACATAAACGTTGAGGGCCTGGCTAGAAAAAGGAATTAGATGTCAGAGAAGAGCTAGAGATTTTAATTTGGGAGTCTTTACCCAGGTCAAGGCACTTTTTAAAAAAAAATTTAACACCCAGGAAGGTCTAAACAAAGTGTTGTACATTTCAGACCATTTTAATTCTTGTTTAATCTATATAGTATGACTCTATTTTCATAGTTTTCTCTGAAACATTTTGTTTTTCATGTATATCACTAACCACAACCTCTGCGTTGTTAACAAAAATCCCTAAGGCTGAAGTAGCTGAATACCACATATCTGTTTGACAGTAAGGAATCTGGGGTGGTGATCTCAAATCCTTACTAAACAGGTTGGCTATGTGGTGCTTTGGGTAAAACGTACTTTTGATCCAGGTAGCTATGAAAATAATCTAGCATTTTATGTGCTTGTGCACTTTGAAGAGCGCTTATCTAACTTTTCCTCAAACCACTGATTTGTTATAGTGCAGAGCTCATCTGGGGAACCAGTAAGCTCTTAAAAATAAGCTTTTTAATCAAAAGGACATTACTATTTTTCATTACAGCTGCCCTGTATAAAATTAGTATCCATATCGCGTCTGTAATTCAAATGCCTTTGTCTTCTTTCTTGTACCTAGTAAACGATTACAAAGGAAATGTCACTTCACCTAAGACTTAGTTGCCAAGGTTTTTTTTTTTTTTTTTAAAAAAAGAGACATTTTTCTCAAAGTTGTTCTAACCACGCAGCTTTGTGCTGTTTCAAGTTGCTCAAACTGTGCCAGAAGGAAGCCCTTAACTGCTTAAAAGGCCAAGGACTGAAACGGAGTATTGCACAACCCTTCACCACCGGGCGGTTTCGCTTCCAAATCTGGCCTTCGTGTCATCCCAAGGCGGGAGCCGCTCCTCGCTCCACTGGAGCCAGCCCTATTCCCCCTTCAAAAGCAGCCGGGGTTTCCTCGTCCAAGCCTGGGGCGCCCCTCCCTTCGCCCAAGGTTCCCGTGAAAGCCGAGCCGCGCGGCTGCGAGGAGGCCCCATTGTCCAGCTGGAGAGACCGAGTCTCGAGGGGCGACTCTCGCACTCAAGTACCGCCGGTCCGGCAGACCAAAGGTCCGCGGGTCTCCACGCCGCTCCCCTCCCCCGCGGCCCCATTGTCTGCCTCGCCCCGCCCCGGGGGACACGTGC
>NW_012108742.1:1016548-1041548 GCF_000951045.1 Mandrillus leucophaeus
CGGGGCGGAGAGCCATGTGTCACGGCGGAGACGGCAGCGCTGGGGGGCGGGGAGAGCCTGTGGCCTGGTGCCGCCACTGCCTCGGTGTTTAGGGGCGAGATTGTGCTGCTGTAGCTTTCTGGGGGCTCCGACCGCGGCTTCGGGTTGATGTTGGGAACCAGTGATGGTCGTCTTGGTTTGGGATTCGTTGGGTTTCCGTTGAAGGAAGTTGTAGGACATTGGAAGGCGCAGAGCACGTGTTTCTAATGGGCTCCTGGCGGCCGCAGTGGTGAGACTGCCGCTCTCGGTGCGGAGTCAGGGGCGGGCTTTGGGGTGCGGGGTTGAAGGGTGGAGAAATTGGGTGGTGGGAAGGTGGCTTGTATGAGCGCTTTGTTCTTCGCTGGCTGTTGTTACCGATCTATAAGCGGCAGGCGGGAAAAGCGCGCACTTTGGGGGTTTATCTTTGAGAGAGACGAGCCCAGTTTTGCTTTCTCCACACACACCTCATTTTCCGAACGGGCACAGCTGCATGTGACAAGCTGGCTCGTACCCGTGCTGATTGGGCTGTATTTGTAATATGGTTTTTCCTAGGGAGTGTTAGCAGGTGAGTCAGGGGAGGTGCTAAGGAAGAATATAGTGAATCGGTCCTTCTGTGCCCTGTGCTCCAAATCTGGCTTGTCAGGCGATAGTGACTGTAAGGCTTTTTTTAAAGGGAGGCACAGGCTAGCTGGTGTAGTCAATGGTAGAGAAAGTAAAGATGGGGCTCTCATATTGTCCTCTATTCTTTTTGAAGATCCTAGTTTAATTTTGCTTATTGCGTTTGAACAGATCTCTGGAAACATGGCTACAGAACATGTTAATGGAAATGGTACTGAAGAGCCCATGGATACTACTTCTGCAGTTATCCATTCAGAAAATTTTCAGACATTGCTTGATGCTGGTTTACCACAGAAAGTTGCTGAAAAACTAGATGAAATTTACGTTGCAGGTAAGAACTAACACTTGCAAAATTACATTATGAAATTTTTCTATTGGATTTCTGGCTTTGAGCTAAAATAGCAACTTTTTGTGGTTTCCAATAAGTGTGGGAACTGGAGTTTTGCTTGTTGTGATAGCTGGTTAATTTAAGTTTGAAGTAGAGGTTAAGATGTATAGAGGGAGGGAAGAAGAGAAGGTTAGGAGCTAAAGGCTGGCTTGCATGCTGGCCTGATGGATAAGTAAGTATATGATAGTAGCAACAGCTGCTAATGTTGGGAACAGGCCATGTGACTTTTTTGAGTATTTTTATAGTAGGATTCTTCTTAAATAACTTGGTAACTGTAGACTCGTTTTCTTGTCTTTTTGGTGCGGCTGTTAACTTTTTCTGGTGATATTTGAAATGAGTAGAGGTTCAGTTGTCATGCTTGGTACTTTGTTGGTTGATTCTAGGTTTTGTAAGCCTGTATACTGTAGACATACTGTAGTGCTCAGAGCTATCAGACTTTGGAGATAAAAGATGTAAAAGAAGTTAGCTCATTATTACAAGTGTGGTTGGCAGGGCCTATTTAGTTCAGGATGCAGTTCAGAGTGGCTGAAGTGTGTTTTTTTTTTTTTTTTTCAGATATGGATAAGGGGAGTAGAAGAATTGTAAAGGCACACATGTACCTGTATTGCCAACATAGTCTTCTCAAAAAAATCTTTTCTAAAAATATTAAAACCTGATAACCTTTATTTTTTCCAGGGCTAGTTGCACATAGTGATTTAGATGAAAGAGCTATTGAAGCTTTAAAAGAATTCAATGAAGACGGTGCATTGGCAGTTCTTCAACAGTTTAAAGACAGTGATCTCTCTCATGTTCAGGTAATGTTAATGTCAGTGTGAAAAGAATTAAAAAATTTGAGTAGTTTTGATACTGTCTGCTAAATTTTATTAGACTCAGATATGGTTATTGTTAAATATTAATGGAACATTTTTTTGCAGAACAAAAGTGCCTTTTTATGTGGAGTCATGAAGACTTATAGGCAGAGAGAAAAACAAGGGACCAAAGTAGCAGACTCTAGTAAAGGACCAGATGAGGCAAAAATTAAGGTATGTCTTTCTATACTCCCTTTAGTTTTAAAGTTCTTTTAACTTTTCTAATTTTGGTAAATATTCCTTGGGTATGAAATGGATGTATGTTAGATGTTGAGATAATTCATCAATCTCTCCTAATTCCTGTTTTTTTTTCCATTTCTTTTAACTATTTGTTTCTAAAGCAATTTGCTGTGAAGTTTATCATGTTATCCAGCTACTGATGTTTAAATTTTCTATTGGTAGTTCCGATAAAAGATTAAAAGAAATACACTCGTCATACCTCTAATTATTTTTTGAAAAGCTGGAAAGCCAGCTTACTGATAGTTGAATACTGGTGGAGAATGTACACTTGGCAACTGTTTTTCTTAGGAGTTTCAAACCCCAGTGAATTTAGAATGTTAACCCTGCTGCCTTCCACTTCCGTCAGTATGGATTATTAGATTGTTTCTCAAAGCAGCTTTAACAGTAAGATTGTTTAGTGTGTATATGTAAATGAGAAACTGAGGCTAGGAAGGGAAGGCTCTTTTTTTTGGTTTAAGATTATACTGAATGGCTTTAAATTCAGCTCAGTTTTGATCTTTATATTGGTGAGTTTTCTTATTTATAGACAATGTGGTGATCATATTACTTTTTAATCTGGTGTGCTTTGTAGTGTGCCAGTGCTGTTGAGCCAAGCATATGGTTTAAGAAAATCAGTTAAGGGTATAGGCCTTGAGCATTGTTGTATTGGTGTGGACACAGGGAAAGCCTAGAATATGGAAAAGGTTGGTATATGGATTTAGCTGTTTAAAGATAGCCATGAATTTGAGGCTTTCACAGATCTAGCTGTGAGTGAATTGAGTTTTATCTGTAAATCTAGTTTTTCCATAAAAGTGGTGTATAGTTGTCTTGATTGTAATTCAGTTGTAATTAAGTCTGCATTTGTGAGCTAGATAGAACTTACTCAAATTTTTAAACTTTCAGTTTGTGACTTTCAGTTTATTTTGGAAAGGGATGGCTTAATTTTTTTTTTTTTTTTTTGGTGGGGAGACAGTCTCACTCTGTCGCCCAGGCTGGAGTGCAGTGGTGTGATCTTGGCTCACTGCAACCTCCACCTCGCGGGTTCAATCAGTTCTCCTGCCTCAGCCTCCTGAGTAGCTGGGAATACAGGCTGGCACCACCAGACCCAGCTAATTTTTGTATTTTTAGCAGAGATGAGGTTTCAGCATGTTGGCCAGGATGGTCTCGATCTCTTGACCTCATGACCCACCCTCCTCAGCCTCACAGTCCTGAGATTACAGGTGTGAGCCACCACACCCGTCCGCTTAAATTTTTAATGAGACCTAAGTTGTGGTAAGATGGCATAGAGACATTTTTAGAGGAAGTCTGACAGAGTGAATAAGTTTTTCCTTTCTGTTTTTATGGATTGACAAAAAGTGTTATTTGGGTCATAACGATTAAGGTTAAAAAACTCCTTTATAGCACAGGGATTACATGTGAGAAAATGGAAAGATGAGCTATTATTACTGATTTAGTTTATGTTACAGTCATAGATGTGAGCAAGTTTATGAATGTTTTTATGAATTACAGTATTTTTCATAAACATTTAGTGTCCTTTGAGTTAGAAGTTTTAAAAGTCTGTCCAGTAATTTTCAGAGACTGAGGTGACCCTAAATAATAGCATTTTGATACATTTTGTCAGATGGCTAGGGTTAGTCTGTTTTTATTTCAGAATGTACTAGCTAATGGAATTGGTTTTGTTTGGGAAACCACTTTTGTGCTTCGTGGTTGAGACAGTGGAGAAGGGGAATAATTTGACTTTTTTCTTTCAGTTAATGGAGGACTATGCTTCTTTTTTTGTTTGTTTTTTGTTTTCTGTTTTTTGTGATGGAGTCTCGCTCTGTCACCCAGGCTGGAGTGCAGTGACGCTGTCTTGGCTCACTGCAACCTCTGCCCCTCCAGGTTTAAGCAGTTCTCTGCCTCAGCCTCTGGAGTAGCTGGGATTACAGGTGCGTGCCACCACGCCGGGCTAATTATTTGTATTTTTAGTGGAGACGGGGTTTCACCATCTTGGCCAGCCTGGTTTTGAACTCCTGACCTTGTGATCCACCCGCCTCGGCCTCCCAAAGTGTTGGAATTACAGGTGTGAGCCACCACACCCAGCCTATACTTCTTTCTATACTTTGCCTAGAATAGGAATAAATTCTTAATGCTTTGAGTAAATATGAGTTGTGTAAATTTTAACAGTACTTTTTGGGAATTAAAATGTAGAGGTTATGTAATGTTGCAGTCTTATAAAGTTTTAAAAGTCATTTTGGCTGTTACTTTTTCTGAATGACCCATGCTATCCCATGAAATATGGCACATAAATGTCAAATAATAATAGGAGATTTTTTTCGCTGTAGCTCCCAAGTTTCTAGACTTGGTTTGGGAAGTGTAATTTCTTCTGAGGTTGGCACAATGCCCAGAATGGCGTATAACCAGAGTGGGGTTATACGGAATTTATTGGGTAAAAGATCCAGACTTGAAAGATACTCAACCAAATTAGGTACAATCATTTTTTAAGGTGGTGTTAACAGAGTAATACATTCTGTCTTGAAAGTTGCTAATGGATTGATCTTTTTGTTCATTAAGCACACTATTCAATTAAGTAGAGACTGGAAAGTAATTTGAACAAGACCCTGGAATTTTGGTAATAATTTAGAAGTATAACAAGTACACATTAAGGGGAAATTTTGAAACAGATATCACAAACTTGTTTATGAGGGAACATGCCAAGATAATTGGAAAGATTTGAGCAAGGTGGATGTTAACTGCTAAACGTATGGGTGTGGTCTAGTGAATTAAATGTATTAATGACGTTTGAACTTTTCAAGGCACTCTTGGAAAGAACAGGCTACACACTTGATGTGACCACTGGACAGAGGAAGTATGGGGGACCACCTCCAGATTCCGTTTATTCAGGTCAGCAGCCTTCTGTTGGCACTGAGGTAAAGCAACTAAAAACTTGTACCTTTTGTAGTGAAAGCACAGGTGTCTGGTTTCCTAAAGCAATTCTCCATGGTTTTTACTTAATATTTAATTTGCAGATATTTGTGGGAAAGATCCCAAGAGATCTATTTGAGGATGAACTTGTTCCTTTATTTGAGAAAGCTGGACCTATATGGGATCTTCGTCTAATGATGGATCCACTCACTGGTCTCAATAGAGGTTATGCGTTTGTCACTTTCTGTACAAAAGAGGCAGCTCAGGAGGCTGTTAAACTGGTAAGTTGTCCTTTTTTTCCCTTCAGTTTTCACGTTCACTGTCTTTAATATCAAGTTTTTTTCTTATTGTGCCTAAGAGTTACCAAACATTTTTTGAAGTACTGATTTAGGCGGGTGTTTTTTTTCTTTTTTTTCCATATCACTGTGCAAGCATTGTAGTGATATTCTTTGCATGTATAGTTGATAGGATTCCACATCTAAAAGGGCAGCATGGTAGAATTCCTAGCAGTTGGTTCTTAGAAACATCTGGCTTAGTGATGTTTTTTGTTTGTTTGTTTAAATTTATAGGGATGTGAAAAGATTTAAGAAAAGTAACTGTGGTAAGGGCTCTCATACTTCCTGGCCGTACCTGAGCCATCCCTTTTTCTAAAATAATTCACAAAAGACATTGTGATACATTTCTAGTTGATGAAACAAAAGATTTTATGGTGAGTGGCAATATTTGATTTAAAAATACCAGATGTTAGGTAAGGACCTGGTAATTTTTCCAGCTTTTTTAAAAAGGAAATCTTTTCTTCTCTTCTCTTCTCTTCTCTTCCCTTCTCTTCTCTTCTCTTCTGACCGAGTTTCTCTCTTTTTGCCCAGACTGAAGTGTTGTGATTTCGGCTCACTGCAGCCTCCACCCCTTAGGTTCAAGTGATTTTCATGCCTCAGCCTCCCGAGTAGCTGGGATTATGGGCACCTGGTGCTATGTCCAGCTAATTTTTGTATTTTTAGTACAGATGGGGTTTCGCCATGTTGGCCAGGCTGGTCTCGAACTCCTGACCTCAGGTGATCCACTTGCCTCGGCCTCCCAAAGTGCTGGGATTATAGGCACGAGCCACCACACCCGGCCAGAAAGAGATTTTAATATTTTAAATTACAGTTTATATAACTCCTTTAAACTAGCTTTATTAAGTTCTGTGACTGAAGTGATTCTGCATTTTATAGTTGAAGAGTTGGGGCCTAATTTAAACCCATAGAATGTATCAAGCAATACACCTGGGGAGAACTTTTGTACAGGATAGCTCACTGTGCCACGTTTGTTAAATTTGCTTTATCTGGCTTGTATATCCTGTGGGTAATTCCAGACAAACTTAAAAAATCTTCAGACTGATTTTTTTCCCCCTCCCTCCTGAGTTTTCCCCCTTCCCTTACCGTGAGGTCTATCACTTTTAAGCAAGCCTTAAAGAGAAAAGTAAAACTCGTAAGTCTTCCTTTTCTTTTTTTTTGGGAGATAGAATCTCGTTCTGTCACCTAGGCAGGAGTGCAGTGGTGTGATCTTGGCTCACTGCAATCTCCGCCTCCCAGGTTCAAGCAATTCTCGTACCTCAGCCTCTCTCCGGTAGCTGGGGTTACAGGCATGCACCACCACACCTGGCTAAATTTTGTATTTTTGGTAGAGACAAGGTTTCACCATGTTGGCCAGACTGGTCATGAACTCCTGACCTCAGATGATCTGCCTGCCTCAGTCCCGCAAAGTGCTGGAATTGCAGACGTGTGCCACTGCACCCAGCCAAGTCTTCCTTTTCTGTATTGCGTGAATACCTCCAACTGGTTTGCATAATTGAGTATGATGGAAGTTTAACAGTAAAAAAGTATGCTACTTGAAAGAATATAAGTCTTTACAAAGAGAATTTGGGAATTTAGATATTTCTTTTCAAATCATGTCAGATTTTTCCCTTAAAAGAGTGCTTTCTATTTTAGAGGGAATTCAGATTTACTGGTAACCTTTGAGTTGTCAAAATTTTAGTTTCAGCAGTTGAATTTGAGGGGCATTTCGAGCTCTAGAAAGAGGTACCTTAGAAATCTTTTAGTTTTTATTATTTGTTTTTTGAGACAAAGTCTCTGTCACCCAGGCTGGAGTGTGGTGGGCATGATCTTGCCTCACTGCAACATCTGCCTCCTGGGCTCAAGCAATTCTCCTGCTGCAGCTGCAGCCACCGAGTAGCTGGGAAAACAGGCGCGTACCACCACGCCAGGCTAATTTTTGTATATCTAGTAAAGACAGGGTTATGTTGGCCAGGCCGGTCTCAAACTCCCGACCTCAAGTGATCTGCCCGTCTTGACCTCCCAAAGTGCTGGGAGGACAGACATGAGCCACTGTGGCCGGCAGGTTGGTCTTGAACTCGTGGCCTCAAGCCATCCTCCTACTTCAGCTTCCCAAAGTACAAGGATTACTGGCATGAGCCACCTTGCCTGGCCCAAAATCCTTTAATCTCGTATAAGAGAATAGAATATTTTTGCCAAGTAGCAATAAAGTAGCAGTAAGTGAAAATACAGAATGATCTAGTAAGCAATGAGGTATCTGAACTACAGAAAGTTAATACAGTGGGCCCTCTGTACCATGGGTCCTGCCTTCACAGTTTCAGCTAGCTGAAGATTGAAGATACTCCAAAAAAACCCAATAAAGAAATAGCAATACACCAGTGTGTAAGAGAATGTTCATGGGTTATATGCAAACACTACACTATTTAAGAGAGTTGAGGATTCATGGATTTTGGTATGGGTTCCTGGAACCAGTCCCCTATATGTACTGAGGGACCACTGCAGAATTTAGCTAGTGGTATCAGATCCATTTTTTAACATTTTGAAAAAGAATCATTAAACTGACATTGTATGTTGCTTAATTGTTGCCATCAAAATATACCAGTTATGGTAGGTGACCACTGTAACTTATTTATAGATGTTTTCCAGAAACCTTACAGTAAAGATACATCATTAGAGGAAGATAGTTTATAACCCATTAGTAACACAGTGATTTTGAGTGCCAGTAGACACTTGGAAATGTTTCCATTTGTACAGTTGCCTTGTTTAATAAATAAATTCCAAAATTGCATTGCTGTAGGCTGCTTAGAATATAGTCTTATTAATATAGTTTTTAAATATAATGAAGAAACTTCTGTAGATAATCAGGCGTTCTTTTCGATTGACCTAGGAGTTAACTCTTGTCCTAAAACTTTCTACATTTCTTTCTGTGTTTCTCTGCCCTGATCCGAGTCCTTTTCTGGGGTCATAATTTTTTGGTACTACCTGATTAATAGGAGACTTTGCATTTTGTTGTCTTTTAAAAGATACTTCTGGCAGGGTGTGGTTGCTCACATCTGTAGTCCCAGCACTTTGGGAGGCTGAGGTGGAAGGATTGATTGAAACCAACCTGGGAAACATAGACCCCCATCTGTACCAAAAAGGTAACAGATTAGCCAGGCATGGTGGCGTGCACCTGTGGTCCCAGGAGGTCAAGGCTGCAATGACCTGTGATCATGCCACCGCACTCCAGCCTGGGCAACAGAGACCCTGTCTGAAAAAACCAAAAAGGGGGAAAAAATTATTTCCAATGGTAGCTATTGATATACAGCCACTAGGATATATTGGTCATATCATCATTTGCTTTTTTTGACTTTTCAGTACGTTTTTTTGAAACGGAGTCTCCCTCTGTTGCCCAGGCTGGAGTGCAGTGGTGTGATCTTGATTCTCTGCAACCTCTGCCTCCTGGGTTCAAGTGATACTCCTGCCTCAGCCCCCTGAGTAGCTGGGATTACAGGTGCGTGCCACCATGCCTAGCTAATTTTTGTATCTTTAGTAGAGATGGGGTTTCACCATGTTGGCCGGGCTGGTCTCAAACTCCTGACCTCAGACTCGGCCTCCCAAAGTGCTGGGAGTACAGGTGTGAGCCACCACACCCAGCCTACTTTTAAGTAAATGGTTTATTTAATTTAATTTAATTTAATTTAATTTATTTATTTGTTTGTTTGTTTGTTTATTTATTTATTTGAGAGGGAGTCTCACTCTGTTGCCCAGGCTGGAGTGCAGTGGCACGATCTTGGCTCACTACAAGCTCCGCCTCCCAGGTTCACACCATTCTCCTGCCTCAGCCTCCTGAGTAGCTGGGAGTACAGGCACCCACCACTATGCCCAGCTAATTTTTTTTGTATTTTTTTTTAGTAGAGACGGGGTTTCACCCTGTAATCCGGGATAGTCTCGATCTCCTGACCTCGTGATCCACCTGCCTCAGCCTCCCAAAGTGCTAGGATTACAGGCGTGAGCCACTGCGCCCAGCCTTAAGTAAATTGTTTTAATTATTATTATTATTTTTGGAGGCTGGGTGTCACTCTGTTGCCCTTGCTGGGGTGCAGTGTCATGATCAAAGCTTACTAACCTTGAACTCCTGGGCTTACGTGATCTTCCTGCCTCAGCTTCCTAAGCAGCTGGGACTACGAGGGCACCACCATGCTAGGTTAATTTTTAAACTTGTAGAGGTGTTGTCTCACTATGTTGTCCAGGCTAATCTTGAACCCTTGGCCTCAAGCAGTCTTCCTGCCTTGGCTTCCCAAATTGCTGGGATTACAGGGGTGAGCCACTGTGGCCATTGTCTGCTTTTTTAAAAAGGATTCTTTACTGTGGGTAGGATCTGGTGGATTTGCTTTAGCACAACAAAGAACTAGATTTTAGAGAAAGTGAAGTAATTGAAACATTGTAGAGAAAATATAAATCCCAAGTTGTTTGGATACACTTTGTATTCATTTGTGGATGTGAATACCCCTTTCCTAAGTATATTCTTCAAGGGCGCATACTTTGGAAACTATCTCTACTGTGTTACGTTTTGAGAGATTCTACTTGTTACAATTCTGTCCAAAGTGAATTTTTAATTGAAGTGCCATTCTAGTTATATATAACTAAATGCTGGGAAAGTGCCTTGTGCCTCCTTTGCATTATTTATAGATCAGACAAGATTGAAGCACCTCTGTCTGGAGGAATATCTTAGGTTGAGATAGTTTTAGGTATTTGGCATTGTTTTTTTAATACTGATACAGCAATGATTAGTTTCTCTAGGTTAAATAGTATTGTAGACTTTATATTTGTATGTGGACTTACAAAAATGGGTTAATTGATGTTAACAGTTGAAGAAGCATGAAGTTAATTAAAAGCAACTGCAAGTTTCTTAAATGACCCTGATTCTAGCCAACATCTACCTTTATTTTGAGGAATGAAAAAAATCCATTTGCAAATGATGATAATCTAGCTAGGGAAGTAAGATCTAAACTTGTGAAAAGGTGATTAATAGCTACTACTCGAATGCTTGTTAAGGGTCAGGAGCTTTGCTAGATGCTATGTTATTACCTTTAAATTCTGCCTCAACAACCCTTTCTGCCAGGTTGTGGAAATAGACTTGCCTGAGACGATTCAGCTAAACATCCCAGCCCTAGTTTCATGCCGGGTTTCTTTAACTGAGGTCCCTATTGTTAGACATAACAATTTAAGGCAACTCTACAATTTACGTCACCAGGTAGCCTGATAACTTTAAATTATGCGGTGGTTTAGGTAGTGTTAAAGAGTTAAGTAGGTTCCATCTGTTGCCAAAATATTTTGGCATCTGACACTTTTTATCATTTTCACTGCTACTACCCTAGTCTAAGGTACCATTTGTACCACTCAGACTACTGAAGAAACCTAGCTAGTCTCACTGCCTTCTGTTGCCCTTTATATTTGGCAACATCGATTAGATTACAGCATTCCTATGCTGAAAAATGACTTACAGACAAGACCCTATTCAGATAAGTTCCTTCTTCTTTTCCCCGCTCTTCCTTTAATTACCCTTTTAGCCATGCTGCTTCGTCTTTTTTGTCTTTCAAATAAGCCATGGTGTTTTTTGTTGTTGTTGTTGTTGTTTTTTCCTTCTTTTTTTTGAGACGGAGTCTTGCTCAGTCGCCCAGGCTGGAGTGCAGTGGCACGATCTTGGCTCAATGCAGGCTCCGCCTCCCGGGTTCACGCCATTCTCCTGCCTCAGCCTCCCAAGTAGCTGGGGCTACAGGCGCCCGCCACTACGCCCGGCTATTTTTTTTTTTTTTGTATTTTTAGTAGAGACCGGGTTTCACCCTGTTAGCCAGGATGGTCTTGATCTCCTGACCTCGTGATCTGCCCGTCTCGGCCTCCCAAAGTGCTGGGATTACAGGCGTGAGCCACCGCGCCCTGTCTCTTATACACATCTAGATGTGTATAATTTTTTGAGACAGAGTCACACTCTGTCACCCAGGCTGGAGGGCAGTGGTGCGATCACAGCTCACTGCAACCTCTGCCTCCTGGGTTCAAGCAGTTCTGCCTCAGCTACCGAGTTGCTGGGATTACAGGTGTGCACCACCATGCCTGGCTAATTTTTGTATTTTTAGTAGAGATGGGGTTTTGCCATGTTGGCCACACTGGTCTCGATCTCCTGAGCTCAACAGATTTGCCCACCTCAGCCTCCCAAATTACTGGGATTACAGGCGTGAGCCACCGTGCCCAGCCAAGCCATGGCCATTATCGTTTTAAGGCTGCCTTCTGCTGTTCTGCTTTTTGTAGCGGTTGAAAGCAGCCCGTTTATGACTGATGCTTTCTTTTCAGGTAAGATGACATTGAGCACCTTACCACCAGTTGCCCCCATGACAGTATTCTAAGAATGGTAAATTAGATTTTGCTTGGATGAGCTTGTAATTATTTTTTGACTTTGTAAATTATTTACATGTCTTTTCCCATTAGAATATATATATTTTTTCTCTCTCCCTAACATTTAGAACTGTGCCCCAATATATAGTAGGTGCTCGATAAATAACCTGACTAGCTGACCACTGCTCTCTGATATTCCTGTGTAACTCATGGACCATTTGCTGCTTTAATAGCCTCCATTTACAATTCTGTGCTACTAGCTGCCCTATGATTAGGGTGAATTAATAGGTGGTGATGCTTTCTTCCCTTACTCACCTAGGGGATGTTTGGAAATAGACATGTTGATTTAAAGACCATGGAGAAGGGCAGGCAGGTGTGTTTGTGTATTTGTGTGGTATGTTGCTGGAATTGGAGCCCAAAGGTAGTGATGCGGCAGTTCAATGACAATCTTAAATAATGGAAATATCCTGATGAGATACTAAATGTCTGTGTACAAACATTGGAATAGATGAGATCTGTTTGCACATAACAAGTTATTTTATTTTATTTTATTTTTTTTTTGAGACGGAGTCTCGCTCTGTCGCCTAGGCTGGAGTGTGGCAGTGGCACAATCTCAGCTCACTGCAAGCTCCGCCTCTCAGGTTTACGCCATTCTCCTGCTTCAGTCTCCTGAGTAGCTGGGACTACAGGCGCCTGGCTAATTTTTTTGTATTTTTAGTAGAGACGGGGTTTCACCATGTTAGCCACTATGGTCTTGATCTCCTGACCTTGTGATCCTCCCATTTCGGCCTCCCAAAGTGCTGGGATTACAGGCGTGAGCCTCTGTGCCCAGCCCACAAGTTATTATTTTGATAGCTCTGATGGTTTTAGTCACCAGATTGGTTGTGTATACAGTCATGATGTGTGTACAACCCTTTTTTTTTTTTTTGAGACAAATCCTCACTCTGTCACCAAGGCTGGAGCGCAGTGGCGCTGTTTCAGCTCACTGCAACCTCTGCCTCCTGAGTTCAGGAGATTCTCCTGCCTCTGCCTCCTGAGTAGCTGGGACTACAGGAGCCGCCACCATGCCTGGCTAATTTTGTTTTGTTTTGATACGGAATCTCGCCCTGTTGCCCAGGCTGGAGTGCAGGTGAGTGCCACCACGCCCAGCTGATTTTTGTATTTTTAATAGAGATGGGGTTTCACCATATTGGCCAGGCTGGTCTCCAACTCCTAACCTTGTGATCCGCCCACCTCGGCCTCCCAAAATACTGGGATTACAGGCATGAGCCTCTACACCTGGCCTTTTTTTTTTTTTGTATTTTTAGTATGTTGACCAGGCTGATCTCAAACTCCCAACCACCAGTGATCCATTTGACTCAGCCTCATGTACAGCCATTTTGATGAATGTAGTTGACAAGATAGGTTCAGAGATATTTTAATAATAATTTAGCAAATAGTGTGTTTAGCATGAAAACTTTTTCTGCAGATAGGTTCTTAAGAGAGTTTATAGAACATGAAAGACTGCTGTTAACAGTGGAAGCAAATGGTGCGAAGGGTAAAGGAAGGATGAAGGGAGACTGGGTTAGGTTGTTGGAGAAGGCTTTGCAATAAAGAGGTTTGAGCAGCACAGTGAAGAGAAAAGGTGGATCTAGTTGAGGCAGTGTTTTGTGGAAATAAAACTTGTAATAAAGTCAGTGCCAGCAGTTAGTTCATACTAAGCTGCATAGCACCCCTCACCCCCTTTTTGAGCCCTGGTGTGGGTGGCATGATGTAAATGGCTGAATAATGAAGATTATTTGAATAAAGAGAACAAAGGCCAGGAGGAGGGTGGCAGCAAGAGAAAGGAGAAAGGTGGGAGATTTTGGAAAGAGAAAGGCTATAGTGGTATGCTCTAGGTTGTATTCTAGTTTTTATCAACAATTGAAAGTGTAGTTGGACTGTTTATGATATGTTTGGTAACTTGAATCTGCATGCAGTAATTAATGCCTTGGATGATGGTCAGGATCTGAAAAAATCTTGATAGCCTGAAAAAGAAACTTAGTATCTATCAAGATGGAATTGACTAAAGTCAAGTATTTACACTAGTTTAACAAGTAAGCTGTGATGTCAGTAATGTGTGGTTGCCAAATAAGCTAGGATAACAGACAATATGTAAGAGTGGTATGGTGTCTAGAAGTGGAAAATTAGTAATAAGCTCCAGTTTATTCTAGACTCCTGTTTCAGTCTGCACTGACAATATTGTGTTAGAGTGTCACTCTATAGTGACACTTGTCAGTATTTCTTGGAGGTATCAGGGAAGCAATGATTAGCCAAGCATAGGGAACAACTGAGTCATGTGCATGTGTGCCAGGTATATGAAATGCTGTCATTTGGGGGAAATAAATAGGTTTATTTAAGGAAGCAGATTTTGGCTCATTGTGAAGAAGGCTTTATAATTAAGAAATCTTTAGGCCGGGTACGGTGGATCATGCCTGTAATCCCAGCTCCCAGCATTTTGGGAGGCTGAGGCGGGCGGATCACCCGAGGTCAGGAGTTCGAGACCAGCCTGGCCAATGTTGTGAAACCCTGTCTCTACTGAAAATACAAAAATTAGCAGGGTGTGATGGCGCACGCCTGTGGTCCCAGCTATTAGGGAGGCTGAGGCAGGAGAATCACTTGAACCGGGGAGGTGGAGGCCGCAGTGAGCTGAAATCGCGTCACTGCACTCCATCCTGGGTGTCAGAGCGAGACTCAGTCTCAAAAAAAAAAAAAAAAATCTTTAATGTGGATGGCTTTGGAGGTAGTGGCTTTGCTGAGAAGAGTTAGGACTAAGCAGCCTCTTCTGGATCAAATTCCAAATTTGACATTGCTGAATTTCTGAGAATTTGGTGATTACGAAGGAAGGACTTAAAAGTGACTTAAAATTTTGAGCCTTGATGACAGGGATGTTCCAGACTGTACTATTGTTTTGGTGTTCTTAAAAACTGAAGCCTCACATTGATTCATGATCATAATTAATCTTCATTTTCTGTTTGCTTCATCTCACTGTGGTATTGAACTTGAAAGCTAGATTTTCACAACTAACTTAAGATCCAGGGCCAACCTTTCTAGAGTAGGAAAGATGAGACTTTTTTGTTTTTCTGTGCTCATGTTTTTATACCACTGTAGTGACCTGATACATTTACCTCTTGAATTAGGGTTTACTAGTATTAAATTAGAATCTCTTATTCACATTTGTTTTTTGTATTGCCCCCTTCACCATCTAACTCACTGTTACCCATCTTGCTGGGATAAGTGTTTTTTTTTGTTTTTGTTTTTGTTTTTAGGGTGATAGAGTGTCATTGGCGTAAGAAAGGTTAAGCAATTCAAGTATACGTACAAAAACATGCGGAATCCATAGATGGGGCGTTGCTTTAGGAAATGTTAATTTCTAGGTCCTACTTCTGTTATAGTTGGACAGTATACCCATAGAGTCTCCTTACTTTGTTCATTTAATGACTTACTTTCATTGGAGAGCCAATTTACTCTCTGTGTTACCTATAATAGTATAATTGTTCCAAGTTTTTTTTTTTTTTTTTTTTTTTTTTGGAGAGAAGGAGTCTTGCTCTGTCGCCCAGGCTGGAGTGCAGTGGCGCGATCTCCTGCCGCCCAGGTTCAAGCGATTCTCCTGCCTCAGCCTCCCGAGTAGCTGGGATTACAGGTGCCTGCCACCACTCCCGGCTAATTTCTTTTGTATTTTAGTAGAGACGGGGTTTCACTGTATTGCCCAGGCTGATCTTGAACTCCTAAGCTTGGGCAATTTGCCTGCCTCGGCCTCCCAAAAGTGCTAGGAGTACAGGCATGAGCCACGGTGCCCGGCCCAAGTTTTTTTAATTGAAAAAATGTGGGTAGGGAGGAATCAGCAGTTTATTTTATAAATCCTGCTAAATATTTGTGTTATTTATGTTGTTCAGAGACCATATCCATCCTTTGTACTTTCTACCTACCATGCCTTGGCTAACTTGATTAGCATCAGGGTTAGTGATGATGGGTAGGAAAGAAAAAAATGGTCTTTCTGTAGATAATAATGGAAACGGTCTTTAATAATTTGAAGCAACATTGTTAATGTTGATGGTTAATGGAAGTGTTGCCTATGTTACAGATTAGCTGTCTTCTCTATATTTCTTTGATTGTTGCCTTGATGGAATGTTTCCATTGCCTTTTGTTTTGCCTTTGCCTTATAGATTTCTTACAAGGATTTTGGTTCCTCTTAATGGTGTATTTTCTTGGTAGAACTAAGAATTCAAGTTTTTGTTGGAAGTTTTTTAGTATTAGGTATTTTCTTATAGTTAATAGCTCCTGTTTTTAGAGCGTTTGGAAAATACCAGTTCCTCCCTCATTATACCAAAATCCGTCATCCCCAGAATTACTCCTGTTTTCGCCTTTACACACTTGGTATTTCTTTCCACCTTTTCCTGATATTTTAATTGTTTTTGTTAATTACTAGAATTAGTGATTGGACGACCAATTTGAAAACCACTGATTTGTTGCTAAGGCTGGCTGCTTGATGTTAAATTATAAGAATCTAGGGAATGCACATATTTTAAAGTAATTTATTGTGTTCTTAGTTTAATTTTATTTGTAAAATAAGGCATTATAATCTACTTGTCCGTAATTCTGTGCAATGATGGATTCAGCCATAGCTCTGCTACATTCAGGTAACATATTTCGGCGTTAAAAGATTATTAGTCTGATGGAAGAGAAAGACATGAATGCTATGTGAGAAGACAAAGTATGTGGCAGGAGTTTTCAACCTCAGCACTGCTAATCTTTTAGACTAGATAATTATTTGTGACAGCCTGTCTTCTGAGTTGTAAGATGTTTATCAGCATCCTTCTGTCTACCCACTAGATACCAGCAGCAAGTCCCCGCATCTTTCCAAGTTGTGACAATCAAGAATGTCAAATGACTTCTGGGGGGCAAAATCACTTCTGTTGAGAACTGTTGGTCTGTGTTAACATGGAGGAGTATTTTGTTGACCCTTTTAGGATTTATGGATTGAAGTATTGGGTGGTTGAACTCAATTTACAAGTATCCAGAGGAGTTTGTGTGGTAAAAGTTTCAGGGAAGGAAGGCAATATCTTCAGAGCCATAGGAGTATAAAAACTGCATGTGGCCTGGCGTGGTGGGTCACACCTGTAATCTCAGCACTTTGGGAGGCCGATGCGGGTGGATCACAAGATCAGGAATTCAGAGACCAGCCTGGCCAACATGGTAAAACCTTGTCTCTACTAAAAATACAAAAAATAGCTGGGTGTGGTGGCAAGTGCCTATAATCCCAGCTATACTCGGGAGGCAGAGGGAGGAGAATTGCTTGAACCCAGAAGGCAGAGGTTGCAGTGAGCCAAGATAGTGCCACTGCACTCCAGGCTGGGCGGCAGAGCAAGACTCTGTCTCGGGAAACACACACACAAAAAACCCCCGCATGTTTAAAAGTTAATATAAAAAGGTATTTGAGAGAGAAAGGAGAAGTAACAGGAGTCATCTTTCTAATTTTTTTAACCTTGTGCCTCTGGCATAAATGTAGAGAAATGGAGATAAACCTGGGATCAGGATGGCCACGCACTTGAATAGCCTGTACAGAATAGTGGGGTAGAAAACAATACATTTTTCTGAACTAGAGGTATGGTGTTTGAACCTTATTAAATTTTGACAAGATGGAGAAAGGGACAGGGAGGACTCAACTTTCTGAATTACATGTTTTCTTCTGTTATACCTGCTGTACCTAGCAAGAATGGGCATAATAGAAGAATGGTTTCTTTTGCTATAAGGTGATTCTATAAAGTTGTATGGAAATTGATGTTGGTTCTTTAGTTTGTGTAGCTCCACATGTAGAATAGATTTTGAGGTTAGTTGTGGTAGGATTAATCAATAAGTTTTGCCGCTGCTGCCACCATTATTAGTAACATAAATTTTGAGGTGGTAATTTTAACCCGTATAATCCACTTTTCTAGATTACTTGGATACTTTTGAACTTGGGTTTGTAAATAATACTAATTGGTTGATTTGTCATTTTAACACATTGCTTTTTGCCTCTGCGTTATGGTAATCTGGGATATGGTTACTTGAAAATTAAATTCACTTTTTTACTGTCATTTTAAAGTTGTTTCTATATCCTTTTGCTGTGACCAATCTACTTTTCTTTCTCCTTCATAACTTTGTTATATGCATAATGAAAATGAAATGGGGAAAAAGTACAGTTGGAGTCAGAAATAAAGCTGTCTTTTTAGACTTAAATATTTGAAACCCGAAATTTCTTATTGCAACTTTTGATAAGAGGAAGGGAAGATGGAAAAATAGATTTAGGTGCTGGTTAACAGAAAGGCAGAGATCTTGCTGATCTTGGGATCAGTTTTACTTGTGTGAGAGTAACTGATTGACGGGATGAATTTAAGTAAAAGTTAAGTTTTTGAGGAGCTGGCACTTTTTGAATTTAAATAAGTTGCTGCAGATCTTATTTCTAATTAATCAAGTAAAGGATTTAATAACCTTTTATTTGCATTAAATTGGTTCATAAACTTGTCCAATGAGTCTTGTTAATATAATCTGTTTCTCATGATTCCTTTGTATGGGAATTAAGGTAAACTAGTTTTTAAAGGATGATTTGCTCTTGTGTATCTTTTATAATAAACTCTTCTAGTTGTATATTGTAAGTAATTTAAAACATGATGCACTTTTTATCTTTTCAGTATAATAATCATGAAATTCGTTCTGGAAAACACATTGGTGTCTGCATCTCGGTTGCCAACAATAGGCTTTTTGTGGGCTCTATTCCTAAGAGTAAAACCAAGGAACAGATTCTTGAAGAATTTAGCAAAGTAACAGGTAAGTTGGATTTATTTGGAATGAGATGCAGCTTTTAATAATGAAGATAATAGCATATTTCTCTCTGTTAGGCATTGTTCTAAATACAATTATTGACTCATCAAATCCTCACTACAACTTTATAAAATGTAGGTAACCCCATTTTTCAGATTAGAAAAACAGGCATTCGGGGATTTTGGAAATAACTCGCCAAATGTTATACAAGTTAGTAGAGAATACAGCTAGGATTTGAATTCATTCTGCAAAATCATCGTTCTTTCCATGTTTTGGAAGATTGTATTTCTTTGTGTGTTCTTTCTCTAGGTGTTAGTTGATGTTCTTAGTAGAATTATGTGAATAATGATTGATTTTCTTCAAATTACAGGGAATAATAAGTATTGCTATAGCAGAGTTGTTTTTTTGAGACAGTCTTGCTTTGTCGCCCAGGCTGGAGTGTGGTGGTGTGATCTTGGCTCCCTGAAGCCTCTACCTCCCAGGTTCAAGCGATTCTCCCACCTCAGCCTCCTGAGTAGCTGGGATTACAGGCGCGCACCACCACACCTGGCTGATTTTTGTATTTTTTGTAGAGGTGGGGTTTCACCATATTGGCCAGGCTGGTCTTGAACTCCTGACCTCCAGTGATCTGCTCACCTCGGCCCCCCAGAGTGTTGCGATTACAGGCGTGAGCCACCGCACCTGGCCCATAAACAGAGTTTATATATTGTCAACATGATAAAAAATGTTTTGAACTGTAAAATGTCTTTTATAACAACTTTTAAATGACAGGTTGCTTTTATTAGAAAATATTTTGGTCTGCCAGCAGGGTCTAACAAATTATCAGCCTGTTATCAACCTTCAGGACACTGGAAATTTTTATGCAGTACTTATAACTTCTATTTTATTTGAAATAAAGCCATTGATATCTAACACCAGAAAAGTGCCATTAAAAAGAATTTAAGTGTTTGCATAATAAAAAAAATAGCCATGTTTGATCTATACTGCTGTTTTCTTACAACAGTTATATGAAGATTTTTTATCTGCCGCTCTGATTTAATTAGTGAAAGCAAAAACAGTCCTTAGGTCTAATTAAAAGAACAAATGTTTTTCTGGAGATTTCTGTGTTGAAAAAATCGGAAACAGATTAGGAAAATAATCCGGACCTAGTTTTTGATAGTCTTTTATAAAGCTGTCTAGTGAAGAAAAGAGATGACTTTTCATTTTGATATTTAAGTAGTATATTAGATAAATCCTTTGATCCAGTTATATTTGCTAGTTATTTTGTCTAATTTCCCTGGAATGGTTGCTTACTTGCAGAGGGTCTTACAGACGTCATTTTATACCACCAACCGGATGACAAGAAAAAAAACAGAGGCTTTTGCTTTCTTGAATATGAAGATCACAAAACAGCTGCCCAGGCAAGGCGTAGGTTAATGAGTGGTAAAGTCAAGGTCTGGGGGAATGTTGGAACTGTTGAATGGGCTGATCCTATAGAAGATCCTGATCCTGAGGTTATGGCAAAGGTAATGATAGTCAAGTTAAAAATCTTTTTTGAGGGATTAATGGGAGAAGGGCCGGGGGGTTGGGGGAAACATAAAATGAATTGTATACATTTTTTTATTTTTTGAGACAGTCTCTCTTTCGTTTCCCAGGCTGGAGTGCCATAGTGCCATCTTGGTTCACTGCAACCTCCGCCTCCCGGGTTCAAGTGATTCTCCTGCCTCCCAAGTAGCTGGGATTACAGGCGCCCGGCACCACACCTGGCTAACTTTTGTTATTTTTAGTAGAGCTGGGATTTCACCATGTTGGTCAGGCTGGCCTCGAACTCCTGAGCTTGGGATCCACCCACCTCAGCCTCCCAAAGTGCTGGGATTACAGGCGTGAGGCTACTGTGCCTGGCCCTGTACACATTTTTTTAAACCATATTTTTGGAGTTGGGAGAAATGTTCTTTACTAAGGGACTAGGCAGTGCACACTGGAAATACCATGTGCCTACAAAGTGAAAACAGAAATTGATTCGTGGATACTTAGCCATAATTGTATAGCCATCACAATCTTAAAATGAAGTAGCCTACATGCTGTAGACAGTTCACTTCCATTTTGTGTGTTTTTTAAGAGCAGTTTGAGTTTTTGAGAATGGCACCATTAGTTTACATGGTTTTGGGGTTAAAAGTCTTACTCCTAAAAATAGTAAATTATACTGGCCCCAGCAGAGCTGCTTGCAGTTACATTTAGCCATTATTAGGTATCTTGGTTTCAGCAGTCAGTGGAGACATTCTATGAGAATAAACATTCCTTGAGTCAACACTTTATTACACATTAGTGCAATAATTTGCAGTTATTGTTTCTCTCCTTTGTCCTCTTTTTTTCTTTTTTCGTAAGAGACAGGGTCTAGGTCTCTGGCCCAGGGCTAGAGTTCAGGGGCATGATCATAGCTCACTGTAGCCCCAGGCTCAAGAGATCCTCTCACCTCAGCCTACCGAGTAGCTAGAACTACAGGTGTGTACCAACATACCTGGCTAATTTTTAAAAAAATTTTTTGTAGAGACAGTTAGTCTCCCTGTGCTGCCCAGGCCGGTCTTAAGAACTCTTAGCCTGAAGGAATTCTGCTTCCCAAAATGCTGGGATTACAGGCATGAGCCACCATGCCCCAGTTACCCTTTGTCTTTTAAGAATTCTCCCTTTATTTCTTAGAGGTTAGGTGTCAGATACCACTAGTTCAGTTAAATTGAGGGTAATGTGAACTGCCAGGAAACTATAAATATTATTGAAGGATAAGTGTTCTTAGAGAAAAGAAAATAGGATTCTTTTTTCCTCTGGCCTGTGAAGTCTCACTGGGTTAGCACTTTAGATTAACACATTCAGATGGCATTCAAGTATTTTAGGAGGAAGTGATAATGTTAGTGAAAAGATTAAATTTTGTAATTGTACTTTGGGAAGCTTTCAGGATTGAGAGAACAGTTTACCTTATTTTGAACATTCCTTCCCCCTTTAAGATTTCAAAAGCAAGTTCTAATTAGTTTTGATCACTTGTGTTAAGTGCTAAACATTCAATAGCTCTCTTAAGAGGGCATGGTATTTACTTTGTTAGGAAAAGATTATCTTTTTTTAACTGCAAAATGATTAATTAATAATTATTACTGATGTAGCCTGTAGTCTACATTTTCTTTTTCATAGACTTCATTAGAGCAGTTTTAGTTTTAGTTTTAGGTTTATAGCAGAAAGCACAGAATTTCCATATGACTTCTGCCCCCTACACAGGCACAGCCTTCCTCACTGCTAGTATCCTGCACTGGAATAGTATGTTTTTTAAAATTGATGGACATAGATTGATCACCCAAAGTCTATAGTGTACATGAGGTCTCACTCCAGATGTATGTTCTGTGGGTTTGGAGAAATGTAAACCGTGTTTCCATCATAGTATTATACAGAATAGTTTCACTGCCCTAAAATTCCTCTGTCCTGTGCTTAGTCTTCCCTCCCCATTCAACCACTGTCAGTCACTGTCTCCCTAGTTTTGCCTTCTCAGAATGTTACATAGTTGGACCATACATTATGTAACCTTCACATTGTCTTCTTTCTCTTAGTAATACATGTTTAAAGTTCTTCTGTGTCATTTTGTGGCTTTTTACTTACTTCTTTATATCAGTTATAATATTCCTTCTGTACGTGCCACAATTGTCCATTCTCCCACTTAAGGACATCTTGGTTTCTTCCAATTTTTGGAAAAATTTTTTTTTTTCTCTTTAGAGACAGAGTCTCTCTCTGTCACCCAGGCTGGAGTGCAGTGGCACGATCTCAGCTTACTGCAACCTCTGCTTCCTGGGTTAAAGCATTTCTTATGCTTCAGCCTCCCGAATAGCTGGAACTATAGGCACGTGCCTTCGCACCCAACAAATTTTTGTATTTTTGTAGAGACAGGGTTTCACTGTGTTGGCCAGGCTGGTCTCGAGCTCCTGACCTTAGGTGATCCACCCGCCTCAGCCTCCCAAACTGCTGGGATTACAGGCAGGAGCCACTGCATCTGGCAAATTTTTGGCAATTACAAATAAAGCTTACTGTAAACATCCCTGTGTAAGTTTTTGTGTGCATGTAAGTTTTCAACTCTGGGTAAATAAGGAGCAGGATTGCTGGGTCATATGAAAGTGTGTGTTTAGTTTTGTAAGAAATCGCCAAACTGTCTTTCAAAAGGGCTATACCATTTTGCATTCCCACCAGCAGTGAATGAGAGTTTCTGTTGCTCTACATTCTTACCTGCATTTATAGTGTGTTGGATTTTGGCCATACTAATAGTTTCAACTTGCAGTTCCTGAATGACAGATTATATTGAGCATCTTCATGAGATTCTTTGCTATCTGTGTATCTTTTTTTGCAAAGCATCTATTTCAGGTCTTTCAACATGATCTAGCAATTCTGCTCCTTGATATTTACCCAAGGAGTTGAAAACTTTTTTTTTTTTTTTTTTTTGATATTCTGACATTCTTCTAATGGATTGTGATTTAAGTTAACTTTGTAGGGTAGGGTGGTAGGGTGGTGGCATCTTAGAAATTGAACTCTTTGGAAATAATACGGGGTTTTTTTTTCTTCCCCCTAGGTAAAAGTGCTGTTTGTACGCAACCTTGCCAATACTGTAACAGAAGAGATTTTAGAAAAGGCATTTAGTCAGTTTGGGAAACTGGAACGAGTGAAGAAGTTAAAAGATTATGCATTCATTCATTTTGATGAACGAGATGGTGCTGTCAAGGTAAATATGGTGGAATTATAGGCATCTAAATCAGACTAACAACTTCTAGTCATCTTAGAATTTCAAAATAGTTTTAGAAATTGGAGGAAACTTGGAAGTCCATGGAATCCACTCAAACTAAAACCTTTTGGTTTTAGTGAGCTTGGCAGTTTTCTAAGTAAAAATGAAAAATAGTTGAAGATCTGCATCTTTATATAAAATTATCTGACTGTCTACAGGGGGCTTTCTGTTGTCCTTCCTGCATTAATGATAATTGATTTTCTAGCTTTAAATGAATCATAATTGTCTGGAAGTCCTATTTTTATATTGACTATTTAATTTTTTAAGGCTATGGAAGAAATGAATGGCAAAGACTTGGAGGGAGAAAATATTGAAATTGTTTTTGCCAAGCCACCAGATCAGAAAAGGAAAGAAAGAAAAGCTCAGAGGCAAGCAGCAAAAAATCAAATGTGAGTGAAATTTGTATACTTAAAAATTGTATAAATTTTAATATTGATACACTAATTGGAAAATAACAGGTGTTGATCAGACTTGTTAAACAAATGCATAATATCCCTTTAAAGAAGACTTGAACGCTTTGAGTCATAGGGAAACACCAATGATCTAAAAAAGTATTTATTGAACTCTTACTATTGACCATATTTGTGAAAATAATCAGAATTGTAAATAAGCGGAATTTTGGTAAATTGGCAAAATGAAAAATCTGTGTAGCATTTTTTTGTTTTGTTTTGGGAGACGGAGTCTCGTTTTGTCACTAAGGCTAGAGTGCAGTGGCGCTCTTTCAGCTCACTGCAACCTCCACCTCCTGGGTTCATGGGATTCTCCTGCCTCAGCCTCCTGAATAGCTGGGTTACAGGCATGCGCCACCATGCCTGGTAATTTTTGTATTTTTTTTTTAGTAGAGGTTATGTTTCGTCATATTGACCAGGCTGGTCTTGAACTCCTGACCTCAGGTGATCCGCCCGCCTCTGCCTCCCAAAGTGCTGGGATTACTGAGCCACGACGCCCGGCCTATCTAGCATATTTTCTACGTATTTTATAGAATGTTCTCTTGAAAATGTCTTAAATATTAGCCGTCCAAACATCTTCATATGTTTGGTTAAAGGGTAGAGGGTTTTTTCTCTGAGAGGTAGGAAATACTAAATCTCTATTCATGATAGACTGTTTCTTCACCAGTAGTGCCCGTTGCCACCCCCAAAATTTCATGTGCCATGGATGGATTTTGAAAATGGAATGAGTATTAAAATTATAACAGTGTGATAAGAAAACAAGTAGATGTGCAATGAGTTATACTAATTAGAGAGACCTTTTTAGAGAATCTGTAAATAGGTATCTGCTTAAGACTGAAGGAAACAGTTGGGTAAGAATTGAAGTTAGCTCCTAAAAAGTTAGTCATTGATTTCCTAGAAGAGGGGTAATTGTTGTCGAATGTGAGAACAATAATCACTGTTAATACTATTCAAGGTTAATTTTCTGTTGATTGCCCTGTTTGGGATTCAAAAGGAGAGGATGCTTCTACATATTTCTGTTACTTCTTAATCAGGGAATTGATCAAGTTCTAGTTTCTGCAGTTAATTGTGCAGTTGGACAAGTTGGCAAGCTCTGAGCCTCAATTTCTTCAATTCTAAAATGGGGTCAGACTTAATTATGTAATAGCTCTTGTACTGTGATTATCCAAGTGACCCATGCTTGTTCTGGGACCAAAGAAAATATATTTTGTAGGTTTGATGATAGTGTAAAAGAAGGAAGACTACAAAAGAGTTAGTTTTAATGCTCC
>NW_012108742.1:1046548-1073295 GCF_000951045.1 Mandrillus leucophaeus
TATCTTTTTTATAGTAATCACTTTTGAATTGTGTTCAGATATGCAGTTTCAGGTGTAATCATCAGAGCTGGTTAGTCAGGCATTCCAGATAGTGGTTCTTTTCAGAACCTTTTTAAAAGGGTTGGTTAACTACCTCAGTAGCAGAGGATTGAACTATACCCTGTCTGTACTGTACATAGAAAATCTTTGTAGATAAAAGCAAGGCTTGTTAAATATGATATGAGGGTAAGATTTTAATATACCAAATGTAACATTCTTAGTTGCCTTTAGTTTCAGAGGCTTGTAAGACTTCCTCATGACCATCATAACAGGCCTTGCTTTTGTCGTATTTTGTGGCTGAAAAAGCAGCCTTGCTTCTTCAGATATTGTAGTTATTTGGATGTATAATAGTTTAGCAAGATGTTACTTTTGTAAGACATCAGATGTTCAAAAAAGTGCATCCGAACTTGTACTAAATACTGCAGTGTCCCTTTATAAAAAGTCAGACTAAAACTGACAATTGTACAGCGAAGCCTGACATTTGGATATTTTGAAGTTTTTTCATAAATCATAGAAATTAGTATATGGCTGTAGTTTAGCTTTTTAGGTAAAAGGTATGTTTCATTAGTGCATTTCTTACTGCTGATCACAGTAAACATGTGAATCAGCTTTCCATTTCTTATGCAGGTCATGATAACTTGTAGAGTAGAGTACAATCATTTGTGCTATGTTTTTAATTTTCTAAAGCACCTTGACAGTGAGTGTTCAGTGGTGAAGCATCCTCTATTGAATCACCCTCAAAAATTTTTTTGCCAAGTCCTGAGTTGATAGCTTAAAGTAAAAAGTGAAAATTATAGTTTCATTAGGACTTGGTGTAAAGAAATCCCCTCTCCCCTTCCCCAAAGGGATACTGCAGTTATATCACATACCCAATAGGCACCACGATGAAGATCAGAGCTTATACTTAATTAAGGTTTTATACACACCAGTTCCCCAGTAAATGCAAATTTAACAAGAAAATTAGACATGTCATATGTTCAAAATGCTCATGGCAAACAATCATTTTGCATTCCTGCAAATAAAATTGTTTTATACTGTAAGCTGGAGGCGAGTGTAACTTATTTTTGTAATAAAGTTTTTATTTTTTTTATGTGTCATTAATATAAATGTGTGTTAGTGTAGAAATCTTCTGGTTTAAAAACTTAGAATTGCACACATTTCAGTATGTTTATTTGTACTTACATAATTTTAGAATAGTGGTTGCCAATAGCCTGTATGTTTCACATTAATTGGTTTTTTGTTATCTAAATAAATCATTTTAGTATGTTGTATGTCAGTTACTGGGATAGCTGGGACATAGAGTGTAATTTAAAATTTGTCAATAAGTATTCATTGGAATATATGTAAATGTGCCTTGCCGGTTATTGAAACTTACCTACAAAATGAGTATGGGGTGACAAAAATTAGTTCCTGGTGCTTAATGAAACTTTCTGCCACTGATTTTATATATTACCCCGTGCTTTTTTAAAGTACATCTCTCTCAAAACTTAGTGTAAGTTTGAGGGCTACACAAAACATTTACATTTCATTCTAACATAATATAATAGGTTGTGGAAAGTGGGTAAACTAAATGTAGCCTTCAGTAAAATTGAATCTCAGTGTAATCCTTGGTGCTGGCATTTCCCAGTTCCGAGGAGTTAAATGATCCCATCTAAGAGGTCATTGCCATGCCTATTGGCACTTTACTGTCATAGCATTTTTAAGGGACACTGTCAAGGTGTTTAAGTTAATTCTCAGAATTATTTGTTGGGATTTTAGGACAGGTTTGTTTTACTTCAAGTAAGAACTGCATTGTCAAAGTTGAGAGATGAACACTTTTGTGAGTTCACAAATGTGTTCTCAAGAAAACATTAAAATATGGAGCTCTGGGTTTTCAAGACTATTTGGCATTCTTAGTTTGGGGACTTGGGAGGGAAACTGATAAAAAGAAATTGTGAAGAATTGATGGTTATACTTAAAGAAGGGTAATGTAAACAGTGGTGATGAAATATATACACATCAAGTGAAATTACTTGACAGTGTTCATTTGAATGACTTTGAATTCAAGCCATTATAATTACTTTTAAAATTAAATATCATTTGCACTGTTCTGATAATGGGTGCAGTTTTTGAGCAATATAATCAGAGCTAAATATGCATGTAGTGATTAGTGATGTGAACAATTAACGTTCTGAGAAGAAATACTAACTGTGGTATTTTCAAACTTAAATTTCTGTAGTAAAATCAGTATCAAAGTCTTATCAGATCAAGGAAAACAGGCAATGCATATAAACATACTTTTGAATGTTGTGTGGCCTATAAAGCAATAATGCAATTTATATGGAATGTCATGGGATATGAGAAATGGAAATGCAAAAATAACTAATCCTTTAGTAAAAATGTCAACATGTTAAAGGGGGAATGTTAACTAATGTAGGTTATTGCTATTTGTGATTTGTTTATGGGTTCTTGGCTTTGACAGCTTCAAAGAATGGACAGTGATAAGTCAAAGAAATTTTGTATATATTGTCAAGGAAAGGATCTTAAATCCAAGAGTCAAGTCCCTTCCTTGGGGTAAAAAATGTATTCTTAAAGCATTCTGATTGTTAAAAAGAAAACTTAAGTTATCTAACCAAAACAGACGCAAGATTTTGTTTCTGCAGACTACTTGGCAATCAAAAGTGATCACAAATTTAGTTTATCAGTTTTCAGAAAGTTGCTTTGTGAGAAAATTTTGTTAGATATATTCTCCCAAGCATGCTTTTTGTGGAAGGTTTTCGGCCATTGCAACTGAATCAGATGTTAAAAATGAAGGGAAAATTGTGCACACACAAAACTGTTGTACACTCATGATTGCAATGTTAGCTTAAGAAACTTTTCTACCAGTTACTGCAAATCTGACTTAAAATGTAGTTTCCTCATGATAAAATAGGAACAACATAGAAATGGATTGATGGGGTGGTGATCTGAGTTATTGTATATAAAAGTTTTTAAAGAATAGAATGAACATCAAGCTAGATAGGCAAAATTGACACATTTGGAACAGCTTTTTTGACTGTGAAGCCAAAAGTTGTCAGAAACATAGCAAAAGATCCCATATTATTACAGAGTATCATACGTAGTCTCTATTTTAAGGGGAGAAATTAAATAGAAGGGCTTCATGCATTTAGGAGAGGGTGCTAAAGCTTCTCAAGTTCGTAAAACTTACAGGAATACCCACCATGATCATTTTCTCTCTAACTGTGTATACCACAAAATTTTCATCTGGCCATAGGAATTCATTGGTGGGTGTAAAATTAATGACTAAAGAACTTAACTGACAAATACATAAAAGAAACAGACTTGTGGGGATATTGTTTTAAGGTGTATTAATTACTCAGTGATCATACCACTCAATAGGGCATGCCACTACTTTCTTAAGATGCTAATTATGAAGCAGTGCTCACAGGCATTTTTTAACTAGCAAATTACTAGATGGACTTTTGGGGTCTGTCACTTTTTAAAAGTATTTAAGACTTAAATTAGCACCACAGTCTGCCTTCAGTAATACACCTAAAATATTCTTCAGGACCAGAAGCATTCAGTTTGAAAATTGTGCAGATGCAAACCAGTATTATTACTAACGCTCTGGGTCAAAGGTTAGGTTTTTAATGTTAACAGTAGTCTGGTAAATATTTAGAAGTCTGGCATTGAGAAACAAAAGCTTGTACCTGACTAGTATTTTTATTTAAAAAAATTAGTTCTGTTAGCTTATTTAAATTGTCTTTTACATTTATTTATCCGTAGAATTTATATTTATTTCATTCCTTTCATCTCACTGAAAACTGTCTGCAGGCCCTTTGATTTGGATTAGATGTGTGAAGTACTGTCTTTTGCCAAAAACCTCAAATTACCTGTTCTTTTCAACGTAGTGGTTTTGTGCTTGTTTGGAGATCAGTTCAAAAACTATCTGTACTATCTGTACTGCCTCTGATGTTAAGATTTTATGTATAGCATAAGGAAGCTAGCTCTGACTATATTTTCCTAAGAATAAAGACCTATTTTTGTAGCATGTCTTAGGATCTCCAGGAGTCCAAGAATTATTGTGGGTGTCCTCCATTTCATCACTTTTCACTTAACAGCTTTTAAGTAGACACTTGGAATCTTTAGAGGTCTGTCGCACTTTGATTATCCATACATTCGAAGTAACTGGCCAATGGTGAAAAATTGCCCAAGATATCCTCAGTTGCAATCACATTACTGGAAGATGAATAGAATAAATTCATTAGGCTGGTCTTAATTTTTGATGGAAACATTCTGTTGTCACATACTTACCATTGGATTTGATAAAGTTAGTGATAATTTGGAAAGAATTGGGGACTTGTCAATATATTTGTGGGTTTTGGCTTATACCCCTAGGGTTTCTTGGTTGGGGAATGAGCAGTTTGGCCACTTCCATCAGGACAAGATTCTTTAGGTCATTTAGTGCAGGTTTAGTTCTATTTTGGATTAACATTTATATTGATTATCAAAAACAAGCTTTCATCATTTCAGAACAGTCCTGGAAGTTTGACTTTGAGTGTGGGAGAAGTCCTAATAAACCATTTTGGAAATTAGTGTCTCCAAGTGTTATAGCTTCCTGAAATGGGTTTTTAACACAATGGGATCAAAATAAGGTTATTTTAGGATAATATACTGTAAACTTAATTGTCTGATTTTCTACTTTGTCTATAAAGTGGCTTACAACAAGTTCTGATCTAGAAAGGAGTTATAAAGGTTATCTGTAATGTTTATGAATTGTCATTTCTTGCCTTTTGTTAGGCTTTCAGCTTTATTCTGAAAAGGAGATTGTTGTTACACAAACTCAACTTGTTTTGGAGAGAATTTTAGGAAACCTAAAGGAGTTGGCATTTTATATCACTTTTGATGGGCAGTTTTTGAGTTTTCAGGGCAGAAGGACAAAGTATTTGGTGTGGAAAAGTTGTTACCACAGATTAAAGAATAAGACCAGGGCTTGCTGACAATAATAAATCTGTTAAAGAGTTTTGTAGGTTCCATATGGTAAAATTAGGTCTTGTGACTATAGAAACACCATGATATACAAGAAGAGTTCCAACATACATGTAACGGCTCATTTAATGGTGTTAACTTTAAGTTGAAATTCGAATAACATGGAATTTGTGTAACAAGAGTATTGCATCATTCAAACACAAAATTGCTAAAGCTAGGTGCATCTGTATGCTATTATGATGTCATTTTTAAGAGAATATCTTTAATATGTCAGTATTTATATTAATTGGTTGCTTTAATTGGAAGACCCAGGAATTAGGCCTCCACAGATGCTTTAACACGTCATGAAAAATTAGAAAAGCATATGTACAAATTGTATTTCTCAGTTTTATTTAATATTTGGAGTATACTTAGAGGAAAACCAGAAATAAACAATGTTAAAGGTCATCTATAAAAATGGCAGAATACACTTTTCATTTCCACTCTAGAACCCCATGTATATGTAATACAGTGTAGTTTGGGCAATTTTGGTCCATACCTCTACCTCCTTTGCTGTTTCCCTTGAAATAGCAAAAATTCACATAAATTTGCAGAAATTAAGTTCTTAGGAGTTATTTAACAGTACTAAAGACAGGTTCTGTTGCCTTTTGGTTTCCTGCCTAACTTCAGGTACGGATAAACTTGGAATTAAAAGACGAAAAGCCTTTATTGTAAAATTGTCATGTAACAAATCCTAGTTGATCTCTGGTTTCCTGGAGATTTATTTAGCATTTGGGAGAGGATCAACAAAGGGGCACAGCAAGCAGATACTGCAGTTAGTATTATTTTTCCCTTTTTTGCTTACTGTGTATCGATTAGTCTGTTTACTAGTACATTTTATGGTAAATTTCTTTGATTTATTTTACTTCCTTTTAGAATGGAAGCTCCTTGAAGGGCAGGGAAATCTGAGTAGGCAGGCATTTAAAAATACTCAAAATGTTGTTCAGTTGGGTGGAAGTTTAGTTTATTTGCCAAATTAGGCTTGTGACATGAGAACTTGAAAAAGGGAATCAAATATTTCGAATCATTTATTTACTGCATAGAAAGCTTTAAAAAATGATCACAAAGTGCTAATGATTTAAGTAAATTAAGATGAAGATCCACATTTAAATTATCAACTTGACATTTTAAAAAATTATTGTCTTGAGTTAAGGGAACAGCTGGCCTTGTGACTTATAGACCTTTTTTTATATGTTAAAATAACCCTGTGTGTGACTGTTTTCCTTATTTGAAATTAAGAAAAGGATGCTCATAAGGCATCTTTAGCAGTGAACTTAACAAAATCCAATGCATCAGTTTTCCTTTATGCTGATGTGTAGTTTAATCTGTGCTGCTGAACAAGACAGTATCAATCTACAAGCCCTCTGTCTATAAGTTCTTTATGAGGTGAGGAGGGGGTACTTCAAGATGGAACTCTTTTGCTATTGAGGGTCTGGTTGGTTTTGAGTCTAAAGTTTTTATAAGGTTCTTTTGCATAGCAATTTGAAGGTGAGGGAATAATGATACTTGAGAAAAAGCATGAAGCCTAGATAACTAAAAATGAGGTGTCGAAAGCAGCTATTTCTGAGGGTAGTGTATATTGCTTACTGTATCTTAAAATAACTTGAGAAATGGTTACATAAATATGAATAGCCTTATATTTACCTACCAGTTGATAGGTAGCTGAAATTCAATAACCTGAATAGTGAGGCCCTGAATTTAAGGCATTATTTCACTATACTATATATACCTCCTAATATCAGTAGTGTGAGTAAAAGTGGTATTTATGTTTATGCTTAGTTGATGTTTTAAGTTGATCTTTTTTTAAAATCTAGAAGGACCTGTCCATGGAGTCCACTCCCAGATATCTCCTCCCTTTAGTTCTCTTAAAATTTATTTAATTTTTTTAAAGAGATATGGTTGGCCGGGCGTGGTGGCTCATGCCTGTAATCCCAGCACTTTGGGAGGCCCAGGTGGACAGATCACCTGAGGTCAGGAGTTTGAGACCAACCTGGCACTTGACCAATATAGTGAAACCCTGTCTCTACTAAAAATAGTAATAAAAAAAAAAGCTGGAGAGTCAGGAGAATCGTGTGAACCCCAGAGGCGGAGGTTGCAGTGAGCCGAGTTCGTGCCACTGCACTCCAGCCTGGGTGACAGAGTGACTCCGTCTCAAAAAAAAAAAAAAAAAAGGTCTTGCTCTGTTATCCAGGCTGGAAGTCTACAGTACTGTCATAGCTCACTGCAGCCTCAAACTCCGGGGCTCAAGCAGTCCTCCTGCCTCAGGCTCCCAAAGTGCTGCGGTTATAGGCATGAGCCGCTGTGCCTGGTCTCCCGGTTACTTGAAATACACTTAAGCCTCTACTTATGAATTTTAGAATCTCTGTTTCTCATAAGATAAGTAAATAGTATAGTACACTGAGTAGTTTTCCTTCATTTTCCACTTGCTGTTAGGTATCCTTCCTTTCTTACTGTCAGGATTATAATACTTTAAAACTGATTACCTTATACATGCCTCTAGACTAAAGAGAGGCAAAACAACATATATAATGTACTTACCCATCTTTGTCCATCACAGCAGTTTATTTTATATATGCATAGTCTTGCTCACTCTTGAATGCTAGAAATTTTAAAAGTTACCACTTTCTTATATGATGCATTGAAATACTACTTCACATCAGTTTTCTCTTTGTGCTTCTGATTTCCTTAGATGTTTGGTGATTCTTTACTCATATTTATCAAATAAGGAAATTAGAAAAACTGGTGTTGTCTACTGAGATGGCTTTCTGCAAGTTCTGTGTGTGTGAGAAAATGAGGACTAATAGCCTTTATTTTTAGCTTTTGTGGGAGCATTGAGGCAAGTAGGGTACCCTCTCCAGTGTCAGAAGAGTTTTCAATTGCAGGCGTTCTGACCCCTCTCAAGGTTACTCACTTTGAGAGGGAGGTAGACCCTAAAAGCAATTTTACCTATCAAGTCTCAGCCCTTTCACTCCTGCAAACTAGGAGGTCTTGCTTTTTCCTTCCCACTCATTCCTCCCATGGAAATTGGCTCCTGCTGTTTGTAGCAAAATTAATATGAGCCTCATTTCTTCATCTTTTGTATGAAGGAATATGAATTTATCTTTTGTATCTAAATTGTGCAATTTAGTATAAAAGGTGCTAGTTTTAAAATAGAACTGGTAGTAAAACACAGTAGCATGGTGCATCTTCTGAATTAGGAGAAGTCTTAATCTGTATTATCACTTCCATATTGCTGCTCATTTAAAATATATTGTCTTGGAAAAGTCAGTAAGTCTTACTTGGGAAGAGAACGGGTACATAGAGGACATTTTGTGACTAAGGATGCAAATTTAGTGACATTCTTAATTGGGAAAAGCATATTATTTTGGAAGACCTTTTTTGTTTTGTTCTGTTGTTTTTGAGACAGGGTCTCTGTTGCCCAGGCTGGAGTGCAGTAGTACAGTCATGGCTCACTGCAGCCTTAACCTCCCCGGCTCAAGCAGTCCTCCCACCTCAGCCTCCTAAATAGCTGGGACCATGGATGTGTGCCACAATGCCTGGCTTTTTTTTTTTTTTTTTTTTTGAGACGCTCTTGTTGCCTAGGCTGGAGCGCAATGGTGTGATCTTGGCTCACTGCAACCTCTGCCTCCTGGGTTCAAGTGATTCTCCCAACTCAGCCTCCTGAGTAGCTGGGATTACAGGTGCCCGCCAACCATGCCCAGCTAATTTATGTATTTTTAGTAGAGATGGGGTTTCACTATGTTGGCCAGGCTGGTCTTGAACTCCTGACCTCAGGTGATCTGCCCTCCTCAGCCTCCCAAAGTGCTGGGATTATAGGTGTGAGCCACCGTGCCCGGCCAGTTTTTTTATTTTTTGGAGAGATGAGGTCTCCCTTTGTTGCTGAGGCTGGTCTTGAACTGGGCTCAAGGGATCATCCCACCTTGCCTCCCAGTGTGCTGGGGTTACAGGTGTGAGCCACTGCACCTGGCCTGAAAGGCCTTTTTGGAAATAGGTTCAGAAAATGTTTTCGCATTTAGTTTCTGAACATTTAAAGCTAAACCATTGAGAATTTCTTTTTCCCCATTCTATTTAACAGTTTGCCTTTCTGTCTTGTTATTTTCAGCAAGGCAAAATTTTTGGCAGGTAATGCAACATCATCTCTTACTGTGGCAGGGATCTCAAACCTACCTTCCAGATTTGATGTTCTGGGGGTTTGATGAGAGTCCAGGTTAATTTACTTGTGGAATATATTCTATACTTCTGTCAACTCTGTGATTAGGGAGTCTGATTTTCTACATAAAGGCAAGTCAAACTTCTTGAGTCACTCTGCCTTGGAGATACTAAAACAGTTCTTAATTAGGTTTTGTGATATTAAATATTGACTGATACCAAGGAAGAAACTGACTTGCAGGGTTACTGGTACCAACAATCTTGGCTAATTTTTTTTTTCTTTCTTTTTTGAGACGGAGTCTCGCTCTGTCGACAGGCTGGGGTGCGATGGTGAGATCTCGGCTCACTGTAGCCTCTGCTTCCTGGATTCAAGTGGTTCTCCTGCCTCAGCCTCCCAAATAGCCGAGACTACAGCTCAGCTAATTTTTGTATTTTTAGTATAGACGAGGTTTCACCATGTTGGCCAGGCTGGTCTTGAACTCCTGACCTCAGGCCATCCGCCCGCCTTGGCCTTCCAAAGTGCTGGGATTACAGGTGTGAGCCACTGTGCCCAGCCTAATCTTGGCTGAGTTTTCAGTGGTAACAGTATCTGGCCAGCCACACATACAAATGTACATACATTCATAGATACATACACACATAATAGGAAACTAAAGATGGAAATAAATCATCTTTAGTAGACCTGGATCTTTCAGTTAAAATTTATGGACATAAAATGCTCTTAATTTCTTATACTTGTGTTTTTTATTCATATGGCTTTCCCATTCTAACAAGCCTGATCTGTCTTGTATATTCATTTTCCACATATATTTACAAAGGTATAGGTTGGTGAAGTAAAATACTGTCTGTGCATTAATGTAGTTTCCTCATTTCAACGACTTAGGTAATTTTTTCAGTTCTAGATGAGACACTGAAAATCTGTTAATCATTGGGCCATTTGATGGAAGCAGCTATGTACAAAGATTTAACCTCTGAGCCTGAGTTTCCTTGTAAAAGATATTTTTCCAGTCTCAATCATATCCTATGAATATAGGATTTGTAGGATCGGGCCTTTTTTTTTTTTTTTTTTTTTTTGGAAAATTCTGCCTAGAGAACTTCGACGTTATTTCATTCATGCTTTTATGTGGAGATTTATTTTCACAAAAGAATAAATGTTGCATTAAAAAGTAGACAATTCACCCTGTAGTTTCTTACATGTATGAACATTTGGTACATTATTTTTGTGATAGCCCTTTGAAATATGACTCTTGAAAGTTGAGGAAGCTAACACTGAAGCCCTGTATATTCTTCTGATTCTGAGGAGGAATACTATCAAGCCCTCATTAGTCCACAAAGCATTATTCCAAGTTACTCCCAAACTTCCCTAAATTACCATGTTAATGCATGAATTGGGAGTTAACCCAAATCACATAGATTTTAGCTAATACATGAATCTACTTTGTGGTAGTAACACAATTTTAAAAAGTTTTAGAATAGGTGTTCATATATTCTATGTTTCTTAGTTTTGAAATTCTAGTCAAAATTCTCAATGCTAATAGATGAATGAACCTGATAAGGAAATACAAAACACTCTAACTGCTAAACCAACCTCCTCGATTTTATTTATGTTAATAATTGTTCTCTAACAATTACAGGGCCACCATATAGTCCAAAATAGCATCGATGTTCTGATTACCAGTGACTCTACCCAAGTAAACTGTCTTTATGCTGAAAGCCCACATATTTATCAGTAAAACATTTTATTGCACCTTTTCTAGTGAGCTTGGTGGTTTTGGAATGATGCTTCTTTTAAGTGGGTTTTCCTCTCCCCCCCCCCCTTTTTTTTTTTTTTTAACAGAGTCTCCCTCTGTTGTGCTCAGGCTGGAGTGCAGTGGCACTATCTTGGCTCACTGCAACCTCCATCTCCCAGGTTCAGGTGAGTCTCCCAAGTAGCTGGGATTACAACTACCATGCCTGGCTAGTTTTTTGTATTTTAAATAGAAACCATAAGTTTAGGTTTAAGTTTCACCATATTGGCCAGGCTGGTCTTGAACTCCTGCCTCAGGTGATCACCTGCCTGCCTCGGCCTCCCAAGGTGCTGTGATTACAGGCATGAGCCACCGCACCCGGCCTCCCCTCTTTTTAAGAGTTCTTCACAGGATACCAGTGTCCCCATATGAAAATTATATATTTTAAAGATTTAACCCCTATGGCATTAATTACATTTACTTAACCTTGAAAAATCTTGGCACTTTGCCAGATTATTTCATCTTCCATCCTTACTTGTGTTTATTTTCCTTTTTTCTCTATATACTTGTTTCCTTGATCACATCTACATTACAGTCCCATATCACATCTGTGTGGACTCCTGTTTTAGTGTCAGGGCTTCCTTGATCTCTGTTACGTGCATTTTTGCATTTCAGCTGTCTGCTGAACACATTCAAGTGCTCTTCTCCATCAGCAACTGTCTCATTAATTTCTCATTTCATATCCAGTCACATTTGATTATTTACTTGAAGAGGCCTGAAATGTCCTCTGTCCAAGTCCTGCCAGTCCTTTAGGAAGTTCAGATCTGGCATAACTCCTTATAAATAAGTTAAACTTTTAAGTGGCACATTTAATTTTACTGGTTCTCTACATCTAGCTCCAGAGTCTACAACAGTATTGTCAAATAGAAATGAAATGCAAACCACATATGCAATTTATTTAAAGTTTTATGGTTTGGCCCCAGTTCATCATTCCAGTGTTATCTTCCATTAATACTGTCTATAAAGAAACTGCCGCGTTTTGTTTCTTTGGCTTGTCTCACAGTTTCTGATGTCTTGAATTCTGCCCCATTTTCTTCAACCAAAATAGGTTAAAGTCATCTTACTATAGGCACATTAGAACTACCAATATCGTATCCCTGAGGAATAAGTACAGTTTGGAGAACATTAAAAGTCTTGACTTTGCCTTCTAGGGACAAATAAGGCTATTTGCTGATTTTTCTTCTTTTCTTGGTTTTGTTTTTTTGAGATGGAGTCTCGCTCTGTCATCCAGGCTGGAGTGCAATGGTGCGATCTTGGCTGACTGCAACCTCTACCTCCTGGGTTCAAGCTATTCTTCAACCTCAGCCTCATGAGTAGTTGGGATTACAGGCGTGTGCCACCACGCCCAGCTAATTTTTGTATTTTTTAGTAGAGACAGGGTTTTACCATGTTGGCCAGGCCGGTCTCAAACTCCTGACCTCAGGTGATCCGCTTGCCTCAGCCTTCCAAAGTGCTGTGATTACGGGCATGCGCCACTGTACCCAGCCTTTATTGTGGTATAGGTTTGTGATACAAAAAATTTATCAACCTCTGCTTAAAGATAACTTCAGGAGCAAAAGTATAGTTTCACTGTTGTTTTTTAGACAGGTCTTGCTCTGTTGCCCAGGCTGGGTTGAAGTGGCACCGTCTTGGCTCTCTGCAGCCTCCACCTCTGGGGCTCAAGGAATCCTCCCACCTCAGTCTGGGACCACAGGTGTGTGCCACCGCACCCGGCTAATTTTTTTTTTTTTTTGAGGCAGAGTCTTGCTCTGTCGCCCAGGCTGGAGTGCAGTGGCATGATCTCAGCTCACTGCAACCTCTGCCTTCTGAGTTCAAGTGATTCTACTGCCTCAGCCTCTCGAGTAGCTGGGACTATAGGTACTCGCCACCATGCTTGGCTAATTTTTGTATTTTTAGTAAAGATGGGGTTTCACCATGTTGCTCAGCCTGGTCTGGAACTCCTGACCTCAAGTGATCTGCCGGTCTCAGCCTCCCCAAATGCTGGGATTACAGGCATGCACCACTGTGCTTCGCCCCTAATTTTTGTTGTTGGTTGTTTTCATGTACAGAGGTTTCACCATGTTGCCTAGGCTGAAAGTCACTGTTTTAAAACATGTGATGTCATTTGAAAATCTGATATTTCTACGCTTTGCAATAGCAGGAACCTTCAGAATCATTTAAATTATTACTGCTACCCTTATAGTTTATTTTTTTGGCAGTGTGTATCTGGTAATTACAATCTTCTTTCCTTCACCATGGTAAATAATAGTTTCATATGTTGCTTTACATGGTAGAAAACACGATGGAACTTGGCAGAGGCTGAAGAGTAAATAGATTTAAACCAATTTAAAAATAATTGTGTTAACATCTGGAAACTCAGTACTTGCAAGGGACTATCTAGATAGGGATATTTGTCATAGGTGTCTTAACTCTAGTAAAAAATTGCTCTAGTTCTGCCATCAGTGTTTCTGTGAGCATTCTTAAAGCTTTCTTTTTAGCCACAAGAAATAACTGAAAGCTGATGTTTTTATATATAAGCATTTTTTTTTTTTTGGTAGTGATAGAACTGTTCTTTGAACATCTGGGGACAGCAGAGTTCTTAATTGTCTTGAGTACTTAAGGATATATCTTGAATTGTTTCACAAAATTGAAGACCATAGGCCATAACGCTAAAACTTCAGACTGTTTTAGAATCTTGTGTTCATGTGAGTTAAAGAAAAATTCAAATGGTAACTGTCTTTGAATATATAAGGGAAATTTTACAATAAAAAATTTCAAAATTATTATTCAAGATTTATACTTAGATATATTATGTTGAGCTTATTTTCTGGAATCAGCTTACCAAAAGAGGAAAAGTTTATTTTTAGTGAAGGTAAAAATTGATTTTAATTATTTGGTAGCAACCCTTACTAGTAGAGTAACAGCTGAAGTACCAATATTAGTGATTTTCGCAGTTCTGAACCAAGCCTGGTTGCATGGTAGTTTTTAGGACAACAGCAAAGAGCTTTAATTTTTATGTTTTGGGAAATAGCTTGTGAGAGGTAAGAAGGATTGCAAAGTTTTTCCAAAATATTTTATGAAGTTAGTGAAGTCAGTTGAAATCTGTATTTAAACATTTGAAGGGATATATAGTTAACATTTTTTAAATGAAAGGAAACCACTGTCTGCAGTTCAGAAATAAGATGGAGTGTTTTATTTATTTAAGGGGTAATTTTAAAAGTAAACAAAAGCATTGGCCTACAAGCCTACAAGAGAATGATGTTAGATTGTAAGTGCTTTTTCTAATCTTTAATATTCATCAACAGGTGAGTATATTTTCAGTTTCCAAGCAGTTATTAACTTACATTTTCTGAAATTATAACTAACTTCCTACTTCTCCAAAAGTGAGACTTAAGAGGATGGCTATTTCATCATAAATTAGAAAAATGACTACAAATATGAAATGGTTAAATTTTTTGGTACTAAGATAATGAGACCATCCAGAATTTTATGATCAAAACATGGCTTTTAACCAAGGAGTATCTGTAGTTGAGCCACTGGCTCTATAACGTTGTTAGTTCTTTGTATCTTCCCAAAATGGAGGTTTTACCTCATGGCCGTAAAAATATAAGAGGGTTAAATGTGAAAATAATAACTGCATTTTGAACATCTCAGACCCTCCACTCATAAAAATTACTTAATGTTCCTCTTCCTTGCATTACATACTTTCCATTGTAATAAGTTCCTGCTTTGAAAACCAAGGAAAGGAACATTTTTTGAAGAAGGCAGTTCAGTGGCTTCTTTAACAGGTGTTTTATTCAGAGGTTGATCTGTAGGGATAGATTGTAGGGGAGAAGAGGGTGTTATGAAACATAAAATTAAGGCTGTACAAATAACATTAGGGATGCCACAAAAGGTGAAATATAAACCATTATCATTTGAGAAAAGGGAAAAACAGGGCTTTGAAAATGCCTGTCATTTGATAGGAGGCATCTGTAAGGGAGGGACTGAAATGGCTCCCAGGGGTACCATCCTCTTCCCGATATACCTGTGCCATAAAAATAGTGACCCTCAGCACGTTAAAATGTGGTTTCCATTCAGGGTCATCGGAATTTAGGCCTAATTTCTGCAATTCAGGTATTCAGCATTACCTTGCAAAATTATTGTACCAACATAAAAAGCATTTTGCTGGTGTGGTGGGGAGAATCAGGTTAAATTAAGTAGAAGCATTTTGGAAACTCTGCCTAGTACTTCATGACTTCTGAAAATCATAAGCGAAAACAGAGATAAGTCCTATTCTTTGCTCACATTATTTCCCACAGGCCTTTCCAGATCTTTATAGCTAAAAATTTCCCTTTTGCCATTAACTGTCATTAAGAAAAAAAAAAGATTACAGTCTTTATGTATAAAACTGCTGCCCTTTATAACATTTTATGTGACTTGTTTGCTTCACTAGATTGTAAGCCTTTGGAGGTCAGAAAAAAATGCATCTAAATTAATTGTTATCTGCCACCACATCTAGCATAGTGCCTTACACTTACTTGCTATTCAATAAATATATTCATTAAAATAATGGACATATTACTGGATTGCAGTTTAATGTCTATGAGCCCTTTAAATACATTATCAAATTTTAAACTTTTTATAGTTTGTCAGTGTACACCTAGCACATATGTGACCTTTGCAGCATTTATTAAAAAAAAAAAAATTTAATTGTACTGGCTCTCCACAGCTAGCAGAGTCTATAACAGCACTGTGTAGTAGAAATACAATGCAAGCTACATGTGTAATTTTAAGGTTTCTAGCTACATTAAAGTAAAAATACATTTAGGCAATTATTTAATTGTAATTTAATATGTAACTTATACATATTAAATTACATTTTATATGTATAAATTTAATATGTAATTGCCTTAAAACTAATTTACAATTAATACAGTTTTCATGCTAAGTCTTCGACATCTAATAGGTACTTTACACATCACGAGTTAACGAGCCACATTTCAAGTGCTCAGTGGCCACATGTGGCTTCTGACTATTGTATTGGACAGTGCAGATGTAGAACTTTAGCGTAGGCAGTCAGCCTTTCTGGACCTCAGTTTTCCTAGAAATCAGGTATTTAATATGTCATTTTCATTTTAGGTTGTTGTAATCCAAATAAAAACTGATTGGTTTAGCTCATTGTCATGTTTATAAAGCCATAAAATTTGAAAAAAAATTTTTGTATTAACCATTGTACAAAGATATTTAACAGGCACTTTGCAACTTTCCACGAATTTTAGTGGCCCCCCCCCGCCCCCCGGTCAATTTTATGAAGATAGCTCTGTTTTAGAGTTGAGGTTGGAGTGAGATAGATCAAGTTAATCTTGCTAACATGTTGCTAGTAGGAGATAGAGCTAGTTTCAGAACCAGCGTTGATTGTGGATATTCCATATAACCTCTCGAAAGTTCAAAACTTAATAAGGTTGGGGAAAAAGTTTTGAGCTCTGTGTGTGTAAAGGTGGATTCTACACCATAGGCTAAAGACATTTAATGAAATGTTATTTCCTTAGATGAGATCCGTAGCGACAAAAAAATTTAAGTTTCTTAATTTAGTTGTGGAAATTCTCTGCCATAAAGAATTTCCTCGTGGCAGAAGTTTTTTACGTTTTTTTCCTTTTCTAATCATAAGAGCAATTTGGAAATTTAAATTGTCTATTATCTAGTTAACTTATTCTAATTGCCTCTAAGAAATCAGATGGGAAATAAGTCTTTTAATTGGATATTGTAGTGATGTCTGATTTGAATAGAACTCAAAACATTTTGTCTTTAAAATATACTGGCTCTTGGTGAAAAGAGTAATTTCAAAATAAGGCTTTAAAAGGAAGCAAAAATTTTAAGCAGAATAAAAGGCAACATAATTTACCAGACAAGTTAATAACTTACATTATTTGTCATGAGATTAGGTTTTTAAAAAGTAATTTACAAAAGTGTAAAGCACTCAAGTCCATAGGAGGCACTTGATACATGTAGATCCACTCAACATACACCTCATATATTTTAGTATAAACAGATAATTCAAAGACGCTTAAAAACTGCCAAAGTGAAATAAATGTTTAAATATGTATCTAGAAACATTTTTAAAAAGTGGTAAGCTTTCCTGTGATGTTACATTGTAGTCTTTTAAATGGTTTAGCCACAAACGGAAAAGTGTATTTGTGATGTTTAGACAATACCTAATCGTGAGGATCAGTGAAATTTCCTTTTATACACCACTGTGGAATTGGTACCACCATTTTGCAAAGCAGGTTGACTATCAAGAATATTTGTTTTTACCCTTTGACCCAGTAATTGTATTAAAGTTGATTCTAAATAATTAGAAATGTGCATAGGTTTATGATCAAGGATGGTAATATCAGTGGACTTTAGTGGTTAGCAATAATGGAACAAAGGATGGTACATTCTGATAAAGGAAAATAATGCATCATTAAAGATCCATGTTTTTGTAATACGGTAAAATATTCATGAAACTACATACACCATTAAAAAAATTTGTTTCCCCACTTTGAAGTGTAAGATCCTAGGAGAGAGAGATGACAGGCGCAGGCTTTGTCCTTAGAACGTGTTCAAATCCCGGTTTTGTTAGTTTTATGATCCTAAGTTCCTCTGTCTCCGTAATTTACCTGTATAATGATTGAAACTATACTACTGTACCCATACCATGGGGTGAATGCATGAAGGTCAAATTAAAGTGCTTAGTGCCCCGCCTAAGTAAATTTTAGCGATAATAGTCTTACAGAAATAAAAATTTAGAAATGTGATGAATTAGTAAAGGGAAAATCCCATGAGACTCTATAAGAGGGATTTTACCTAATCTGCCAACCTGCCTCGTCCAAGCACTCGGATTTTGGTTGGGTTTCCGAGGCCGGCGTGAATTGAGCTCTACCTTGCCCGTGAGCGCGCAAAAGAGATTTTGTTGGTGGGGTGGCGGCCTGGTGAGTTGTATTCTTTATTCTAGGGCTGTTTTACTCGCCACCCACCTGGCCCCCAACACGCCCCCTTTAAAATACCGACTCAAAGGCGTCCTCCCATCCCCCTCTCCCTTAGGCGTCACGCAAAGCTCGGACCTGGGCCGACCCGGAACCGAGTGTACGGTGAGGCGCGGAACGTTGCGGGGTCGGGGAAGCGCTATCACCCGCTCCATCCCTGTGCAGGTTCGTATCACGAAGACTACAGTTCCCAGCAGACTCCACGAGCTCCGGTTGCCCCTCAGGCAGCGCCCGGCGGCTACGGGAGGCTGTAGTTTCTTCTGGGCTCGCCACAACCTTCTTCCCTCTCCTCCGCAATACAGCAGTTACCGGGTCCTGGGGCTGTCCTTTGATTTCCGGAAATGGCCAGTCGCCAGTGTTGTCAGAGTTTCCACGGAAGACTGCGCGCTACTCCGGCCAGGAGGGCGGAGCGGCGAGACGCTAGAGGCCGTGCGCTGGGTGACGACTTCGGGCACGTTCTACGGCCGTTCATCTGGTCGGCTGGGGACGGCGGCCGCGCACGCGCGGCGGGGGGCATGGGGCGTGGGCTGGGCCCAGCCGGACGCGACCGCAACCTGCGGCGCCTGACTGCCGGTAGGCGGTTGTGTGTGTGCGCCGCCGAGTCGGTGGGGCTGGGACGCGAGGTGTGGATGGGGGCTCTCCTTGACCTCTGGCTTAGCTAGTAGCGCAGCCTCGGCCTCGCAGTTACGGAGATGGTGCTCTGGGTGCGGACGATTGGGGAGAAGCTGAAGCAGCGGCTGCGGCTGGACGTGGGACGCGAGATCTGCCGCCAGTACCCGCTGTTTTGCTTCCTGCTGCTCTGTCTCAGCGTCGCCTCCCTGCTTCTTAACAGGTAACGCCGCAGCGCGGAGCCGGGGCGGCGGCTTTTCTCCGAAGCTGCGGACGCCCGGCCCGTGCTGCTTAACCGTGCAGAAACCGCGTAGCTGCGGGACTGGGGTCCAGTGGGGAGAGCGAGCTCCGCAGAGGAGCGGCCTCGGGGAGCTCGGCCGAGCATTGGGGCCGGAAGCACAGGCCGGTGGGGTGGGGTTGATTGCCTCCTTTCCCGAGGCTGCTTCGTCTCCTGAGCTACCTTTTTCTCATCCATTTCTCAAAACGAGTCCTTCATCTTCGTTGCTTTTCAAAAGTGAAATCCGTGTGTCGACTCAAATTGAGACTGTACAGAGACAGTCAAGTCAGCTCACGGAGGAGGGTTCGATCGTAGCCGCAATTTTAGGCAAAATCCGCACACCCCCAGCGCGTTCTTCCATCCCCCCACTCCCCACACCCTCAGCTTGCAGCTGAAGCTTTTCCCGCAGTATTGTTGAATAAAACAGACGGCCATAAAGATTTGTTGGACAGAAATCAGAAAGCAAAGTGGTACCTGTCGCAACGTCCCTAGAATATTCTTAAGAGGACTTGATGCTCCCTCCCCCACCACAAAAAACCTGAAATATTCCAAAAGGTTAAAGTTGGTAAATTCAGTTGACATTTTGAAGTCAGAAGATTCTGCCCTCGAAAGAGACTTGTTTTCCTTAATTTTGCTGTTTCAAGAAATTGTTGCGATGCAATTGGTAGTAGAGGAGACTTTTCCATTAAAATTAACACCAGATTTGCTTTTGGTGGAAGAAAATCTGAGAGTTGTCATTGACAGCATCCGCATACTGTTTTCTCTGATGTTTTGAACAGACAACTATTCTTACTCTTTTATCCTTGTTGATTCCCAAGGATAGATAGCAACGGAGGAATGCACAAGAATTTGGTAGCTTCATTTTTCTCCGGCATAACCGTTATTTGTGACTATGTTGAAGTTGGAGTTCTTCCCTAGAAGTGGCCTTGCTTTCTTGTTGATTCTTGGTTTAAATATTATTGAGCTTAAATAGTAGTTGATGTTTTACTGAGAAGTGTGCTTTGTAATGGTGAGATGTTTGAACTGTAGAAGTGTGGGAGAAGTGGGATCCTTAACAGAGGGAAAACTAATTATTATTTGGTTTCTGTCATGTGGAAGGTATTCCAAGCTAGACTAACAGGTTTAGTACAAAAGACATGTAAGCTTCATATTATTTTTATTTTATTTTTTTTGAGATGGGGTCTCACTCTCTTGCCCAGGCTGGAGTGCAGTGATGGGGTCTCGGCTCACTGCAACCGCCATCTCCCGGGTTCAAGTGATTCTCATGCCTCAGCCTCCAGAATAGCTGGGACTACAGGTGGGCACCACCATGCCCGGCTAATGTTTTTGTATTTTTAGTAGAGACGGGGGTTTCACCATGTTGGCCAGGCTGGTCTCGAACTGCTGATCTCAAGTGATCCACCCAAAGTGCTGGGATTACAGGTGTGAGCCGCCGCACCCAGCCCATGTGATTTAACTTTTGTTCATGGATTCTTACCTACCTCTTTTGGTAATTGGGTCAGTTTAGGTTTCTAAGGTAGGACAGCCTTCTAGTAGGAGCAGGTTGAACTAGATTTCTGAGGTCATCTACTTATGGTCATAACATTGAGTGTTATGTGTTATTAAAAAGCGTAGGATGCCATGTGATCTGTATACCATCTAACCTGTACCCTGTATTTCTTTTATGCAGAGAAGGTAGGAAATACACGTAAATGTTACTTGAGTGGTTGGGTTTATGAGTGAAGCTGTTTTTGCATATGTTTTGATGTTTTCCATTTATTCCTGCTGTAGTCAGCAAAAGTGATTTTAAATACTGTAGAACTGTCTTGAATAAAGCAATGATTATGTATCCCTTTTGCAGGAAAAATCTTTTGGAAGGTGCCGGATGGTGTATGTAGCATGCTTTTCAGTGTATATGTGTGATTAAAAAAGAAACTTATGTGTGTATTCACGTACACACACACACACACACACAGATGATAAGAGTATCTCTGAAATGTTGTTATACAAGAAAACATGGGCCCTTCCTGAGATGGGGTATACTAGGTACATCTATTCTGAAGTAAAAAATAATTTTATATGAAGTTGATCCTTGAACAGTGCAAAGATTAGGGCCACTGACCCCTGTGAAGTCAGAAATCCGAGTGGAACACCATGGGATCCATACAAAGTACCACTAATGATACTGGGAGTACTCCTGAGAAGCAGAGAAAAGTAATGACATTACAGAAAAAGCGGAAATGCTTGATATGTACTATGAATTGAGGTTTGCAGCTGTTATTGCTTGCCATTTCAAGGTAAATAAATTGAGTGTAAGGACCGTTGTGAAAAAAGAAAAGGAAATTCATGAAGCCGTTGCTGCAGCTATGCCAGCAGGTGTGAAAACTTTGTACTTTTTGCAAAATACCTTTTTATGTTGTATTGAAAATTTAGTTTTTATGTGGGGTCTGAATTGCTATGAGAAAGGCGTACACATAGACTAATGCTATTCAAAAACAAGTGAAGTCATTGTATAACAGCTTAAAGCAAAAGGAAGGAGAAGGATCTAAAACTGGATAATTTAATGCCAGCAAAGGATAGTTTGATAATTTTAGGAAGACGTCTGGCTTGAAAAATGTCAAGAGAACCAGAGAAAAAGCCTCTGCTGACCAAGAGGCAGCAGATGAGTTCCCAAACACCATTCGGAAAATCACTGAGGAGAAAGTATTAAATATATCTTCCTGAACGCGTGTTTTTTTTTGTGAAAGCAAGTTTATTAAGAAAGCGAAAGATTAAAAGAATGGCTACACCATAGGCAGAGCAGCCTTGAACAAGTTTTTAATGCTGATGAAAGTGACCTGTTTTGGAAAAAATGTCACAAAGGACATTTAGTAGTAAGGAAGAGAAATGAGCACCAGGATTTAAGGCAGGAAGAATACGCTAATTCTACTGTTTTATGTACATGCAGTTGGGTTCCTTGTCTATGAAGTGTCTAACCCCCTAGCTTTGAAGGAAAAAGCTGCTAGTCTTTTGATTATATAGGAAGGCCTGGACAACAAGAACCTTTCTTTCTGAATTAATTTCACTGATGCTTTGTCCCTGAAGTCAGGAAGTACCTTGCCAGCAGGGATTGCCTTTAAAAATTCTTTTGATACTGGACTATGCCCCTGGCCAACCAGAACCCCATGAGTTCAACACCAAAGGCATGAAAGTGGTCTACTTGTCCCCAGACACAATGTCTCTAATTCAGCCTCTAAATCCAGGGGATCATAAAGACCTTTAAGGCATTACACATGGTACTCTGTGGAAAGGATTGTCAGTGCTGTGGAAGAGAACTCCAGTAGAGAGCACATCATGAAAGTTTGGAAGGGTTACACCATTGAAGATGCGGTCATTGTTATAGAAAAAGCCGTAAAAGCCATCAGGCTTGAAACAGTAAATTACTGGTGGAGAAACTACGCCCAGGTGTTGTGCATGACCTCACAGGATTTACAGCAGAGCAATCAAGGAAATCATGAAAGACATTGTGGATACGACAAAAAGGTCTTTCAGTATAAGGATCTTAGAGAAATTCAAGAGCCAGTAGACATCACACCAGAGGAATTAACAGAATACAACTTGATAAAGATGAGTGCTTTGGAACCAGTGCTAGACAATGAGGAAGAACACTTTGAAGAAACAGTGCCAGGGGCCAAATGCAGTGGCTCATACCTGTAATCCCAGTGCTTTGGGAGGCCAAGGTGGATGGCTCACTTGAGCCCAGGAGTTCAAGCCTGGGTAACACAGTGAAACCCCATCTCTACAAAAAATACAAAAAATTTAGCTGGATGTGGAGGTACACATCTGTAGTCCCAGCTACTCGGGGGGCTGAGGTGGGGAAGATCAGTTGAGCCTGGGATGACAGAGTGAGACTATCTCAAAAAAAAAAAAAAGAAAGAAAGCAGTGGTGCCAGAACACAAACTGACAGTAGACAATCTGGCAGAAGGTTTTCAATTATCAAGACTGCTTTTGACTTCTTTTATGACATGGACCCTTCTATGATACTGGCCCTGAATCTAAAGCAAATGGTAGAAGAAAGATCGGTACTATATAAAAATGTTTTTAGAGAAATGAAACAGCAAAAAAGTCGGGCAGAAATTATGATGTATTTCCTTAAAATCGAGTGTGCCTGCCACTTCTGCATCTCCCTCTACCTCTTTCGCCCCTGCAATTCCTCAGACAGCAAGATCAGCCCCTCCTCTTCAGCGTACCTAATGTGAAGACAATGAAGATGAAGACCTTTATGATGATCCACTTAATAGTAAATATATTTTCTCTTCCTTATGATATTCTTAATAGCATTTGTTTTCTCTAGCTTACATCATTGTAAGAATACAGTATATAATACATATACAAATTAAGTGCTAATCAACTGTTACTATATTGGTAAGGCTTTTGGTTAACAGTAGACTATTAGGAGTTAAGTTTTGGGGGAGGAAAAAGTTGTATGTGGATTGTTGACTGCAGGGAGACCAATGTTTGTATAATGTCTTTATCAGACTTAGGAATTAAAATTATATTAGCCCTTTTATTTATTTTTTTGAGATATTCTCACTCCATCACCCAGACTAGACAGTGGCATGATCTTGGCTCACTGCAACCTCCACCTCCTGGGCTCAAGCAGTCCTCCTACTTCAGCCTCCCAGTAACTGGGACTATAGGTTGAACTAATTTTTTAAGTTTTTTTGTGTACAGACGAGGTCTCACTATATTGCCCAGGCTGGTCCCAAAAACTCCTGACCTCAGGAGATGCACCTGCCTCTGCCTCCCAAAGTGCTGGGATTACAGGTGTGAGCTGTCATGCCTGGCCTAGCCCTTTAAATGAGCAGTTCCCCCGCCCCCACTGAAACAGTTTGTATAAGGTAGGTATCTATTTCGTGAAAGTTTGGTAAAACCATTTGGGCCAGGGGCCTTTTATTGGTAACCAGGATTCTAATCACTATTTTAATTTCTTTAATGATAATTGCTCTGTTCAAACTCTCTAGTTTTTCACTTACTAGTTGCCAGCATTTTTATCTTTTAAAAAATTTATTTGAGGTGGAATGTGGTGGCTCATCCCTGTAATTCTAGCACTTTGGGAGGCCAAGGTGGGAGGATCACTTGAGCCCAGAAGTTTGAGATCAGCTTGGGCAACATGGCGAAATCCCGTCTCTCCAAACAAGTAGTTGGGCATGGTGGTGTGTACCTGTAGTCCCAGCTACCCAGGTGGCTGAGGTGGGAGGATCACTTACTTGAGCCTAAGAGGTCGGGGCTGCAGTAAGCTCTGATCATGTACTTGCATTCCAGCCTGGGGTGACAGAGCGAGACTCTGTCTCAAAAAAATTTTTTTAAAGTTATTTTCTATAGGTTTTCCATTTATTAATATATAGTTGTTCATAGTCTTATTTTTTATTTCAGTATAGCTACGGTTACTTTTTTCATTCTGTGTTTTATATATTTGTATCCTTGATCTGTCTTGTTACAAGTTTATCTTTTTAATTAACTTTTGATTTTGAAAATTTCCAAGCATACGTAAGAGAGTGTAAAATACTTGCAAGCATCCATTACTCAACTTTAACAACTATCCATATTTTGCCATATTTTTTTTTGCCTAATCTTTTTAAGAAACATCTTGTAGAGTGGGTGAGGTGGCGCATGTCTGTAATTGTAGCTCTCCGGGAGGTGTAGGTGGGAGGATCACTTGAGGCCAGGAGTTGGAGACGAACCTGGGCAACATAGAAAAATGCCATCTCTCTCTCTCTCTCTCTCTCTCTTTTTGGGATGGAGTCGCACTTTGTCACCTAGGCTGGAGTGCAGTGGCAGGATCGTGGCTCATTGCAATCTCCACCTCCTTGGTTCAAGGAATTCTTGTGCCTCAGCCCCCCAAGTAGCTGAGTAGCTGGGATTACAGGCGTGCACCATCATGCCTGGCTAATTTTTGTGTTTTTACTAGACTCCCAACATGGGGTTTTGCCATGTTGGCCAGGCTGGTCTCAAATTCCTGACCTGAAGTGATCTGTCCACCTCAGCCTCCCAAAGTGCTGGAATTACACACCTGGCCAGAAAGACCCTGCCTCTACCAAAAAAGAAAAAGAAAAAGAAAAAGAAAGAAAAAATAGCCAGCCTATGGTCCTAGCTACTTGGGAGGCTTAGGTGGGAGGATTGCTGGAGCCAAGAGTTCAAGGCTACAGTGAGATATGATTGTGCCCCGACACTCCAGCCTGGGTGACAGAGCAAGACTGTGTCTTTATAAAAGATAGAAAAAAAAAAAATCACTTCTATATAAAACTATATTACAAAATTAACAATAATTGGTTAATACCATCTAGTAACTACTCCATAATAAAATTTTCCTTGTTGAGTAAAAATGTATAGTGCAGTTGTTCTAATTGGTATCTAAACAAGTTCTCCTCCTATTTGGTTGCTACATCTCAAGCTTTTCTAAATGTCTTATCTAGAATAAGGGTTGACACATTTTTTTCTGTAAAGTGTTAGGTAGTAAACATTTTAGGCCTTGTATACCATGCTAGGTCTCTGTTGCGTATTCTTTTTAAAAAACCCTTTAAAAATGTAAAACCTTTCTTAGTATGAGGGGTATACAAAAACAGGTATACTTTGGCCCACAGGCCATCATTTGTCAACTGCTGATCTGGAAGGTCCCTCCTCACCATTTCTTTTTCCTTCACATTGACTTGTTGAGGAAACTGGATCATTTGTTCACATTCTGGATTTTGTTGATGGTTTCCTTGTAGTGTCTTGCTTTTTAATCCTCACATTTGTATTTTTGGTAGTCAGAGTGTTTGATCTATAGGCTCAATTGGATGTAGTTTTGTTTTTTTTTCCCGTGGGGGGAGTGGTGCAAGTGGGGGAGTGGTGCAAGAAGACTTTAGTGATGCCATGTACATTCCATTGCATCACATCAGTGGATATGTAAGATGGGGTTGCTTCATTTTTAATGGATTCAGTTAATGTCAGCTGATAATGTGTCCAACAAACTTACTCTTTGGTTTTGCCATTTATTTATTTCCTGAGTCAGTTACTTAATTATGGGTTACAACATGGTTATTCTCTAATTCTTTCATTTCTTCTGTATTTTTAAGTTTGAATTCTTTTTTGTAGAATTGCTTTACTCCATCCATTAGGTCTATTTAGTTATTCTGATAGGCAGTTCAAATTGGAAAAGTAGGATAAATGATTATTCTTTATCAATTCTTAGAGGAGTAATTGGTACCCTACTAACCTCCCTTAGTATCCAGTTAGAAGTTTGGTTGTTTTATTAATTTTTCCAAAAAATTAGCTTATATTTTGTTAATTTGTCATTGTTATCTATTTTGTTGATTTCTGCCCTTGACTATTTCCTTCCTTTTTGTGTGATTGGATTTATTGTTTTTCCCCCCAAGTTTCTGAATGCTTAGCTTATTGGTTTTCAGTAGTTTTTTTTGTTGTTGTTGTTTGTTTTTTTTTTCATTATACTTTAAGTTCTGGGATACATGTGCAGAACGTGCAGGTTTGTTACATAGGTATACACATGCCATGGTGGTTTGCTGCATCCATCAACCCATCATCGACATTAGGTATTTCTCCTAATGGTATCCCTCCCGTAGTCCCCTACTCCCCAACAGGCCCTGGTTTGTGATATTCCCCTCCCCTGTGTCCATGTGTTCTCATTGTTCAACTCCCGCTTACGAGTGAGAACATATGGTGTTTGGTTTTCTGTTCCTGTGTTAATTTGCCGAAAATGATGGTTTCTAGCTTCATCCATGTTCCTGAAAAGGACATGGAACTCATCCTTTTTTATGGCTGTCTAGTATTTCATGGTGTATATGTGCCACATTTTCTTTATCCAGTCTATCATTGATGGGCATTTGGGTTGGTTCCAAGTCTTTGCTATTGTGAATAGTGCTGCAGTAAACATA